>NW_028317803.1:952500-1326875 GCF_062004578.1 Staurois parvus
CACCTTATAGATGTCATGGTGTTCCCTTCAGTCCTGAAAATTGTATAACACTATGCCTTTATTTCTCTGACTCACCTCTGTCATCTAGCTTTGTTTAGAGCACCTTGTCAGTTACATCTGTTGTGCTTTAACCATCGCCATGTAAGGAAATGACGGGCGCAAGGCGGTTCTCTCGTTCTGGGAGGACGCAGCGATCGGTGGTGCGCTGTGTCCCTGGGACACAGCAGATCACCGATCAACAGAAAGAGCCAAAGACATTGGCTCTGCCATGTGATCAGCAGTGTCCAATCACAGCTGATCGCATGTAAATAAGGAAATGCCGGTTCGTGCCATTTCTCTCCTCACGAGCTGTCACGCTACTCAGAGGGGACATGTACACTGATCATCAGGGCACTGATGATCAGTGTGCCCTGATGATCAGTGTCACCTGTCGGTGCCCATCAATGCAACCTGTCAGTGCCCATAAGTGCCACATCAATGCCACATATCAGTGCATACCAGTGCACATCAATGCCACATATCAGTGCCCACCTGAGCTGCCGTTCACTGCCACCTATCAATGCCAGTCAGTGCCGCCTATCAGTGCTGTCAATCAGTGCCGTCTATCAGTTCCAATCAGTGCCGCCTATCAGTGTGCATCAGTGCCACCTATCAGTGCCCGTCAGTGCTGCCTAACAGTGCTGGCTAACAGTGCCACCTAACAGTGCCAGTCAGTGCTGCCTATCAGTGCCAGTCAGGGCCGCCTACCAGTGCCACCTATCAGTGCCATATATGAGTGCTGTAAGGAAATGACGGGTGCAAGGCGGTTCTCTCGTTCTGGGAGGACGCGGCGATTGGTGATGCGCTGTGTCCCTGGGACACCGCAGATCACCGATCAACAGAAAGAGCCAAAGACGATAGCTCTGTCATGTGATCAGCAGTGTCCAATCACAGCTGATCGCATGTAAATAAGGAAATGCCGGTTATCGCCATTTCTTTCCTCACGAGCTACTCAGAGGGGACATGTACATTGATCATCAGGGCACCTATCAATGCCCATCAGTGCTGCCTATCAGTGCTGCCTAACAGTGCCACCTATCAGTGCCAGTCAGTGCTGCCTATTAATGCCAGTCAGTGCCGCCTACCAGTGCCACCTATCAGTGCCAAATATGAGTGCTGTCTTTCAGTGCCCATCAGTGATGCCTGTCAATGCCCATCAGTGCCACCTACCAGTGCCACCTATCAGTGCCCATCAGTGCAGTCTATCAGTGCCCATCACTGTAGCCTCATTAGCACACATCAGTGAAGGAGAAAAATCACTTATTTACAAAATTTTATAACAAAAACAAAGAGAAAAAAGTTTTTTTTTCTACATTTTTGATGTTTTTGATTTGTTTAGCAAAAAATAAAAACCCCATGGGTGAATAAATACCACCAAAAGAAAATCTCTATCTGTCTCAAAAAAATAATATAAATTTCATATGGGTGCAGTGTTGCATGACCGCGCAACTGTCATTCAAAGTGTGACAGTGCTGAAAGCTGAAAATTGGCCTGGGCAGGAAGGGGGTATAAGTGTCCTGTAGGCAAGTGGCTAATATGTTTTTTATAACTCCTACTGATTAATGGTAGCAAAAAGATGGGAGACAGGCAAAAATATCCATACACTGCAAAGGTGAACCTTTTTGCACAACCCACTATACATTTATGAATTTCTGCCTGCATGAATTGGCCTATTCCAGGATGAAGTCCACTTTTTGGGAATAAGTGTGTTCATCAGCAAAGGGTCTATTTATAAATGATTCACAAGAAATTCACACATCTTCCACACAAGATTCACCCACTTTTCTAATTGGATTGTGTGAATCCTGAGTAAAAGTGTGTAAAACGGTTTGTGTGAAACCATTTATAAATAGACTATTAAGTGTTATGTCTACACAAGCAAATTAATGTTATTTCTGTGTGATTAGAAAACATTATGAATTGAAAGAGAAGTGCAAGATATTAAAAAAATAAACAATCATTCCCACCTAGATTGCTGCAGCACCAGTCCAAGCTGCAGCTGTCCCCATCTGGCACTACACCGACAACCGTGTGGCCAAAGACTATTGATCACTCAGATCTCGGGTCTTCTCTGTGCACAGAGCAGAGACTATCAGCCACTGCTCTGTGCTGTGCCCCTCCAGTGCTTACTGGATAGGTAGGCTGGGAAGAGGGTGGGAGCAGCTGGATGAGGCTCTCAGCAGTGTGCTGAGAAGCTGAGCCAGCTGCCACCAAGCATCTGGGTGGATCGAGACAATATTATCTGTAACGTGAGCTGACAGCACTCCTGTGACCCATAGGAGGTGTTTGGCCAACAAAGTATTTTTTTTTTAGTTATTTCAAAACAGTATTACTGACCATATTCTAATTATATTGGCTTTGCTGTATTATCTTGCACTTATTCCTGAAAATAGTCTGTGATAGCATCTCTCCTTTCATGTTTCTTCAGCAATTTGATAACTTGCCAGTTGTCTATTTAATGCATTCCTTACGTGTATACGTTATTGGGTAACCTTGTACTATCTATTCCTTTCACTGAATATGTACAACATAGGTGCATGTCTTTGCCAGTTTTGATATTGTTATTTTATGCCCATTTCAATACTAAAACAACTTTATTTGGATTAAATAAACATATAAAGACCTGCTGCTTGTCTTGCTGATGGGCCAACAATGTTGCTTCTGAATCTTTAGACAGTCTATCACTAGGAAAGTTTATAAATACAAACACAACACTCCTAGTGTTTACACTTATCGATAATTTTTAATTAAAATTCACTCTTGAGGATCAAAGTAAATAGAATGTGAAAGCCCCTATACCACCAACAGGAAGCCTGTGCTCCCCTGGAAGTGAGATCTCATCATCTGGGTGATCTATTAGGAATTCCTGATAGATACATGTAGGCTGTCATTGCTTAACTTCTTACTCTGCAAATGCTAGTTTTCAGTTGAAATACTGACATTCTTACTCCAGTACTTTCAATCACTAACCCAGGACAACTGTCCTCATACGGAATGTACTTATATGTACTGTATATTTGTTCAAAAGTATTAAGGCCACACACCTAGAATTTTCAGAAGGAGGCCACCACTAACAGACTCCATTTTTTCTATTAGAAAGTGTTTATGTTAAGGCCACTGGGGTTTATAGGGCAAGAATCCTCACCCCTTATGACATCAGTGATCTGAAAAGAAATTAGTATTTTCCATTAGGACAGTGACGTCACACTAAGGATGCTTCCAAAGGCTCATTTTGGGGGGCCCACTGAGCACTGTACGTTTCAGGAATACATTACTAATTTATTTAAACAATAAAGCCAGACAATTTATTTTATTTTTTTTATTCTTGTTTGTGATCCCATTGGGAAGATTTTAACTTTTGGCCTCTGTGATTTAACTTCTGGTCCTCACTCTCCTAAAAATGTGTTTTTGTGTGTGTTCCTGTTTCAGAGATTTCCCATTGGGAATTAAAAAAATGTCAGAACAAAAATCTAATATACATAACTGTACAAAAATTAAATACAAAGGAGTACAGAGAACAGCAATTAAACACAGATTGCTTTTGCCTTTGGTACTGAGCGATTTAAGGGAATAAAAAAGCCTAGTAGCTAAACAAATATATAACAAAGTATAGAGAGTGCACATGTAAAATGTACCATACTAGAACATATTAGTAAGGAGTTTTTATGTTTAAGCAGTGGATACATGGAAGCAGGGGTACAAGGCTATTAATTGGCAAAATGGCCAAAGTGCTGGGGGCATTCCCAACACAGAACATTTTTGCATAAAGCCTACCACCTTGTCACCACATATATGCATACCGCTGGTAGTACCTGGTTTAAGTGCATGTAAAGGAAAAACTCTTTTTGGCTCTACGAATACTTTAAGTTGCAAAATCTGGTTTTGCATTCCTTTGAATTTCATCTTTTCACACATTTAAATTATGTTATATTTGTTTGTACTAATAACAATTTATATTTTATTTTCAATTAAAAATATACAGTAGTTTTGATAAACATTAATGCAACTATCAGAATATGTAAAAATGTAATACCAACTTTTAATTGTACAGGCCCTGTCTTTTTAGAAAATATATAATTTGGGGTGTATTTTACTAACTTTCAAAGCTGTAAGTGAAAAATAGTGGACAACAAAAAAATGAAGATAGAAATATGGCAAAAATGGTCTGGCCACTTGAGGTGAAAAATGGGAGACAGGGCCCAGAAGAGAAATAATTAAAATAGTAGTTGAACTCAATATGCATACATTTTCTTCTATAATTTGTCCCATTTAATAAAGGACAATAAAGGATGTTTCTGGTGTGAAGCATGGCAAAGTTATTTGAAAATGAAAGAAAGGCTTTTATGTTATTTTGTGCATTTGTGCATGTGACACTTACAAAAATAACCAACAAGACAAAAGAAAATAACAGAATTAAATATTAATGGTAAAAAAAAAAATAAGGAAAACTATACTTAAGGGGAAAAGGAGTGGAAGAAGTTAATTGGGTCTAATTAGGGTTAGCTAAGTATTAAAATTAGGTGAAGTTGAAAGAAATTTTATTCAGATTTTTTTGTTAACGTTTCTTCACTGAATGTCATATGCAGATCAAAGGTCACACCTTTGATACTCACATGAAGGAAATAATAAATGCAATGTAAAATACTTTGTTATACTGTTGGGCTCCATGCACACAAGCAGCTCCTAAACTCAAGTTTAGGAGCTTTTGGCATTTTTTTGCCAAAGCTCCTAAACTCAACTCCATAAAAATCTATGTGTCCATGTACACATAGGCTATTAGCAGAGTTTAGGAGCTGCCGCATTTAGGTGAGGTTAAACCTCCCTCTCCTGAACGCGGAAGAATCACTTCCAGGATAGGAACGTTTTGACCCCTGAACGCAAGAAAACGCAAACCGCGGCAAAATTGCGGTACCGCAGTTGGCGTATTTTGCCGTAGTTAGGCCGCAATTTGCGGACGGTTGTCAGGGTAGGCTCGTGTACATGGAGCCTAAGGCTCTATGCACACAGGCTGGTAACAATAGCTGTGTAAAGTCACGTTAAAAACGTGCGTTTTTCAGCATTTTTTTAGCATTTTTGCATTAGCATTTAGCTGCGTTTTGCCATTTTTTTTTTGCGTTAGCGGTTTTTAGCATTTTTTTTACAAAATACATTTTTTTTGCTTAAAAAAACTTCCAAAAACACTAGTTTGCTGCGTTTTACCACGTTTTACCGCGTTTTCAGCGTTAAAGTGTTTTTACAGCTAAAAAACTCCTCTAGAAACCCACTAGTTCTGTGGGTTTTTGACAGCCAAAAATGACCCCTGCAAAAAAACACTGATTACAGTCTGTGTGCATGGACACATAGGATAACATGCTGGGGAGTTTACAGCCTGTAGAAAAAAATGGCAAAAGCCAAAAACAGCCTCTGTAAAAACATCCAGTGTGCATAAGGACTTATACTCACAGACACTTACAGACCATCTGCATGTCTTACAGTTTAAATGGGAGCCACTGCATTTTGATAGCCAATCCTGCTAGTTAATACTTAGACTGTCATTTTGACAGTTGATATTTGCTGGTAATAGTGACATCAGGTGAAGAGGAGCAGGGCATAAGAGATGCATCCTGGAAAAAAGTGGTTAAGTAAGACCATACTGCTGACAGGGGTGGACTGACAGCTCATGGGGTCCCTGGGAAATAGGAAATCACGGGGGCCCTGTGTCCTTGCCCACACTCAAATCACACCCAAAAAAGCCTATGAAAGATATTGGGCATCTCATGGGGTCTCCTACTGACCCCAGGCCCTCGGGCAGTGCCCAAATGGTCAGTCCGCCCCTGACTGCTGACAATGGTGACCAGGCTAATTTCCTATTAAGGGACCTGCTACAGAACATCTAATAAGTGTTGGTTTCACTTCAGGTCTGCAAACGCATTTGTAAAAATTGCTCTTTTAATACATTTAAGATGTTATTGCATCAGGTTGGTATACTCAACTGCTCTGGTCTTACAGTATAGCGGGAGTCCCTCATTATATGCTCGATAGAGCTTATCTTCATGCTGCTACCTATTCTGGTTGATCTGATTTTTTGGCTGCTTGTGGGCTCAGATTTTTGGAGCTTTTCTGTATTTTACCTATGCTTATCTCGGATTAAACAATGTGCAATGTGTGTGCTTTGTGAAGAAAAACATATTAATGTCTTAGGTAAATAAAAGCCAAGTAAATGAGGGTCCCAGAAAAATTACACCTACACTTCATGACATGACAAAAACTTGAATTTGTGTCTTGTAGGTTATGGCTGTGCACTGAAACCAGCTTAGATGTAGAACACTGCATGCCAAAACTGTACACTTGTACAAATGACAGATTTCCTAATTAAAAAGTTCCATTATTATATAAACAATAATTGAAATGCAGTAAACCACTGTATGACTCATAAATGAGTAGCTCTAATGGGTTTGTTTTATTTTTACAGTTGAATTTGAATGTAGGTTTTTGATGCAGCTGTATCCTCCATTTCCTTGCTTTACACAAGAACACAAGAATATTATGTTATATTATGTACGCTCTTATTACCTTGCCATGGAGACCAGACCTCATACTTTAGAGAGAAATACACTTTTTTTTAAATTACTGTTTGTTTATTTTTTTAATGAAGATAAAAATAAAGAAGTGAATCCCTTTTGGTACATTTTAAACATCATTGTAGAAGTAGATTTAGCACTATGGATAGTTCTCCATAGGCAAACATAGCATTTGCATGAGAAAATTCGCAAAATGCTGCTGTTCTGCCATTTCAGGCCAATTAATGTCTAACAAAAAATCTGGGCAGCAAATGCATGGATTATGTGCAGTAAATGTAACATTCGCTTTTTGATAAATAGAGCAAATGTTATAGTAAGCATGTTTCCCTGTTGAAGAACAGGTGGTTGGGACTGCCAATATTGTTTTTTTTTTCTTTTCATGTGTTGGCAAACATGCAGCAATTGTGCTTTATGGATAGGGTGAAAGTTACCTTCTGCCAATGTTTTAGCAAATATAGTATATACATGTACCCATGTTTTTATTATTCTTTTTATTTTTTTTATTTACAAATCTGTCTGCTTTTCACACTTCCCTTTTCACCGTCTTTTACATTTCACTTTGACATTACAATTTCCCATGTCGAAAGCTTAAAATATGAAAGAAAACCAGGAGAATTCTTGTGGCAAAATCAAGAGAAGTGCTTTGATAGGAAAAGCAATTGTTTTACAGATCTTTATGGTCTTAAAAAATGTAGTCAAATATAGCTATTCATACTGTGCTGTGTTTAGTATCATTTGTTTTTTCATTGACATTTGTGCTCCTGCTGCTATATGCTACAACAATATTCCCCACCTAATATCTTTCTGAAGAAATATGTGACAAAAGGCATTTGTAATTATATTTACTTGTGAAAGATTATGGTTTATAGTTGAACCATGAGAGGCATCCTGTCATTTTCAGAACCCACTAAATGTGACAGAATCTATTTTTCTGCCAACTTGTGAAGACCAGGCAGAAAGCAAATTTGCTGTGGTCAGCTAAGTGTAACCACTGAGCAGGAAAGTGAATTTAATAATGCATTATTGTTCTTCACTGAAGGTGAACTGTAACAGTGTCTTTGTTACAGCAGATTTTCCTTTGCCTTGCTCTCCACATACTGTTAGGATTATCTGATTAAAAGTGTCTAAGGCTTGACAACATGCTATTTAGCCTCGGTAAGTAATAGTAATATAAGTGTAGGCAACATATGGACTTATTGTACTCTATGCAAGGATTAGACAGCTTTGTCTTAACTCCTCTTGATAGTAATGTCAGTTAACAGGATAAATTTTGTTGGCATGTCAAGAGGGAAGGGCTAGCAAAATGCAGCCTGGGGGTAAAATCAACACCATCCAGCATCTTGATGGATAATTCGGAAAACATTCAATTAAAAATATATATGGCAAATGTGTGCATGGTATTCACAGATGGGTATGTCCTGTTAACAGTTTAAAATATATATAGAGGCTCAGAAAATTGAAATTTTCTGGGAGGCTGTATACCACATGCACCTGATTTGCTAAAAAAAGATGTGTACATTGCTACATTGATGTGCGCACAAACAGGGTTGAACAGCCAAAGCGTACTCTCAGGGCTGGTACGTTTGAACTTGTGCATTCCTTTGCAGTGCTGCACGGTCCAGTTTTGGCAGCCCATGCTTTTCAGTGGTCTGCCAAACAAATCGCAACACAAAAAAAGTTGTGCAAGCGCTGCTTTTTCAGGACGTGCCGCATCAATCTGCATAATACAGCGGTACCATGTGGCCGCAAATATGCTGAGTTTTTGAGATGCATTTGGAGTGCCATTAACAATTAATGTCACCCATGCACATCTAGCAAGGGCAGCGGATTCACGTGCACTGCAGGAAACAGGAATGAAATGCATCTTTCTCGCACCACAGGCCCTTCAAGTATTTACCATGCGCAATCATTGTTCACACAATGCATCATTATTACATTGTGATTGCAACTAAATCACTAACAAATGTGATGGCCTCAGCAGTAGAAGCTTTAACATGAAAGTGTCAGCCATATCTTTAACCACTTGCTCTCCTGAGGATTTACCCCCCTTTGTGACCAGGCCATTTTTTACGTTACAGCACTGCGTTACTTTAACAATTGCGTGGTCATGCAATGCTGCACCCAAAATAAATTTACGTCCTTTTTTCCCCACAAATTGAGCTTTCCTTCAGTGGTAGTTGATCGCCTGTGCGATTTTTATTTTTTGCACTATGAAAAAAAAAAGACTGACAATTTTGAGAAAAAAACTATATTTTTTACTTTTTGCTATTAAACATGTCCAGTAAAAAAATTTTAAAAATCTAATTTCATCATAAATTTAGGCCAAAATGTATTCTGATCCATGTCTTTGCTAAAACAAAAAACCCAATACGTGTAAATTAATTTGTTTACGTGAAAGTTATAGCATTTACAAATGGCAGTATATATACTGGAATTTTTTTATTTTTTACTAGTAGTGGCGGCGATAGCGGGACTGCAGGACTGTGGCAGGCATTCTGACACTGACTTGGTGTCACTGACATCCCCAGTGACACCAATACAGTGATCAGTGCTAAAAAAGCACTGACACTGTACTAATGTCACTGGGCATGAAGGGGTCAACATGAGGGGTGATCAGAAGGTTAACTGTGTGTTGGGAGTGTTTTACTTGGGGGCGGTGTGTTGGTGCTTCACTGTAAGCACACTGCTGTGCACAGCCATCCAGAGCAGTGTGCCTGAGCTGAAAGGGACAAGTACTGTTAGTAAACAAAGCAGCCCTCCTCCCCGTTGGAGATCCTAGGTAATCACCGGGTGCCGGCTGGGACCCGGTGATTGACAACCGTGGCCACGAATGGTGGCATGGGTAGGGTGTGTGCAGGGCTCGTTCACGCCCCCTACCTGTAAAAAAACAAAATCACATATATATACGTGATTTTGTGCACCCCTGCCACCCTGTAAGCATTATATCTGCTATAGGGCGGTCGGGATCTATTTATAAAAATAAAATTGGATTTTATATTTATTTGGGGCTGTCTTGAGCATTTTGTAGCTTGAAGCTCGAAGCTCCAAACATTCAAAAACATAAAAAATCAATTGTTCTCTATAGTGCCTGTTGACACCTAGTCCTGCAAACAGGCACCATGGAGAACAATTTATTTTTTAAGTTTGAGCATTTTTGAAGCTTTGAGCTTCAAGCTACAAAACGCTCAAGTGTGAATGCAATCTTACATCTGGTAGTCATTTTCCATTTTCTTTTCCTGAAGATATATCAGGATCATACATCATAAATCGTATATTGTAAATCATGAACATACAACATTAAAATTGACTTTAAAAACCACTGAAAGCAAAAAAGCTCATAGTACATGCATAGTACATTTGCAAGGGTATCACAGTTCGTACTGTATGTGCAAGCATGCTTTGGCCTTGACAGGAACGCATATTTTAAATGATACACTACTGCTGGTAGAAGCACATTGTAGTAATAAACACACACATACATTTACAAAGCACAAAACAGCATTACTTTGATGCTCAAAGCACACTGCAAATCAGATCCACAACCTGTGCACTAAACAGGAGTGTACACATCACAAAGTCTTCACTGGTTGGAACACTAAAGGTAACCTACCAGATAGGAGTAACAATTATCTTCATTGAAAATTCTCCCTTCCTTTGTGCATTTACTTTTAATAAATCAGGCCCGGTGTGCTGAAGCAGCAGAAATGACTATACACCCAGTTATGACATGTATTTTTATTATTATTATGTGTTTGTAAAGGTTCTTGTTTATCCAGGTCATAGTATAGCTAGAAGAAGTTAATCACATAAATCAGTAGTAAACCGCAGCTAAAAATAAAAGAAGAAAAAAAATCCCCTGCAAGATAATGTCATAATGTGCTAGCATGCATTGCATACTAGCACATTATGAAGAACTTACCTTAAAATGAAGCCCTCCAGCAGCATGCTGTCACCACTGCAGAGGCTTCCATCTTCACCCAGTCTTCCTTCTGGGTTTCCGAGCTCCTGCTGTCTGACTGGCCGAGCCATCGTGACGTTACTCCCAAGCATGTGTGCTGGGGTCCCGGGACATGGCACAGTGCTCTGAAGGAATGGCACGGGTATGCCGTTCCTACAGAGCTCATGCGCCAGATGTCCAAAAGAGCGAATATCTCTTAAATGGTGCAAGTTTAGGAGATATTCATTTTACCTACAGGTAGACTTTATTATATTATTAACTGTAGGTAAAAGTGTAACAAAATAGTTTACTACCACTTTAACTGGACTTGTTCACTTCTCACACTCCAGTTCTGCAGTTCAGTGACTGCAAGAGACTGATGCCAGGTCAAATTCAGGTACTTACATTGCTTGTACTATATTTCAAAAATAATTTAAATTATGCATGAAATATTGTAGAGCTGCAGTAATTTGTGTCTGCCTGGATTTCAGCTTTAAACAAATTATAAGAAAACACCCACATTACAATCAAGCTAGTAGTAGTTAGTCAAATTCAACTGGACTTCTTCCGCCTCTTTAGGGGTTCCATCCTTGTTCAGGGATGGTTGTTCCATTGTGGTGTAGATGGCTTCCTTTACACCCATCTTCCACATATAATGCTGTTTTAACATCTCCACACTGGCAATTTGATATAAATTTACACCTTTACCCTTGGTTCACACTTATTCAGATTTCAGTGCATTTCCAGTTTGCAGAAACGCACTACAGTCCATTTAACATGGTTTCCCATGGATCTTGTTCACATCTGTGCGTTTTGAGCCGGTGTGTTTTTTGGAAAGGGTCAGGGACTTTTCCTGCAGCAGTTTTTGATTTGCATGTAATAGTCTTCAATGGACCCTCACCAAAAGCGCAAGTGTTGCTTTTTTGATGCGTTTTGTGGGGTTTTTTGCTAATAGGAAAGTATGGCAGTTCTTTTCATGTAGTGCAACTTTGATGTGACTTTACATTCTCTGGCACTCAAGTAGCATCCAAGTCGCATCACAGTAGTGCAGGAACCTTTATATGTCCAAAGTTGTATGTTAGAGTTAAAGTGTTACTAAATGTATTTTTTTTTAAATTAAAATAAAAAACATGTTATACTCACTTGCTCTTTGCAGGGGTATTGCATAGAGCGGCCAGCGATCCTCCTCTTCTCAGGTCCCCTGCTAGCGATCCTGGCTCCTCCTCTTCTTTGTGTGTCCCCATAGAAAGCCATTTGCTATGGGGACACATGCTGCATTCTTGCTCCTGACCTGTGTGTCTACAGAGCTGTGCTCCATAGACACACACAACAGGACTTAGCCCTGCCCCCCCACTCCCTCTTCACTGCATTGGATTGACAGCAGCAAGAGCATGCATGAGTCCCTTTGTGAAGCAGAAGCGAGGAGAGAAGAGATGCAGCTATGCATGGCACTGATCTCTTCTTCTTTACTTGGGAAAGGAGAGCACAAAGAAACTAAAAATGTTTTTTGGTTTTGTATCACTTTAAGGGCTATGGATAGGACTAAGGTCCATGTTTAGGGTTAAATGTTAGGGTTAGGGCTACACCTACCCTTAACCCTAACCCTAGCCCTTAACCCTAACTTTGAAATTTAACCCTAGCCCTTAACTCCAACCCTAACATGTGACTTTGAAAAAGTGTGGCATATTTGGATAGAATTGTCTATCACTAATGAAACACAATAACTCTAGTGATATTTTTTGATTTCCCTAGTTTAGCAGTCTCTGGGTTTTGAGGGACATGGTTTTAGTTACATTTCTACTGTGCCACTTGAAATCTTATACATGCTTATATGTTTTCTCCCCTTGTTTCCCCTCCAGTTTGCAGGATGAGTGAGTAGATAGTCCTGTTATGATTCAATGTCCTCTTTCCAACTTGCGTAACCGAGCAGATGGTTTATCTACTTTATCTGTTGTTTGATTTGTGTCCTTAGTTAAAGAATGTGCCGAGCTGGGGCATGCCCAGAGCCTCTGTTTTTTAAAGTGTTACTAAACCCACAACAGTAAAATCAGTCTGTATATGCAGCAAAGCATGCTTGTTATACTCACTGTGGAACCTAAGGGGTTAATCCTCTACATGGCCATTTGATCCTGACTTCTCTGCCCCTCCTCTTGTTCAGATGTCCACCTGATAAGACAGACTTAACCCGTAGCCACATGCACATGCTCATTTTAGTGTGTATTGCTAGGGAGGTTTTTTTTTTTGAGAGGGTGCATGTGATCAGCACAGGGCCAATCCAGGCAGAGGGTCAGGGGTTTTGCATCCTCCTCTAGGATAAAGTTTTCTTTCTGCTCTAGCAGAAAAAAAACTCCTCCTACAAGCTTTAACCAGTGCTCTGCTGAAGTTACAAGGCTGCTTTAACTGCTGATGAGAAAAGGTATCTAGCAGTTTATATTTACTAAAATAATTACATTTCCATGTTCTGTGTACTGTGGGAGACCAGATAAAGTTTTCTTTCTGCTCTAGCAGAAAAAAAACTCCTCCTACAAGCTTTAACCAGTGCTCTGCTGAAGTTACAAGACTGCTTTAACTGCTGTTGAGAAAAGGTATCTAGCAGTTTATATTTACTAAAATAATAGCATTTCCATGTTCTGTGTACTGTGGGAGATCAGATATAGTGAATGCAGGGTCCTGGGCAAGGGCGGACTGACAACTCATGGGGCCCCCGGGAAATAGGGGATCATGGGGCCCCTGTGTCCTCATCCACATCCAAAAAAGCCTATGAAAAAGCCAATGAAAGGTACCAGGGGCATCTCATGGGGCCCCCTACTGACCCCGGGCCCTCAGGCAGTGCGCGAGTGCTCGAATGGTCAGTCCGCCCCTGGTCCTGGGTTTAGTAACACTTTAAGTTTAATATCTTATTTTGAAATCTGAATAGATAGGACTTAAAAAAAAAAAGTCCAATCACAGCCTGGGGTTAGTCCTCAAAACTCAAAAATAATGTGATGGAAATTTCTAGATTGAAATTGAACATCTGGGTTGTTTTTTAAATGGGCTATTAATGAGCTATTAAATTTATCTTCTTATTTTGGTTGGAGCTGTATGCTCTATAAAATGTGGCAGGACATGTAAGCTTTTTTAAATGTACTGCAGCCAAAAGCACCATGCGATCCGGCACAGGCTGGTGTGAGCAAATGCACTGTTTGCGACCTGCATTTGGGGTATCATTGCATTTGTATTGACACCTGTTGTAGATGTCAAGAGCAGGGTGATTGGAATGTGGTGCGGGATGCACAGAAACGTGGGTTACCCACATTGCATTCTACTGTGAGTGGACTTTTAGTTGTCTGATATTTTTGCATGTACAGTATTAGTAATTTACAGCAGATAAATAACATGTACAGAAATATTCCCACTACTTTTTTTTCTTTCTTTTCAAAGAGTTTATTACATTATCAAGACATTGTATTAGCTTCTGTAAGCTCAGTAAAGCCGGTGACATTTTGAAGATGAAGGTTGAACTGACAGAGTAGGATGTTGTACAGTGAACAGATTTCAAATACCCCTTTATTACCATTTAATTTTTTGACAGACTTTCTTGATTCTTTATCACATTACAAATGCTTTACATTGTTTAAATATATTGGTGTGTTCTCCTTTTAGAAATTGCTGATTGTTTTAGTAAAGCTTTCATGTACATGTTCTACAGAAATATTACTGTTCCATATTTGATTGCACAAAAGATAAGAAGTGTCATTTCCTGTCCCATGCATGTATGTTTTTGTAGCAGACTTTAATATTGTACAAGCTGATTGTATCGAAAATAATATTTTGTACCATACGTTAGCATACCCAGCCTAATGTATACGTGTGTACATGGACAGAATGGAGCTTGATTTTAAGCCCAGTATGTGTCTAATTTGATTCCTGATGAAACATCTGGAGACTTTTGCATTTGTATGACAAGTACATGTGCTTAAAGGAAATAAGAAAACTTTCTGCTGAGTGTTAAACTTATGGTAGGTGAACCTTGGTCATAGTGGCTAAGTTCTTCTAAGGGAATATCATTTTGCAACCATGTATTGTAAAACCCCTACAAAACAAATCCATAGAGTCTTTAATTTTGCTTGCATAGTCATGCTTTACAATGCACATTATTCTCTTTAATGGTCCTGATTACATAGTGTATAGGAATAATTGCTGATGTTATGCATTAGGGCCAATTTACACTATGGGGTTGATTTACCAAAGGCAAATAGACTATTCACTTTGCAAAGTACAGTTGTACTCTGCAAGTGCGGTTGTTCCACAGGTCAGTAAGTGTGCAGAAGCTCTGTTGACGTCCATCACCCAATCATCAAGAAAAATGTTTTTCTCCTTGCATGTGAGTGGGTATTCTTTGCAAAGTGAAGCTTTACCTCATGTACTAAGCTCTGGAGCAGCTGCACTTGCGGAGTGCAATTGCACTTTGAAAAGTGCAGTCTATTTACCTGTAGTAATTCAACCCCCCAATGTGGTGACAGACATTTTACTGCATGGTAAAACGCCTCTAACTACAGAGTCAAACAGAAAACAAGTGTTTCCTATGTGTCCCATTCTCACTACAACACAGCCTAATGCTGCGCTGCACCAACAACAAAGCCCAAAAGATGGGCACAGTGGTTACTTATGGTAGCAAAACATCGGGACTGGTAAAACAAGTACAAGGCATGTGTTCTAATATATTCAAAATATCATCATTTTATTAATTCAAATAGTTTAAAAAAAAAACACCAGCATGGAATCCAAACAAGAATTGATTTAAACGTCCGTATTGGAGAACATATCACCATGGATAGACAAACAAGACAAGACAACAGACAATAACAAATGAATGTCCGGAAGGTGGTATGAAGTAGCACATGGGTTTATACTGCAGCAGCAACCGCATGTGAAATTGAAAAACAGTAGACTAGGTACTTCCCATGTATGAATCCCTGGGAATCTAATATGGCCAACTGTAGACTACTGAGCCTAAAGTGCAATTTGAGGGGCCAGTATTGTATCATCACTATAGGTCCAGTCTTCGTGAATTGTAAAAGAAAGGAGACTATATATGTATTAGATTGACATGTGTCGGTCTATGCACAGGACTTTTATAGTCTCCTTTCTTTTACAATTTATCACTTCACACAAAGACACTAACTCCCAGAGGAAGCCTGGACCTTGTATCATCACTATAGTTCGAAGCTTCGTGAAGGTAGCAAGGCCCTGGAGAAGTCAATTCAATTAGATATTGGCCACTCCTCCAAAAAAGGTGGCTTATTCCTCTGGGAATTAGTGTATTTGTGTGAAGTGATAAATCGTAAAAGAAAGGAGACTATAAAAGTCCTGTGCATAGATTGACACTTGTCAATCTAAGCACAGAACTTATATAGTCTCCTTTCTTTTACAATTCACAAAGCCTGGACCTATAGTGATGATACAATACGGGTTCCTCAAATTGCACTTTAGGCTCAGTAGTCAACAGCTGACCATATTAGATTCCCATCGATTCACACATGGGAAATACCTAGTCTACTGTTTTTCAATTTCACATGCGCCGGCTGCTGCGGTATAAACCCATGTGTGACTTCATACCAGCATCCAGACGTTTATTTGTTATTGTCTGTTGTCTTGTCTTGTTTGTCTATCCATGGTGATATGTTCTTCAATACTGACGTTTAAGTCAATTCTTGTATGGGTTGCATGCTGGTGTTTTTTTTTAAAACAACAATTTGAATAAAATTATGGTATTTTGAATATATTAGAACTCATGCCTTGTACTTGTTTTACCAGTCCTGACATTTTGCCACCATAAGTAACCACTGTGCCCATCTTTTGGGCTTTGTTTTTGGTTTAGCTGAATTGTTTAGATTACGGTGACAACGCCTAATTGAGGTGGAGGTGTACCTCACCTCGAACTTAAGTCCCGAACTTAAGGCCTATGAGTTCCTAGGATTTTTTTTGGTTGACTGTGTAATTTAGGCAGAAGGTAGGATGAAATCCAAAATGTTATAGTTAACATCAGAAAGGAATTTTAACATATTCCTTTAAATCAGCCCCGAGTGCTTCTTTAACCACTTCCCGACCGGCCGTTGTATATGAACGGCCGGACGGTGGCACTGCAGGGTTGGGTGGCCGTCTATAAACGGCCTCCCCGCACCCTGCTTGTGCGCGCTCCCTGGGAGCGCGCAGCACCGCGATCCGGTGCCCGCTGTGTCCTCCGGACACAGTGAAACACCGATCGTCGGACGGGACCTCTGTACGAGGTCCCGATCATGTGATCACTGATTGGCCAATCAGTGATCACATGCAAAGTACTAAGCAAGATGTCACTTCTGACATCATTGCTTACTATGTGTGAAATCTGTGAATGATCACAGAGGTCACATGGTACAAGGCTATTCACAAAAGCCTTGTACCATGTGACAAGCTGTGACCAATCACAGCTCACTCAGTTCTTCTCAATGAGTGCAAGAATGCACACAGAGAGAAAGAGAAATGATTGCTTTTACATCCTATATGGGTGTAAAAGCAATCAGTGTAAAAAAAAAAAAAAAAAATCTTCATCACCCCTCACAAGTAGTACAGTGTCACCATGGTGACACTGTACTGCTAGGGTGACAGTATGTAAAAAAAAAAATAAAAATAAAAAATAATAATATAAAAAAATAAAATAAAAATGTAAAAAAAATGTTTAAAAATTATAATTTTTGCTTATAAACTAATTTGGATTTTTTTTTTTACTAAAAAGATAACGGAATAAATTTTGGCTAAGATTTATGATGAAATATTATTTATTTGCAAAATTTTATAAAAAAAACACTTTTTTTCAAAATTTTTGGACATTTCATTTACATAGGAAAAAAAATACAAATCCCAGTGGTGAATAAATACCACCAAATTAAAGCTTTATCTATCTCAAAAAAATGGTAAAAAATTCATTTGGGTACAGTGTTGCATGACCGCGCAATTGTCATTCAAAGTGTGATAGCGCTAAAAGCTGAAAATTGCCCTGGTCAGGAAGGGGGTAAAAGTGTCCGGTCTGGAAGTGGTTAAGTTAGTTCTGCGCTGTAGCACGATGCGATAAAATGCAGACATGATGTTTTGTACACTTCAAATAAAACTTGTACAAAACAAAAAAAAAAGGGAGCCGTCTGATGCGCTGAATCGCACACCACACAGACCCCTAGCGCAGCCACAAATGCAGAGGGATGAATTGCTTCTGTTGCTCTGCGTTGCAGGGTGCATTCACCCTCAAGTGTATGCCTTTGTAAAATAAAAAGGTATAACTCTACAATACATGCACATTTTCTCTATAAAAATGCTCCAAATACATTCACTATTTATTTATTACAGGTACTTATATAGCGATTTACACATATATATTGTACATTCACATCAGTCCCTAAGCCTCAAGGAGCTTACAATGTCAGGTCCCTAACTCACATTCATACATATACTGTGTATACTGGGGCCAGTTTAGACAGGAGCCAATTAACCTACCAGCATGTCTTTGGAATGTGGAAGGAAACCAGAGTCCCCAGAGGAACCCCACACAGGCACAGTGAGAATATGCAAACTCCAGGCAGGTAGTGCCATGGTTGGGATTTGAATCGATTACCCTAGTGCTGCTAGGCGGCACTAGGCAAGAGCATGTATTTCTTGCCAGAAATCCAGTAATATCCTAACTTCCTGTAGTGAGCTAACACTGCCTCTACTGTAGTGAAATACCAAACAGTGCTGCCTGCTGCACTACAGCATGCCTCTTACGTATATTATGGGATAAGAAGAGAGGAGGTGTACTGTAGTTCAGTACAGAATCTTGTTTGAGCACTACCAAAAATTTACGAGCTTGCATTACAGACTACTGGTTAGCTTTGAATGTTCCCATGCAGTTTAAAGTAATAGCTGTTCCTATGCTTTTTATATAGAGGTGGAGGAATACGATTTTTACCTGAATATTGTTTTTTCACAAACATGAGTATTATTAGCTGCACATACAAATGGAGCTTTCATTCAAACTTTTGTAAGGTGAGTTTCAGTGTTATAAGATAGGATTACTTTGAAATTCATAACATTTATGTAAACTAAGATTTCCATATTATATAGGCTATATGTGTGCTAATAGGGACAAAGTACATAATTTTAAATTACTGCATATTTATGCTCTAATTTACTTTAATGTAAACTATTACATGTGAAAGAACTGCATATTAAATTACTAAACTTAATCATTGAGATTGCAGCAAACAAAGCTTTGTTTTAGCATATTCAGCAAATGGAAATTTTACATTCTGTGTCTAAATAAAGACACAGAAAGTAATTAGTGGTTTATGTATGGATATTATTTTATGAAATTAACTTTTAAGAAAAATTGCTCTTAACTTTTTATCTCATAAACATAGTTATCTTGATCAGCTACAGAATTCTTTATAGTAAAATAGTAGCCCAATCAGTAGGAAATACGTAAATTGGACTATGGTGCATTGGGTTTTATTTGCACCAAAGGCACCAACTGCATAATGCCACTTGAGCACTGGAAAGTGTTTCCCCTAGCTTCTTATTTTTTACAGCCCTAATTTAAACTGTGTCATGACTATCTGAGCCCTTAAGTATCTGTGGACATATGAGAACTCTTAGGGGCATGAGTCTGTAAGCTTTTTAGGACGAGGCCTTTAAGTTCCTAGGTTTTTTTTTTGGTTGACTGTGTAATTTAGGCAGAAGGTAGGATGAAATCCAAAATGTTATAGTTAACATCAGAAAGGAATTAAAGGGGAGACAACTAAGAGAGGATATTTGTGCATTTTGGAAAAAAACACTCACTTCCTGCTTTGAGAGGAAGTGACAGGAGATCCCTTCAAAGGGACAAAAAAAATAGAAAAAAAATCAGGGTTTTTGTCCATTCAACTATTCTTTCTAAAAAAAAGGGGCAGTTTAATATTGGCACATTTCTGACCGAACAAATTCAATTTGTATTGGATTTTCAGTTTTTTTTCTTATGATTAATTGACTTTCCAAAACCAAAACGTTCACAATGGTCCCTGCCATTGCAGTAGCTGTAGAAAGTAGCTGTCTAAATTCTAGTCTTCCTCTCATAGGCTCTGCTCCCATTAGCCTTATATCTCACATACATGTTCTATTCAACCCATCTCCTATTAAACTATCTATTTCATAGCCTGCACATGTGTTGTTTCCTTCAGTCACAAATAAAAGAATACATTATTGTGCAGTGGGGAGGGGGGGCTTTTTCTTTTGGGGGCTTCAATAAGACCAGAGCCAATAATCTGGAGCCACTTTATTCAATGAACACCAATGGGCATTGGCAATGGGGAATTAAGACTATTATAGGACCTGGGGTGGTACTCTAGCTTTGAGTCTCTACTGTGGAGATTCTATACTTGTTTTTTAATAAACAATTATGCATAGTCTTAAATCTTAAACTGCTTGCATTGTTAAAAAGGTTATGTGCATATATAAACTCATATAAAGACATAAAGACACCTAGATCTGAGGATTCTTGGACAAAAGACGTAGTTCAATCTACAATCTAAATTTATTGATAGAGTTACATTTACAAATAACACACTAAACAATATTTTAAACACCCTGTACAGTATAAATATGGTGAGTTACATATTTACAAAATATACAAAAAAAAGCTTATTTACAATACAATGTATTATACAAGTATGGAGTTAGGTTACCTCTCCACTTCAGGCCTGCTAGTACTAAGTACTTTTGTGACCCAGGATAAAGTTGGATTACAGCTTGGTAAAAATTCATTATATCCCCCTTCTTTCTGTACTGTGGCTAATATAAGGCACTAAACCCAGCAAATGTATAGGGGTGCAGTCTGATTGAAGGATCTAATTAGGGTTGCTGTTTACAACCAATGTCATATGTGCTAAGCAAACAAAACAATGACCAAGCTTTGAAAGTAGAAAGAGTCACAGTAACACAATTTGAGAAGCTGGGAGTTGTATAATATGTGGAGGAACACAATCAAGTGTTTACATATATTCCTAAACATTGGAATATCTATTGAATACAGTGTATTACACCAGTAAACCTTTATATGGTAACAGCATAAATATGCGCTGTCTCATTGCTACATTATAACATCTCAACAGCAACACTCAGAAGGTTCAATTTACACTTTAACACACGTATTAGTATACAGAACATATGACAATGTTTGTCCTTTTGTTGCTAGCATAGTACTAGTAATTCTGAACTAAAAAGACCATGGCCCTACAGTTATAGTACCTAGATTATCTTCCCAATAACCCAATCCTTAAATCTACCACTGATTATTTTAACTTTAACACATAGCTAATATAGCTATTATATTAAACGTGATATTAATGCTTTCATTTTTTTTAAAATTAAAATAACAAACATGTTATACTTACCTGCAGCCATGATCCTCCTCTTCTGGGGTTCCACACTGATGTTTTTGACTCCTCCTCTTGTACATATGTCACCATAGGAAGCTGCTTCCTATAGTGGCGTACATGCGGCCTTGCTCACAAGCCCTGCTGTCTGTGTCTGCCCTGCCCCCAGTTTCCTCATGTAATACTTGCCTGCAGCCATGATCCTCCTCTTCTGGGGTTCCCCACTAATGCTCTTGGGTCCTCCTCTTCTCCCTATGCTGCTCCTGTGCATAGTGCTGTATCAAGATCGGGCTCAGGTAAGTAGAGGCTTTATGGCTGAGTTGCTGTTGTTCTCAGTTGCTTCCACTTTGACTCCAAATTGAATAGTACTAACAGCTGACCGTTGATTATTTAGTAGCAAGGACATTTCCTGGATGAACGTATTGCACAGGTGGCAATCTAGCACGGTACCAGTCTTGAATTCACTGAGTTCTTGAAAGCGACCCATCTTTTCACACGTTTGTAGAAGCATTCTGCATGCCTAGGTGCTTGAATTTATACACCTGTGGCTATGGAGGTGATTGGAACATCTGAATCCAATGATTTGTAGGGATGTCCCAATACGTATGGCAATATAGTGTATATGTAAATCAGCGCGAGGGATGGTACTTACAATGAGTGTAAAGTGTGTCTTGTGCTGGTGATTGCTACATTTGTTGAAATCTTCAGCCCTCTGCCCCCCCTTCCCATGATACCCCTGCAGCTTTAAGGGTTGATACAGACTGGCTGCACCTTTCTTGAGCATTAGTAAACAATTTCACCTATGCCCACCATTTCCATTCCCCTGTTCTAGTCATAAAAGCCATACTCTTACTATCTAGAGTGAAAGTCTCTCTATGAATGGAGCAGGTGGACCTCCATTGACCTGCCTGTCCTCAGTTCACAGAGCACTTTTCAATGTGGGACCCAATAGTACAGCCTTTATGAATGGAGCTAGGGGATGGAAAGGGCATGTATAGTTGGCCTGTGCTTGTGACATTTCATGTTACCTCCACAACATGGAAAGATAACGGCTATGGAGGTATCTGGGGTGGGGTGGGGGGAGGGGGTGCAGAGAGCTGAAAATCTCAACAAACATTACAGGGACACTTTTCATTAATTGTAAATACTGTCTCTGGTGCAGATTAAAAAAAATCACTAAATGTAAGCTTTAGTATTCTGATTTTCACACCCACGTAACAAATAGATATGTATCATAGTCACCTTATTAATCTTCAATGAAACCATTTATGATCATTTAATTTTACACAACAGACATATGCATGCAAGTGAGTCAACATATGTGTTTCTGCCATTTTGTCAATCCAGCTAGAGAATGGTTCAGAGAATGAAAGTGTTTTTGAAAGCAAATTTTATCATATCTATCCACCCACCATCACCAGTTATCATGGTAAATAGTCAATGTTTGTTAATGACGCTTCAGTCATACAGCTGGGATTGTTTAATATTTTATGAGTGTTACTTTGTTTTGCTCACAACAATCTCAGGCAGTTAAGGATTTATGAATCGTGTTTTTTTCCTCTCAGCCCATCTGCAGTTTGCTATCTTTGCTAGCCTTGAGAATATGTTTAAATTTATTAAAGCGCAGCAAAGGCTCATTATTTCAAAGGAGAGCCAAAGTGACACAGTGAATTGGTTATTAATGGAAAGGCACTGCCATAGGGCGATTGAAATTTAATGATATCCTACAAGAAAAAAATGAGGGTGTCACTTTCCAAAAAGTCACGCTAAATGCCAGCCTTTTTAAGGTCCTGCCGCTAATTTTATGCCTACACACAGTAATGTTTTCAGAAACGTTTAGGAAACACGGACCAGTGACTGTACTGATTATCCTTTTCACCTTCTCGCCTCTTCCAAATGGATTTGTGCAGTGAGCGATTTAATCTCTAAATATAGGAAATGTTAAAAAAATAACATTGCTGTTTTTCTCAAGCTAAGGGCATTTTGAATTTCTCTAGAGATGGACTTGCAAATATGCTATCTCCATATGCTGGTTTCAAGGCTTTCATACATTAATCTTTCTACTGTAACAGTAATCATTTTTTTCTTAAACATATTAAAAAAATGTTTAACTTTATTTTTTTTTAATTATTTGTTTTAATCACAATTGTGAAACAAAGTAGGCTTCAAATACTAAATGTGCCCATTCACAAGGAAGATAACTAAGCTGATTGATAAAATCTAGTGAAAAGAAAGTTTTAAAAAAAGTTTAGCTTTCACCAGCATCAGGTAATAAGGTTTTGTTTTCACATTTTGGAAACATGAAACATTAATTTTGGTTGGTTTCTATGGGCAACACTTCTGCTTTATTTTTTACCCTGACATTTAGCTTAGTTAAACTTCTTGCTGGTTCTTTAGCTGTAGCTTCCCTCATCAGTCAACAAAAACTCATGTAACCTGTTCTTTTTTGTATATTTTAAAAAACATAAAAACTCCTAGCTGAATACATGAAATGATGGCTGCATTCAGAATTCTTTCTGTACTAGGAACAAGAGTGTAATGTCCCCTTTTTAATGGGTTCCAATTATTTTGTTAACATTGTAATCTAACATGGTTGTTAATATTTAAAGCATATATTTAAAAGAACAGAAACCATATTGTGTGTGTTCACCATATGTAGCCATGTGGAAACATGGACATGGTCCTAACGAGGCAAGATATTAGGGGACAGCAGATTTCCTCTTGTTTCTTATTTTCTCTGCTTAACTATATACTATATAGATCTTCAAGAAGTATGCTTATGTTTCATCAAAAGTAGAATTTTTTCATACGGCAGAACTTTTTGGCCAAAAACATCAGCTGAGTGAACGTGGGCACTTAAAGTGATACTAAACAGAGAAATGTTAATTACCATAATTAATTCACATAAATCATATATATGTCATGCCACTGTATTTTATTTTTGTTTGTTTTTTTATCATCTAAGTACCTTTTTCCCGCAGTGCTGTTCCCTGTTATTTGGCATCAGCAGGGAAAGTCCTGGGGAAGGGCTTCTATTACTCTGCTGATGTATGCTCACTACAGTATTAGTCTGTACCTGCACAGTTTCAAAAGAGCAATTCAAATTAAATTATATATATCTAATAAACTGTTTTACAGCTTCCTATAAATTTTTATTGAACATCAAATGTGTATTTTTTGTGCATTAATATGGTGTAGGTGGAGTCAAAGATTATTCACACTAGCTTTTATTTTGTTTAATCAGCATTTCCACCCAAGGCTGTTTTTTACTTTATAGGTATTAGCAATTACATTTGGTATATTCAGTAGTGATTTATATTAAAGCTTTTTTTGTGAGTTTCTTAGTGAATGGAATCAATCAAATTCTATAGCCTGCCCCCATTTGTGTTTAGCAGAAGGAGGACATGGAAGAGGAAGGAGGAAGGGAAGTGTTATTTACCACTGTGAATTTGCCCACATATTTGACTCTATAGTCATGTGGACTGCACAGATAACGAAAAGGAGGAAATGAAGCACTTAGAAGGCAACTGAAGCCGGAGCATGCTCAGTAGATGACAACAGCTGGTCTACACAATCTCAGGCTGCAATGGGGACAGGGAGAATGCTGAAGACAGGATCACCAGATATAATTCACTCTACACACAACAAATGCTTTAGTGGGTTTGTGAATATACATGCTCTGTTGCACAGCATGTAATAAGATTTTTTTCATAAACTGGGTTTAATGACACTTTATTGCTCTTGTGTCACTAGCCTGAGTCATATATTAAAAGTTACACAGAAAAGCAGGGTCTTTTGTAACTTGTGGCTAAATCAACAGAATAAAAAAAAACTTATAAATTTAATTAGTATAATTCTACTACTTTACTTCAAAAATGTACTCCTGGAGGTAGAATGTCTATTTTATTTGCAAAGCTCACAATGGACTAGAAAGTATACTAATCAGGATATTTCTAAAAAGGTGCAGGTGGGTGTACTTAAACTGCCTCTACAGTCAGGATGAAGGACAGAAACATACCAAGGTCTGAACTCTGGTGACAGTTATGTACTCAAACTGTAGTTATTCATTGAAACATATTCAAATAAAATAAAATTGACATTGTTTACTATTGCTTCTACTTTTTTCTCATTTGAACCTTGTAGATGTCTAGTCGGTTAGCATACCTATGAGTATCTTGTCATATTGTTTGGCAATTTTCCATGTATAGTTGTATGTATATAGCACCAGCAACCAATATGTAGGATACAAAACTTGGGAGTAATGTTTTCACATTATGAAAGGGGTGGGGGGCAGGCACTCTGTATTTTAAAGTTATAGCATACTTTATATCATAAAGAATGCAAAAGGAATGGGAACACCCCAAACTCCACAGTGGGTGGAGGGAGAGCTTGTGATTCAAGTTCCCACGGGTTATAAAATACCACTGGATGAAGCTCACCAGCTAAACCACCATTGCAAGTGAGAAACAAATCCAAAACATTATTTTGGTATGATGACTGTTAACACTATAATGTAATAGTAAATACATCCTTGTGTATTTATTTTCAATACTTGTTGATACTTATTTTATTCCATACATCGACTTAAATTTCCATGCCTCCCAAGAATTCACATTAAATGCATCATAAAACAGAGTGCATACAATATCAAATCTAATTTTGTTTTTGTGAGTTGTTAGCTGATTGAATATTATATAATTTCCTATATAACAGGAAGTTAGAAAATTGTAACACCAGATATAATGATTTAAAACCATGATACCCTTCATTCAAGTAGTTTATATTTATGAATTTTACACTAGACCAGTTTTAATATGCTATGTGAGGAAATGTTGCTGCCACTGCATGTTAATACAGGGTGTTTAATGTGGATTTGACAATAAAAGATGTAAAAAGTCACACAGCACAAAGCATATAAAAGGTTTTCTTGTGCGTTTTAGTTAATGTATTGGTTCTGAAGAAGTACCTAAGACAAAGGGTGTAATATTATTATAGTAATGACCTTTAAAATCACCCTACATCACGTATATTTTTCAGCAAATGAAGCTGAACAATAAAGCATTTCTACAGTATCTGTTGAAACAAACATGACTTTTAGATATTTAATTTGCAGATTAATGTTTAAATTCTGGAAAAATGACTCCCAAATGTTTGTTGTTTTTATGGGTAATACTGAACATATTCTGTTCTAGATATAATAACATAAGAGCAGATACTTAGACGGATGCACTGGAATTGTTAATATTTGCCTCAGTTGTTTTTAGCTCTTACTTTAAAATTAAACCAACTGATTCAGTAGACACTGAAGAGTCTATATACTGTGACTGTCAGTTGAAGATGATGTTCCAAAAATGTGATAACTGCTGAAGAATTTAAGGCTCTTTCATTAATACAAGGAGGAAAGTGCAGTAACCCGTCGCAACCAATCAGAATTAGAGTGGTTATATAGGCTGAAGGCTTTTTACCTTCTGCATTCTATGCATCAAGGTAAAAAGCTTTCAGTGTGCAACTCCCCCTCAGTCCCTCTAATACTTTCCTGGGCCTTATAGCAATCCAAGGCTGTGCACAGGAGCCTTGGCTTTCCCTGGTCTCTCCCTCCTCATTGGCTGAGACACAGCAGGGAGAGCCACTGGCTCCTGAAGTTGTCAATCACAGCCAGCGAGGAGGGAGCATGGGGTGGGACTGTGTGTCCCATAGACTCACAAAGGTGGCTCGGGAATGCCCTTAGAGCAAGCAGGGGCCAGAAGCACCGACGGGGGACCCAGGAAGAGAAGAACCGGGGCTGCTCTGTGCAAAACCATTGCACAGAACAGGTAAATATGATGTTTATTTTAAAGAAAAAAATACCCTTTATTACCACTTTAATATTTCAATTATTACTTCATAAATAAAGAAAACATGATTGGTTGTTCAGGGTAGCTCATTATTACATTTGCTGTTTGCATATGGGTATGAATACCTTTATATGTGTATAGTATTTGGTTACTATAGAATTGTAAATTGCATTTACAATAGTTTCAGAGCAAAACAAGTGTAAAAATAGCAGGTTTTGTATAGCTTGGTGTAGTTTTAATTGTATATCTGTAAATGATAGTGATGGTTGTTTTACGTATACATAATTACATTTCATTTGCTAGTACTTTAAATATTTCTTGGCACTATTATCCCCCATTTATAACAAAGACATCAAGTGAAATATTTGGATTTCTCCAAAGCAGTTTTCATAGCATTTGAGAAACGACAAAATGACAGTCTATTTTCTTTTTTTTCCTTGCCAAGTTTTCTTTAGAGTCATTTTAGTTGACGTCCCCTTTTAGTGGCTCACCTTCCAATGAAAGAGGAGACAATTAATGGGAGGGTGATTTATCACTGCCAGGAACTGTCAAGGACTTTTGTTGTAGTCAGAGAAAAAGCAATTTCACATTATGGCATTTCATTCGTAATACAATGTATTTACAGCTCACAGTTTTATTTTCAGAGCCTATTATCAGGTGAAACAGTTGCATCTGAAATGTTGTTTGTGACATAGGTGACCTGTTAGGATTTGATAAGTATTTACGCCAGAGCACAAGGGGCTCGCACATCTGCTGCTGGCAGAAGCAATGGAAAAAAATAACCTGGAAATGAGGCGTTTGATTTTTCTGGTTCCTACACTCGAGCATCTGTTGCTATAATTAAGTGGCGTTCAATAATTGCATAGCAGTGGTGAAATAAACATATGTATTCTTGCCAGCTTTTAGGATTTGGTGTCCTTATAGAACAAGACGAACAACGTGACTACCGCGAGAAAAATGTCTTTGAAATATCAACTTTCAAAAGCTTTTGTAAAGTTAATACAACATTTGGCCTTTTACTCTAAGCTATATTAAATAACCGAATGGTACAACTTTAGCTTACAAAAGACCATAAATTCCTTTTTGTTGAGTTAATCATCTGAATAAAAATGTCTATGTTGCTGCAAATGTGTATTAATGCATTCATGAAGATCCTATGGCTTAATAGCTGAAATAAAAAGTATATTCATTTCCTGTGCATTTCAATTAAGTGTACATGATATTTTCTGTGCCAAAACATTGTCAGTCCCACCACATGCACCAGCCCCTTTGCTTAAGTACACAAAGAATATATGACTGATAGAAAAAGCCACGATCGATCTGGTACCAAACATTTCACAAATTATATTAAATTATTATAATAAAACTGCTATGAATTCATTAACTGGGAAACATTACACTAGGATGAACGCTCACAGTTATTGAAATAACATAATAGAATTTGCAGAACACTTGTCAGTAATATTAAACCAATTTTACTGTCTGCTCCTGTGCATGAGTATGCGTGTGTGCGTGTGTGTGCATGTACAGGACTGTTTCAGATTAGACTGCAAAAAAATAAAAGTGGTCCTAATAGTTCATAATGCTTTGTGAATGATGGTATGATTGTCCAAAATGGACCAGTTGTCGTTGATTTACTAAATGGAAATAGGCTGTTCACTTTTCTATGTACTTTTTCCATAACTTAGCAAATGAGGTGAAGCTCTGCTGACTTCCACTTTCTTGTTGTTAGGTGTCACTACAAATAAGTAAGACATACTATCATTACAATGCTACTTGCAAGAGTTATCTACCATTTAACAAAACAGGGTTAAACGAGTTTTCCCCAGAGCTTAGTGGATGTTATGAAATTTCACTTTGCAACAAGTACTCATTCAAATGCTAGGAAAATAAAACGAAAACAGATTTTTTTTTCTTACGCGTGATTGGATGAAGGAAGTGAGCATAACTTCACCACATTTACTAAACTTCTGGGAAAAATCCCTTGTAAAGTGCAACTTTATTTCTATAGTGAACAGTCTATTTGCTTTTAGTAAATCAACCTCTGTAAGTTTCTTTGGGGTTCATTACTCACATGATAATTTTTGAACTTTGAAATCACAGTCTTTAGACAGTGTGTAGCCTTCAATATGGGATATCTTCGTCCCCCGAATTCTTCAGCCAACAAATCAAAAGCTGTCATCCTTAACTGCACACAAGTCTTTCAGAAACTTGTTAGCAGCTTGATGCTAATTTAGGTTTTCAAGCCAGAGCTAGCATTTTAATTCTAAATTATGAACATTTGTCTGTTTATTACGGTATTAAATTAATAGAATATCTTTGATACCTTCCAACTTCTATATTTTAATGTCATAGTAGGAAATTCTAGTCTAGTGCCCATGATACAATCTCTCTTGCATCTCTGCTGGTTACCCATGGGATGGATCTCATCAGAAGGCTCTGCCCACCCCTACAGCTTTTAGTTTAAGGTCAGTTTGCATAATTCCCAGATTTTTCTTCAGGACCTTATTAATTGAAGTGTTATTGTTAAATTGCATAACAAATCACCCTGATCCATATTTAGTCAATATTCGGTATTACTAGTTTTTTTCTTTTTTATTGTCTATATCTCTGTGCAATGTATTGGTTTATTAATATTCCTCTGTAGCTTGACGAATCTCTTTGGAACTATAACCCTTTGCTACAAATTTTAAATATTCTACTTTATTGGAGGTAATCATCTTTGTTTGTACAGTTTCTTTGTAGTCACAGAATTGAGTGGTATTTATTATTGTGGAGTTTATCCTGCCATCAGGCTGATGAAGGTAAAATATCCCTGAAATCTGTCCCTAGTATATTACACTGGAATACGTAGGGGTGGGTGGAACCTTCTGACAAGATCCATCATGTGGGTAACCAGCGGAGGTTGCGTGAGAGGTGATTGTTTCACTAGCAGTGGACTTGAGTTTCCTATCCTGTCTGTTCCCAGCTATGATGGCTTTGAGTGGCTGCATAAGAAGTCAGAGCCTCCAACCTGCATGGCAGATATCCAAGGTTTTATTTATGTATACGTAATAAATAAAGTTTTTACCTGGATTAAAGAAATTTTTAGCACTATGTCCTTGCTCTCTGCTCTCTTTCTTTGTATTTAATTTATGGTGTCTATTAGTGCATTTGAAGGGTATATTATCACATATGGTTGGGATAGCTATAGTAATATATGTTTAGACATGTAGAGTATTGCACTGCCTATTTTTATATACAGTATTCTAATTATTATATTCTAATTATTATATATTTATTATATATTATAATTATAAAGAGCTGTTGTAGCACTTTAGTGGTGAGCTGTATAACAAAGTTTTTACGTGTAATTCTATATTACTTAGATAGTGAAGTCTTTCTACATATATATATATATATATGTATATATACAATGCCTTGAAAAAGTATTCATACCCCTTGAAATTTTCCACATTTTCTCATGTTGCAACCAAAAACATAAATGTATTTTATTGGGATGTTATATGATAGACCAACACAAAGTGGCACATGATTGTGAAGTGGAAGGAAAATGTTAAATGGTTTTCAAAATTCTTTACAAATAATTATCTGAAAAGTGTGATGTGCATTTGTATTTAGCCCCCCTGAGTCAATACTTTATAGAACCACATTTTGCTGCAATTACAGCTGCAAGTTTTTTCAAGTATGTCTTTACCAGCTTTGCACATCTAGAGAGTGAAATTTTTGCCCATTCTTCTCTGCAAAATAACTCAAGCTGTGTCAGATTGGATGGAGAGCGTACGTGAATAGCAATTTTCAAGTCTTGCCACAGATTCTTAATTGGATTTAGGTCTGGACTTTAACTGGGCCATTCTAACACATGAAAATGATTTGATCTAAACCATTTCATTGTAGTTCTGGCTGTAGGTTTAGGGTCATTGTCCTGCTGGAAGGTGAACCTCCACCCCAGTCTCAAGTCTCTTGCAGACTGTTAACAGGCTTTCTTCTAAGAATGCCCTGCATTTGGCTCCATCCATTTTCCCATCAACTCTGACCAGCTTCCCTGTCCCAGCTGAAGAAAAGCATCCCCACACCATGATGCTGCCACCACCATGCTTCATGGTGGGGATGGTGTGCTCAGCGTGATGTGCAGTCTTAGTTTTCCACCACACATAGGGTTTTGTATTTAGGACAAAAAGTTCAGTTTTGGTTTCATCTGACCAGAGCACCTTCTTTGCTGTGTCCCCCACATGGCTTCTTGAAAACTGCAAACAGGGCTTCTTATGGCTTTCTTTCAACAATGGCTTTCTTCTTGCCACTCTTCCATAAAGGCCAGATTGGAGTGGAGTGCGTGACTAATAGTTGTCCTGTGGACAGATTCTCCCACCTGAGCTGTGGATCTCTGCAGCTCCTCCAGAGTTACCATGGGCCTCTTGACTGCTTCTCTGATTAATGCTCTCCTTGCCCGGCCTGTCAGTTTAGGTGGACGGCCATGACTTGGTTGGTTTGCAATTGTGCCATACTCTTTCCATTTTTGGATGATGGATTGAACAGTGCTCCATGAGATGTTCAAAGCTTGGGACTTTACTTATAATCTAACCCTGTGGAAAATGTCAAGGGGTAGGAAAACGTTTTTAAGGCACTATATATATATACAGTGGGGATCGAAAGTTTGGGCACCCCAGCTAAATATTTGTATCAATGTGCATAAAGAAGCCAAGGAAAGATGGAAATATCTCCAAAAGGCATCAAATTACAGATTAGACATTCTTATAATATGTCAACAAAAGTTAGATTTTATTTCCATCATTTACACTTTCAAAATAACAGAAAACAAAAAAATGGCGTCTGCAAAAGTTTGGGAACCCTGCAGAGTTAATATCTTGTACTGCCCCCTTTGGCAAGTATCACAGCTTGTAAACGCTTTTTGTAGCCAGCCAAGAGTCTTTCAATTCTTGTTTGAGGTATCTTTGACCATTCTTCCTTACAAAAGTCTTCCAGTTCTTTGAGATTTCTGGCCTGTCTGTCACGCACTGCTCTTTTAAGGTCTATCCATAGATTTTCAATTATGTTGAGGTCAGGAGATTGTGAAGGCCATGGCAAAACCTTCAGTTTACGCCTCTTGATGTAATCCCCCGTGGATTTAGAGGTGTGTTTAGGATCATTATCCATTTGTAGAAGCCATCCTCTCTTTAACTTCAGCTTTTTCACAGATGGCATCAAGTTACCATCCAAAATTTGCTGAAATTTTATTGAATCCATTTTTCCTTCTACTCGTGAGATGTTCCCTGTGCCACTGGCTGCAACACAACCCCAAAGCATGATTGATCCAACCCCATGCTTAACAGTTGGACAGAGGTTCTTTTCATTAAATTCTGTGCCCCTTCTTCTCCAAACGTACCTTTGCTCATTCCGGCCAACAAGTTCCATTTTAACCTCATTGGTCCACAGAACTTGTTTCCAAAATGCATCAGGCTTGTCTATATGTTCATTTGCAAAGTTCAAACGATGATTTTTGTGGTGAGGACGTAGAAGAGGTTTTCTTCTGATGACTCTTCCATGAAGACCATATTTGTACAAGTATCTCTTCATAGTGGAATAGTGTACCACAACTCCCGTGTCTGCCAGATCTTTCTGGAGGAATCGTGCAGTCAAACGTGGGTTTTGAATTGTTTTTCTCACAATCCTGCGAGCTGTTCTGTCTGATATTTTTCTTGGTCTTCCAGATCTTGCTTTAACTTCCACTGTTCCTGATGACTGCCATTTCTTAATTACATTCCGAACAGAGGATATTGACATCTGAAAACGCTTTGCTATCTTCTTTTAGCCTTCTCCAGCTTTGTGAGCGTCAACTATTTTCAGTTTCAGTTTTCTAGACAACTGCTTAGAAGAACCCATGGTGCTGATTGTTGGGGCAAGGTCAGATGAGTCTGGGCATTTAAAACCTTTGAGCTTGACATCACCTGGTCTTCCCAGACGATGATTGAGAACAATCCATGACACTGGCAGGTCTCAGCTTGGCAAAGGGGGCAGTGCATGCTATAAATTCTGCAGGGTGCCCAAACTTTTGCAGACGCCATTTTTTTGTTTTCTGTTATTTTGAAAGTGTAAATGATGGAAATAAAATCTAACTTTTGTTGACATATTATAAGAATGTCTAATCTGTAATTTGATGCCTTTTGGAGATTTTTCCACCTTTCCTTGGCTTCTTTATGCACATTAATACAAATTTTTAGCTGGGGTGCCCAAACATTCGATCCCCACTGTATATATATATATATTTATTTATATATATATATATATATATATATATATATATATATATATATATATATATATACATACACACTTTCATTTCTGCATTGTACACAGTTCAGACCCAGGTGTTTGTTTTGAATTTTTGACAGTCCTCTTCCTTATACAGCCCTATGGATGCTGAAATTGTAAATGATCCATCACTTCACATTCTTTTTCTATTAAGATCTAGCTTTAAAGTGCTTTACATATACCCTTTTAAGCATATATATAGCATATATATAATGGAATACTGGTTATTATAGAAGATGTCCATAGTCTGTCCTGTCAGTTGAGACTAGTTTGTATGATGCCTGCTAAAAGCAATGCAGCACTGTATTGCAGGCAGTATGTACTGTATTGTAAATACGACATGAGATTTGGAACTCTTTGGACAATAATAGACCTTATGTTTTGTTTTATTAAAGGCATCTTTTAAAACTGAACATCATTTCATGTGTACTCAGCTTCTTTCTTGCCATACATTTTTTTGTAAAGTAACCTGTGACTGTACTTCATCAAGTCTTTATGATATTTAATCAGCAGTGCTTTATGTTCCATCCTATCATAATCTGCCTATGGATAATAACAACCAAATGGCTATGGAACCTGTGCACATAGTTCGTCAGAATAAATGACCATAATTAAATTTGTTTGTGATCATGCATTAAGTTGTAATAAGTAATTGTCATTTTAAACCGCAGTAAAATTTCCACAGTTTAAAATTAAAGTAAAGCCTGAATTTGCTTGATCTGCATTAATCATTTACTTTTTTATGTTGAATATTAATCAATACTATTTGCCTCTTCTAAGGTAAACAGTATCTTTGATGCTGGCTTGACTATGTAGCTAGAATGTTGTTGATTATTTTACATGTTCTTGAGGTTTGAAAAATCCCAAAGATCTGGGAGCAGTATGTTTTAATGTACTTTGCTTGTAAAAGATAACATAACAACTTTGGATAAAAGTTGTTGAGTTTTCTGATTAAAACGATCATTGGGTATAAATTCTCCTAGCTAGGGAGTACAGGGGAACCTTTTTTTTCCATTTATTATGAAACTGATCATTTCGTTAGATTGAGGAGACACGGTTTTCCTAACACTTGGCTCTGATTTTCATTTTTGAATGAATTGGGCCTGATTTACTAAGGAATATGTACACAGGTGCATCTAACATGTGTAGACAACCATGACTTAAAGTGTTTACTATGTGTCCAGGATACTCATTCACAGGCTACAGCATATATTCATAGACTATATTAGCAAGTGTGCTTTGCTTTGGAATTTACACTCTAGTGTCTGAATGTATGCTGGCTAGACTGTGGCATGCCTAAATTAAAAATATGAATCTATTGCTAATGTTTTTGAGTCTAACTGAATTGTATGCACATGCATGAAAGTTCACACAGCAGGAGACATTCAAAATTCTAAAGCTGGTTCTCAGAATGGACGTTCTGTTTATACATACACATACATACTGTGCAATTTTGGCTTTAAAATCAAAGCATACTGGTTTTGTAGACCTGCTTCTTCACTTAGTGCATGCATAGTTAAGTGCTTAGCAAACCAGTAACAATATTTCTCTATTTTTGGTAGTTGCATTTTTTTTGGTGATATGTAGACATATGCATGCCTTAGTGTACTTGATCAGATTATAAACATAAAGGCAACACTATTTTGATGTTCAAGAAAAATGGCAAATGAGGACAACACCATATGCATTGAACATTCATATACAACCAGCTGAGTAGGTTCACAGATCATGTTAGCTATGTATGCAAACAGCCACATTTTCCAATCTTAGTTAAGGTGTATCTAAGCTTAAAAATAAAAATATATGGAAACACAGAAGAGTGACAGCAGAAAAAAATGAAATGAATTGAATCTGCTCCTTTTTTTAATTTATTTTTTTCTTTATTCTTATGTATATTATATCTATTGTATGCAGCTTACTTAGTCTTTAGAAATGGTGGCTGCATTACTTTTTTTCTTCAGGCTAAGAACTTATTCAGCAAGTCACAAAATACCTGTTGCCAGAAATGCAGTGTCCATGTAACTTCCTGTGAGCTGCAAAGACAGCTAAAACAATGTTATACAGTTAAGTCCATATATATTTGGACACAGGCACAATTTTCATTCTTTTGGCTCTGTATGCCACCAGAATAAATTAAAATGAAACAATCCAAATGCATTTGAAGTGCAGACTTTCAGCTTTAATTCAAGGGGTTGAACATAAATATCAAGTATAAATTTTAGGAACAGCAACCAGTTTTATACACAGTCCCTCCATTTTCAGAGGCTCAAATGTAATTTGACAAATTAATATAATCATAAATAAAATGTTCATTTTTAATATTTTGTTGAGAATCCTTTACTTGCAATCACTGCTTGAAGTCTGGATCCCATGAACATTGCCAAAGACTGTGCTTCCTCCTTTCTGATGCTTTGCTCTAGCTGCAGCTGTCTTCAGTTTTTCTTTCTTTGTGAGTCTGTCTTCCTTCAGTTTTGCCTTCAGCAAGTGAAATGCATGCTCATTTGGGTTGAGATTAGGTGATTGACTCAACCATTGCAGAAGATTCCACTTCTTTTCTTCAAAAGTTCCTGGGTTGCTTTTGCAGGGTGTTTTGGATCATTGTCCATCTGTACTGTGATGCGCCTTCCAATCAACTTTGCTGCATCTGGCTAAATCTGGGGTGACAGTATATCTCTAAACATTGCAGAATTTATCCGGCTGCTTCTGACTTCATCAATAAACACCAATGACTCAGTGCCACTGGAAGCCATGCATGCCCATGCCATCCACTGCCTGCACCATGTTTTACAGCTGACATTGTGTGCTTTGGATTATGAGCTGTTCCAAGCCTTCTCCACACTTTTTTCTTCCCGTCATTCTGGTACAGATTAATCTTAGTTTCATCCATCCAAAGAATGCTTTTCCAGAACTGGTCTGGCTTTTTTAGATGTTTTTTGGCAAAGGCTAATCAGGTTTTTCTATTCTTCCAGCTTATGAATGGTTCGCACCTTGTGGTGAACCTTCTGTATTTTCTCTCGTGAAGTCTACTCTTGATTGCAGACTTTGACAATGATATGTCCAGCTCCTGGAGAGTGTCCTTCACTTGTCTGGATGTTGTGAATGGGCTTTTCTTTACCATAGACAGGATCCTGCGATCGTCGACCACTGTTGTCTTTGATGGACATCCATGCCTTTTTATGTTTCTGAGCTCACCAGTGCATTCTTCTTTCCTCATAATGTACCAAACTGTTAATTTGGCCACTTCTAATGTTGCTGCTATCTCTCTGATGGATTTGGTTTTTTTTTTTAAACTTTACAATGGCCTGTTTCACTTGCATGGACAACTCTTTATAACGCATGCTGTAGGTTCACAGCAATAGAATCCAAATGCAAATACCACACTTAGAATCAACTCCAGACCTTTTACCTGCTTAATTGATGAAGAAATAATGGAGTAGCCCACACCTGGCCATGAAACAGCTTTTGATTCAAGTTTCCAATTACTTTTAGTCCCTTGAAAAGGGGGGGGTGGCTACTCTTAAGAGCTGTAATTCTGTTACCTAGGTTATCTGTACCTGTGAATACATCCCAATCCTTGTAGGAGTATTTACATATACACAGCTAGATCTGAGAGTTCCTACACAAAAGAGGTAGTTCCATCTGCTTATACATTTATTGGTAGAGTAACATAATATATACAAATTACACCCTAAGCAGTATTTAGAATAAAATGTACAGTTTAAGTCCCTTGACTTATACGATATTTACAATTTACCCACAAAACCATGTTTACAATACAATGTACAATACAAGTATGAAGTTAGTTTACCTCTCAACTTCAGGTCTGGCCATGGTGCCTGCTGTGTGTCCCAACACAAAGAGACCCACAGCTTGGTGACCAAGCATTATATTTCCCCCTCCTTTCTGTACTGTGGCTAATATAATGCTCCCTAACTGGTTACTGTACCTAGCAAATGTATATTGGGCACAGCCTGATTGGACATTCAAAGAAGGCTGCTGTTTACAACTCATGTGAGATGTGATAAAGGAACAACAAAAGATCGGAACTTATATAGTGGACAACTATATACATTTACACCAGTATGGAAGCTAGGAATAGTTTGATGCTGCAAAACACTCAATGGTTTAAATACTGTATATTTCCATCTAATTAAAATATACTTGTAATTATAACATTATTTACATCTGTTAATGGAAATTCACATAAACTCATTATCTAACAATTCCTCCAGTTTGGATCCAGTTAAACCCGAGAGTGTGCACTCTCCACCCATATCCATTATATAACTATAGCTTGAATATGTTTTGGCAAATACCTGAAAAAAATCTAAAATGCCAGTGTCCAAATATATATGGACCTAACTTTATTTAATTTGTGAACTACTAATCCAATTAAAAACCCTTTAAAAGAGGTGAATACAGGCTGACATGTTTAAAATCCTGTAAGTGTGAAACCAGTGAACAAGCAAGTAAATAAAAAAGTGTTGCCATGAAGGGACAGGAAGCATGTTATTTGCAGAAAAAAAGAGAAACAGCCTGAAAAAAAGAAAACAAATTCAGCCATCACATCTAAGAACCAGTAAGCTGCAATATGTTATATATTTTTGGGAGGCTTAGGTACACTTTTCGATTGCCTTTAGACATCTTTCAAAATGTTCAGTCTTCTAGGACATAGATGTATTTAATGGATAAGATCAATTTTCTAGTACAAGACATTCAGGTGGATAAAATAATTAGCATAACTGTGCAGAATGTTCATGGTGTTCCAGCAGCTAATAGGAAGATTTGCAAATGAGCTTTCTAGGATGGATAAACTAGGAAAAACTATCAAAGCAGATGTACAATTGGAATAGGTAAATTTAATGGCTACACCTAAAATAACATGCACATGTGAGCTGTGGATTTGTCTGGACTTCAGATACCTAAATAAGGCATTATCAAATGTCTACACTAGAAAAACATAACTATCAAGCCAGCTGGTACAGTAATACTGCAGTTTTCAGCATGACAGGTTAAGATAAAGGCAAAGAAATCTAGTCAAGAACAGTTCCATGTTTACTGCATGGTGTTACATGAAGAAAGTATATCTTTAACCCCCAAACAGTGGACATTTAATCAGCATAGGAAGTATTCAAAAACAATTTAACATAACATATGAAGGAATCAAAGGGGTAGCCTTTCATTTAAATAATGTATAGAGTTTGGAATTCACTAAATACACTAAAATCACATAGTAAAACATTACTGTATCAGACCATTTCACATACATTTTGTCCCTAGTGCTTTGTCCTGTGCCCTGCCTGCATTTTTACTGTTCTTTCTGCCTGGAAACTGAGAAAAGTCCATGGCGTCCAAAAAGCGTCCCTTTAGGTCAAAAGCGGTTTTAGACAAGCTAGAGAACAGCGATAGTAAATCAGAACCACTTGCAGAATTGAGTGATAATGATTTGTGGGAAATTCGTCATCAGACACTGAAAACGATTTTGCGACTGAGCTCAGTGATGTGCGAACTTGGCGCTATATTTCAAATTTCAGTGTTTTTGGTTTGATTATATTTATATTATTTTTTTTTTATGATTATTTATTAAATTATAATTTATGATTTTGTGTTTCAAATTTTAACATATCCGGGATGTTTACTAGACTCTTGCTCGGACAAATTTCAGTGAGTTATTCCTAAAAATTACAGGCCTACAATAAAAAAAATACATATTCCCATGCAAAAAAAGTACCGCTTTGAGCACAGAAATACTGACATAATCAGTCCGCTAGGGAGGCTACTGGAAGCAAGAATGACAGATGACGAGTGTATATTTATAAATGTACTTTTCCCGCAGCAACTAGTCCAACAGTTCTTTCCCAGAGAGATGCATTTATTCGGCCCAGAAACCATTAATAAAACAGAGCTACAGACAAGGCAGATGACAGGATACTTAGAGTATTCATGCAATCATCAGAAACCTTCAACTGACCCACTTTCTCTTGTTACACCTTAACCATATACCCACTTTTTCCATTCAGTACAATGACAAGCACTCTGATTGGCCACTTTTAAGAGCCCCTTTGATCTTCTGGGTCACAGGTAATGCCTTTTGGGCTTGGACAGCTGAAGTCATAATTCTAATCAAAGTTGTCCAGATATTTCCTAAACTACATTCTTTTAAGAATGCTATTTACCATAGTAGATGCTGACAAAGTCCTTTCAAGTCTGACTGAGCAATCTGCATTTTATCACCCTTGCAAGTTTGCAAATGATCTCCTTTGAAATGTAACAAGTTGGCCCACAAGTGCCAAGGTGATATTGCATAAAATTAACATAGCAAAGAGTCCTTTGCTATCCTTTTGTTGTGTAAAATACATCTAGCCCTGTCATATTCTGGCCTGGTCAATAACGTGAGAATACACTATATATATATATATATATATATATATATATATATATATATATATATAATTACAATATCCTACAAGAATGTCCATGGAGAAGCAGATCTTCCTCTGATACAGAATAACATTCATTTAGTACGATTTGTATTGATAAACATCTTCAAAGCTAAAATGAAAAGTTAAATAAAATCTGGAGCCCAATTGATATATTCGTGAACACTGTTTGGAGAGCATGTTACAATCATTGAAGTAGACTCATTATAAATATTTTCAGTATTATGTTTATTTCTGTACAAATTATCATCTCATTGGGGTACCACAAAGCTGGAAAGAGTCTTTAAAAAGTTGTGGATGCCACCATCTTGTTCCTCATTCCATCACTGTTATTGTTTGTGAAACAATATTGAATCCAAATTCTTTAAGCAAAAATACTTTGCCTGTTGCTAAATGACAGCTTAGATGTCATTATCAGAAGCGCAATAGTTAATGAGTGTCACTGTTGCATAGAGCGACTTACTAGCTGCAGCATACACGCACAGCAGGGATACTGGCTGTGCGTCTGCTTACCAGCAGTTTGGAAACAGTTAGCAGTCTGTCAGGGCATATTTAACACTTTGTAATTTATTTTCTTAACTTATTTGTGTAGAACATTTTATCCAGTACTGTATTAAAGGTATGTTACAGTGAAAATTAAAATTTTAATATTGAGATGTATGCACAGAACACACTCCTACTCAGAATTTACATCTTGACTTACCTGTAATACTCCCTTTTGTCAGCAATATGAGAGCCCCTTTTGCCTACATTGTTATATGGCATAGGTATTGTGGTAAATGATTCTATCTAGTGATACAGCAAGCACAGAGAGGTTATATTATACAACACAGACTTTGAGAAACAAGCGTACCCATCCCACATGTGGGCAGCCTTGTAAAATCTAGCTTCAATTATTTACTGAAAAATCCGATTGAGGAGACTGTCTGATGTAATTATCACTGTGTGTGTTGAACAGCAGTAACAGTTCACTAATTATCTTAAAGGGCTTCTGCAGTCACAGCATACACTTTCATTTTATAACATCAGCACTGTACAAACAATAGTTATTTTTGACAATCCAATGAGAGCTCACGTAAAAAAAAAACCGTTCATGTTGTGAGTTCTGCCTGTCTGGATAACAACTCCTTCCACAACTTCCTGGATTTCCTGCATACTTTGAAGTGTTTTTTCCTCTCATTCCCAATTTTAAGGACTACATATCCCATGGTACCTTGCTGCCAGCAAGCAGTGATTCCTGTACTGATTCCACCTCCTGAAACTCCTCCTCTCAGCACCTCTGTGCTCCATAAGGCCCCGTACAAACTGAAGCTCAAAGAGGCTGCTCCTACAGGAGTTTGAGCTGTTTTTATATTTTATTTTGATTCCCCTGTGTGTTAGCCTATGTGTACATGCACTTTATGGGAATTTTCAGGAGTTTACAGGCAGAAAACAAACATCACTTGTGCATTCAGAAGAGAAGCTTTTGAGCATAAAAAAATGCTCAAAAGTAAAAAACCTGGGATTCGCTTGCATTAGCATGCATTAACACACATTAACATGTGCTTACGCTAGGTGCGTTTATGTGCGTTCCTATCTTCCCATGTTAATGCATTCTAATGGCCAGAATAGATCAATGGCCAATAGAATAGATTAGCGCCAGATGTGGGAACATGCATTAACATGCATGAATAGGCATTAGTGCGTGCAAACGTGCATGCAAAAACACTGCTTTTTACTGCATTTTTTATGCTGAAAACGCCTGTAGGGGAAAAAACATTTTTGAACTGCATGAAGCCTTAGGCAGGCTCTCTGAAATATGTGACACAGCTGTGCATACTTATAGGGCATAGTCAATACGTCTCAGAAAATGTAAGGAGGTAAATGTATGGGGATTGTTTACAAAGTAAGATTACCAACTTTAGGATTGTTCAGATTAATAGAAATTGGTTGGAAATAATTAAATTATTGTGGAAATAAATACTTTGCACTTTTATGTATTAGGAATTTGAAACTACTTTCTCTACAAAAATAAATTTTAAATGTGTATACAATCTTTATTGACATAATAATATGACTTGTGATTATTCATTATGAAGGTTTCATTTAGAATGGCAAAAGGAGTGGCGAGGAATTTGAATCAGCACACTTTGAGCTCAGGAACAGTCAGGCAAGTCCAAATTAAATGGATCCAAATTGGTATATATATTAGGTTCAACATAAAAAGATTGAATCTTTTGGTGAACAGCAGCACATTTAATGCCACACACTTTTGCTTGTGATCGCTCTCTTTCCAGCCCAGCCACAGCTACTGCTAGGCTCCAGCAATCTTTTACAAGCTGAGGGACCTCCACCTCTACCTGAGGCCTCCCGGCTAACTGAAGGTGTAGTTAATACATACTGTACATTGTTCAGAGCAGAATTTATGTCCTTTGTGGCTGTCTTCCACATCATACAGTACAATATACTGTATATACTGTGTACATCAATGAGACAGCTAGGTAACTTTGGTTATTTATGCATTCAATGATACATTATATTTCACATATGGCTCCTATAGATTTTAAGCAGGCTTAAATGGCTCTTAGTCAAGGTTGACTTAATACATCATCTCATACAAAATTTTTTATAAATAACTTAGTAGTATTTGTTCTTAGTTTGTATAGCTAAAGTTTTCACTAAAGTTATCTCATATTTTTCTCTCTATGCAAATACAGCTGTGAATGACTAACTCAAGCAAGCTATTTCAGTCTGTTAAAATATACAGTATTTTTTCTTCATGCATATGAAAGTTAAAAAAATAACACAATTGTCATAAAATACAGATCCAAATACAATGCATGTTGATTGTAAATGGTGTTTTGTCCTAATAATAAGTTGGATTGCCAATGCAATATTAACTATAAACTTGAAAATGTTTTTTCATGAAAAAAGCCTTATAGCTTACAGAGGGACCCAAATAAACATTGATACATTTAAAGCAATGGTCTAAGCATGGTGGTTTAGGAATAAACTGCTAGATATGAATGTTCTCTCTTCTACCAATTTAGTTAAAGTGGCATGTTGTACCTATATCTTGTGTTTGCCTCTTACATCACTATCATAATCATGAGTTGAGTCCTAAAAGCAGACTTTAAAGGCGTGTTATTACATGGTATTCAAGAATCCAACAAGACTAAAACAATACAATTCATATTTTGTCAAGTTGGCTTACCACTTTAATTTCATCTCCCGCAGTTTAAGCATCATTAAATTAGCTGCTTTTTATGGTTTTAGTTTTATTTTTTTGCCTGATAAGCACATTACCCTTGTTGTATATTGCACCTCTTTTATAGATGGTTATTTAATTAACACAATTTATTGAATTGGTCTCCTTTGGTCCATTGAATGTACCTAAACTGAGCTAACATATCATAAACTATATTAGTATGCTTTTAAAAAAGATGCAAGGCAAGAGAATATGGATTTTAGGAGTATAATTCCATTTAAATATTTATCTCAGTCCATCAAAGTAATTTTAATTGAGATTGTTACAACCACTTATAACAGCAGTTTGATCATCGTTGTTAGGGCTTCTTTCCAGTTAATAAACATAAAATTTTTGACTAATACTCTGAGTCATCCAGTAGTTGACACACATTGTTTAATGAGCCATTCTAGTAAGAATTACTATCTCTTTTAATTATATTTTTCAAGACTTTTTGGTAACGATGCAGACCAATTTGCATGTTTTAGTATGGTTTCAGAGATGTATACTAGGCTTATATTGTGCAGATGAGTGGATTGCACTCTGTTTTACATTCTAAACAAACTAGCTTTAAATCAGACGCATTAGCTTACAACTAATATTCCAACTTTCTTTTAGTGAATGTTTGCAGCATACTTACAGATGCTAGAATAATCTCTAATGTTTTTGCTCAATCTGCTCTGGAGATGGATGAAATAAATAGTTTAAACTAATTAATGTAACACCAGCTGTTACAAGTACTTGGCAGACGTCTGTGAGTTTTGATGGGCAGAGAGCGGCTGTTATACTTGACTTTATTTTAGTACAATGTTGATCACAGCTGAAATGAAATATGTGCCAAAGGAAAATGCCAATAGTACTTTCTCTATTAATCTAAATAATGAAACATATTTATGCTAAAGAAATATGTTTTTGTTGATATTGCATATTTTGGTGTAAATACGCAGTTATGATGCTTAGCATATTGCCTGAAAAACCTAACTTGCTTATTTTTGGTGCAGATTTTAAGCAGAACTGCACTCTTTAATATGAGAAGAGGATATTTCTTTTATTAGTGTTAAAAAACATAACTCAACATTGTAATCTTTTTTATTTTGCTGTTAATTTGAAAGGTATACTCATGTAGAAAAAGTTTTAGTTTATTTTATTGAGCACTATTTTCATATTGTTCTCCTGTGCAGTTAAAGCAGAGATTCCATTTCACTATTTAAGTATAGAGATTAGCAAATTGATTTGCATGAGTTATCTTTCAACTTGTATAGCAAGGATTTGGCTGATATGGGTATGCCTGAAACAGTCTGCAGCATTTTCTTTTTCTGATGACCTTTGTCCTACATGTTTTCCCTCATTCTCCTCTATGCCTGTCCACACAATTATTCAGGCTCAGTTATTGTTTTTGATACTTTGTAAAAGGATAATAGGAACACATCACTGTTTATTTCCAAGCATATATGTATTGGATACTCATTCTTCATCTTGTTTAGTGCCCCTTGTTAGTCACATCCTGGCCACAGTGCCATTGGAATTGGCTTGCTCTCACTTTTGAAGGTCGTCATCATGTCAGAGGCACACATCGCCTATTTGATGATGGCCAGTGTTCACTTCTAGATGTCAGAAATTCTTCAGTTCTCCCTGAGAATGCTATACGTGCACAAAAACAAAGGTTTACTTGCTGAAGCATGTAGTCTAATGCTACAGCACTCCCCCAAAATAAAAAATTGATGGCTATTTATTTTAATTTTTTTATAGCGCTCAGTGGAGAGTAAATCCTCTGTCAAAAAAAAAACTATGAAATCACAGCTCGCATAAAAGTGCGCAAAGGGTACAGTGTAGGGAATAACCTCAGAAGAAGTAGGGCCTTAATCCTTGAACCTCCCAGGACACAAGGCTATGGTCTACCTTGGCCACATCCAGATGCACTCCATCTCCATTCCTTAGGGACCTGCTGAAGCTGGTCCTCCAAGTATTTGGGGAGGGCTCTTCAGAAGAGAGTTCCCTGGTTGGGAAAAGGAAAAAGACCTGAGGGACCGACCTGGTAAACCAAACCAGATTCAACCCAACAGGATCTTTTCCACTGTACCCACCTTATTACATTGGTAGTTACTGACTAGCACCCCCACCCCACTCAGCAGGAGGCACCAGCATTCTGTTCATGAAAATAGAAAAACATTTACTGTACTTGAACTTAGCCAAAAGGCGGAAAAGCCATAGATAGGCACATGTCACCAAGAACAATGGACAGTAAAATAATTGCTTGATCTTTTTCATGATGCTAAAGTTTCGGCATCCACTTCAGCCTGCTTCTCCAAGAGATGTGCCTCTTGCATGATGTATATCTTGTTACCATTTCTCCATAGGAAAACTCAGAACAATTGAAACCAAGTGGATAACTCTCCATCATTGCTTGCAATGCTAGAATTTTCTTTCATTAATTGCTAACATTTATGTAGATATTAAACAATTCATTCACATATGCCTGGACTATAGTAATTTAAGCATTTTATTAGGGAAAAGTAAAGGATATTTAAAAGTCCTTATTGAAACCTTTGTATCTTAGTACAGGGGAGTAATTCATCCTCAAAAATCACAGATAGAGAAGACAAAAAAGTAGTGTCACAGTGATACCCTTTAGTTGCTAACACAATTTATAAAAAAGAAACAAGCTTTCACTGTTATAAAACCCTTGTTCAGGTACGGAATCAGATAAAATCTGTCATTATACATCATGAAAAAACTTTGACATGCCCTCTGCCTACAATGGGCTTTTTAGTCAAAAACAAACTTTGTTGGCTGCCAAATCCTTGATGGTAGAAAAATTAAGAGGAGAGCATCTGTGATTTCATTGTCTCTGTTGGAACCTTTAAAGATACACTTCTCCACAGTTCCTGCAGTTACATATGTCAATGGGGGCTTGTTTTAGGGCTGTTTTTCTTCTTACTAAGAATATCTCAATATTTTAATGTCCTTAGGTGTCCATTTATGACACAGAGAATAGCTGCGATTCAACGGATCTCAGCTATTCTCTGGTCATTCACAGTTTATGACACTCAGGAGATCATGTCAGCCCTTCACTGGAGATCTGTGTTCTCCCTCCAGATTCTCCAGCCCAGAGCTTGAGAATCAGAGGGACCGCAAACTAAGCAGAGATAATTTACCTCTGCTTAGTAAACTGATCTTTTACTGTAATCTCACGAGATTATAGTAAAATCAGCCGTTTTCCAGAGTTTGTAGACCGTTCTCCAGCGTTTGGAGACCGTTCTCCCTTCGTTCGGAGAACTGCTTCATAAACTGCATTCACAGGAGAACTGTGTTCTCCGAGAATGCCGGAGAACTGAGCAGCAATCTATTACCGCTGGTTCATAAACGGACACCTAAGTCTGGTTACACATGCATTTTAGGTACCACATCAATGGTAACAGAGACCCACCTGTGTCTGTATGCACATTCAAGTCCTTATCTCCAGGAAGTTCAAGGACCTGGGAAATAATTAAAGATGCTAGATGTGTATGTGCTTTTAGGGCCGGTCTCTGCATATTTTAATAATTTTAGTAAAAGAGAAAAGATAGAACTGCCCATGAAAATTTTTTTCTGCAGTGGTGAAGCTGCTGAAACTTCAGTGATGCTACATTTTAGCATAGTGAAATAACCATCTTTTCTATGGATAGAAGTAGGCAAGGGTTTAGTGGTCAAAGAGGGTTTCAAGCTATGGGAAAATTTTGCAAGTATTAAAAAAGATATTTTAATGCTTATGTGTCATCACTCATGTTAATCCCTTTTCCACTCATTGCTTGCACAAATCATGTTATTGATAACTGCTCTAATATTGTTATGGAAGTAAGAAGTCCCTTTAAACTAACATTTTAATGAGTTTATCTGTTAGAATCTGTACAGTGCATATTGTATACTATTCTTAAATCCAGCACATATAAATCTTTACATACATGTTTCAGATGTTTTACGTTGGTATGAATACTGTGGATTGAAAAGCATTATAGGCCTTAACAACATTTGTTTTAGAATATTAAGACACAATGGAGTTGATTTACTAAAAGTGGAGAGTGCAAAATCTAGTGCATCTCTGCATGGAAATCAGATTCTAGTTTTTTTTTCTCTCAGGGCTTAATTGAACGAGCTGAAGTTAGAAGCTGATTGGCTACCATGCACAGCTGCACCAGAATTTACACTCTCCAGGTTTAGTAAATCAACTCACTAGTCACTTTAGACATGGTTACACATTAAATTTATGTGATTCGACATTACAGTGTTGTTGTAAGCAAATGGCAGAGGTGATGGTGAAATCCTTGATGGATAGATTGTGATGTCATCAGAACAATCAATATAAATCTGACCTTAAAGACAACATAGTAAATAGATAAGGATTCTAAATTATGAACCTTAGGTACCTTGCACATGGGGTGTCTAAAGGTGAAGTTCCACTTTATGCCGTCCACCCCCCCCTTCTACTTTTGGCACTTTTTTGGGGGGGGGGCAGGTACCAAGTTTTTACAGGTGCCCACTCCCACTTTTGGCCAGATCCCTTCTGTGTTTCCACCGGAAGTCCTCCCCTTCCCCTTTTCGTACATGTCGTCAGCCCCAGAAAGCGGTGGGACCATTCACAAAGCGCAGCATGGCTCAGGCATGCACAGAGGGAAACTGGCTGTGAAGCTGCAGGGAGGCTCTGGATCCCTGGACAAGTGAATGTCCTTTTATTAAGTATTTGTTGCTGTCCACGTTTCATTTTTGTCAAACAGACTGAAGCTCCCCTTTAAGGTCTAAACAACCAGTCGGTGAAAAGGATGGTTGGGCATGAAGTAAAGAAAAGTCAATGTAGAATTGCAGATTAGAGCCACAGGCATATTTGGTAACGGTAATTTATGGCATTGAATGATGTCTGTTATTCATGGTGGGGGACTAGTTTTTATTTAACAAGTAGAGTATGCCTTAAGAATGGTGAGACTGTCTGAAATAGTTGCATTTGAATTCATGTTTTGTGAGCATAAACAGTATGCTGATGTGTCCTTTATTGTTTATGCTTGTTTAAAAAATGAATATAAAAACATAAATAATACAGAAACATGAAAAGCTGAAAGTGATCAATTGTTATGATTTAATAGGATGCTTTCAAGCAGTGACCAGAACAAAATAAATAATCAGGGAATATTTTGAAATGGAAAGAGACTCATCAATCATTTACAAGAGACAGTTTTATATTGCATTAAACATCTGTTGTATAATTGTAACCTGCAGAACTACATTCACCTTAGATGTACTGATCTGTAATGCTGATTCATGTTTCTTGTTTATTATGCATGGAGCATTTATGAAGAAATTAGTTTTTGTTAGCCTAAAATGGTGTTTTTGATGCAAATGTTGCTAATTATAATATATATATATATATATATATATATATATATATATATATAGTATATATATAAACTGACCAATATGATACAGGCAGAGAAATGGAGTGTCCCCAAACACCTCTGTATTTGGAAATAAAAACAGTCATTTTGCAGCACTTGATACATTTGCTTAGCTATCCTATGTCACAAAATTATACAGTTTTCAATCAGTAAAGATCCTTCCTCAGGTGCAGCAAGTAAGTCTGGCATTTCCCATGGCTGAACATACAGTATGTGCCTTACTAAACACTGAAAACAAGTATCACCTATATCCGTTAACCCAATGTTAGTCCATGAATTGTACATACAAATGATATATAGAAAAACATAATTGCAGTGCCAACAGGTTATTCAAAAACATAACACCTAAATGAAAAAGACATGAAAAGAATCAATAATGACACAAAAATGTATATAAAATAACACAAATACATTAATAAATGGCACAACTGGTGTTTGATCCTTTAAGTGTTATAGTGTCTTAACCAATACCCACTTCACTCCTTTCTGGACAATTCTCTATTGCCCCTTCTGTGTTGTTCGATGACAATGAATGGTTTGCTATGCAGATACTGAATGGCCACAATGAATCAAATCTCACACTAATGGTAACTCTCGTTTTGAGGACAGAATAGAATGTTTATGCTGTTCTTGTCTATTCTAGATTTTTTTATGGTTTCCCCCAAATAGAAGAAAACACAAGGACATTTTAACAAGTATATGATGAATGAATCTAGCATGTAGAATACCCTTTAATATAGATTTTCTTTCATACATGAAGCTGCATGAAAATGTGCATCTAATCATGCTTGAACATTGGCTACATGGGATTGCAGGTGGCACATAACAACAGATATGAAAATAATAATAATAATAAAGACAGAGCACACAAAAAATTATTTGGAAACTATTTGGCTGCAGCACTTTATTGGTTTACTTGGCTTACTTTGGTTTAATAACCAAACCAAATTAATCATTAATAAAATTATAACAGAAAATTGCTTAGTCACTTCAACTCAAGCAATCACCTGCCCCCCCCCCCCTGTAAACAATGTGCCAGGACAAGAGAGGGAGGGGGAGTTCACCGAGGTAGGTCCGATTGTCAGCTGCTGAAAGTCACTTTTAGCCTTATATAGAGAAGCCTCACAGAGAGAGAGGATAATCCATAAGGAAGCCCTTTGGAAATCCCTTCCCAAACCATGCGCCAGGCTGCTTGTGGGATTCCTAACCAATCACAGCAGGTCACATGACAATTTTAAACAATGAATGGTTTCCTTTCATGCTATCCATTGTGTAGATTTGTGTTGCTAGCTGTGATTGGTTACAGTGATCACATGGTACAGACTGGACCAATCACAGCCCATCTGTGTCATGTGATTAGCTGTGGCTAATCACAGCTAATCACAACAAAAAAAACTGAATGAATCGATTTAATTCCGTAAAATGCATGTTTATAGCAATGAAATTCATTGCTATCTGCAATCATCATGTGTAAAAAAAAAAAAACTGATCACTTCCCCAGAATAGTACAATGTTACTATGGTAATTTTATACTACTCTGGTCACAGTATGTTATAAAAAAAAATCATAAAACAGAAAAATGTAATACAAAAAAAAATAATTTTTTTTCGTACTGTCACCAGTCAGTATCTCTGATGACCACCACATCAGTTATATGATGATGCTGTACTGCACTGGTAACAACATGTAAATTTAAAAAAAAAAATCTTAAATAAAATGCTTGAAATTCATTTCTATAAGCAATCATAATGTGTAAAAAAAATACTGATTATTTCCCCAGAGTTGTACTATGGTAACATTATATTACTCTGGTCACAGTGTGTTTAAAAAAAATGTTATCAAAAATAAAAAAAAAAATTTTTCGTACTGTCACCAGTCAGTGTCCCTGACCACCTCCACTCCAGCTATATGATGAAGCTGTACTGCACTGGTGACAGTGCAAATTGTGAACTTTTCATTTCATTTCATTTTCCACACAGTTATGACAAAAAAATGACAACTGTAAATAACTCGTCATGCCTCTTACTACCTCAGACTGTCCACTTTTCCTAAAAAAAGGGGTAATTTGGGGGATATCTGTACCGTCCAGACATTTTTGGGTATCAAGAAATGAGATAGGCCATCAGTAGGCAGTATTGATCGATTTTCAGATATATGCAATAGTTTGTGGACTTTCCTGCAGAATTATTAATATACACTGATTTGGGTTATTATCACCAAATAAATGTAGCAGAATACATTTTGGCCTAAATTTATGAAGAACAAATATTTATTTGTTAAATTTTATAACAGAAATGAAAAACAAAACATTTCTTTTCAAAATTTTCAGTTTCATTTGAAGTGATCAAAATGATAAAAATGTAGTTTGGGTACAGTGTTGCTTGACCATGCAATTGTCATTCAAAGTGTGACAGTGGTAAAAGCTGAAAATAGCCCTGGGCAGGAAGGGGGTAAAAGTGCCCTGTAATAAAGTGGTTAATAGAATAAAGGAAAGCAGGGAGAAGCAGAAATAATGGCTCCCTCAATCCCATGACGTTGGGCTCCTTTTTAGATGCCCTCCTTTAACATCATAGACAGGGGTAAAATCCTTTTTTCTTAGGACCTAAAAATGATGTATGACTTTAATCCTAATACCTTGAAAGTCCACTCTGACAGCATAATTTCTGATAGATTTACATCTCCTGAATGACTGCAGTGGTAATTGATATTCTTCAGTGTTAGGGTAATTGGCCCATAAAATATTCCAGTGCCTTTTAATTATTTCAAAAATTAGTTGAGAGGTTATATGATTTTGGAGCACAAAAATAATCCTATTTCTGTTATATCTCAGAACTGGGCTCACCACACCACTGCCCCATAATTGATCAGTTCTCTGCTTCTAAGATTCCAACTAGAGATGAGCGAATCGAACCAGGCGAAGTGGAATTCGTTTCGAATTTCAGTAAAAATTTGATTCGTGCCGAATCCGAATATTAGCCAACTTCGGGTGCACGAATCGGATTTTTCCCGATCAGCCGGCAAAAGTGTCCCTGCAGAGAGCTCCGCTATTTCTGACAGTTCTCTGACAGTTCCTTCACATGTACAGTGGTTGAAACATTGTATCTATTTGTTTCCATTTAGGATACAGATGTTTTTATTCGGAAACAGATACACTTTTTGCTGTACTGGAATACTTCTTCTTTTCATTCTTCTTTTCATTCTTCTCATTCTTCTTCTTCTTCTTCTTTTCATTCTTCTTTTCATTCTTCTTTTCATTCTTCTTCTCATTCTTCTTTTCATTCTTCTTCTTCTTTTCATTCTTCTTTTCATTCTTCTCATTCTTCTTTTCATTCTTCTTTTCATTCTTCTTCTTCTTTTCATTCTTCTTTTCATTCTTCTTCTTCTTCTTTTCATTCTTCTTCTTCTTTTCATTCTTCTTCTTCTTCTTTTCATTCTTCTCATTCTTCTTTTCATTCTTCTTCTTTTTTTCATTCTTCTTCTTCTTCTTTTCATTCTTCTTTTCATTCTTCTTTTCATTCTTCTTCTTCTTCTTTTCATTCTTCTCATTCTTCTTTTCATTCTTCTTCTTTTCATTCTTCTTCTTCTTCTTCTTTTCATTCTTCTTCTTCTTTTCATTCTTCTTTTCATTCTTCTTCTTCTTCTTTTCATTCTTCTTCTTCTTTTCATTCTTCTTTTCATTCTTCTTCTTCTTCTTTTCATTCTTCTCATTCTTCTTTTCATTCTTCTCATTCTTCTTTTCATTCTTCTTCTTCTTCTTTTCATTCTTCTTCTTCTTCTTTTCATTCTTCTTCTTCTTTTCATTATTCTTTTCATTCTTCTTCTTCTTCTTTTCATTCTTCTTTTCATTCTTCTTCTTCTTCTTTTCATTCTTCTTCTTCTTCTTTTCATTCTTCTTTTCATTCTTCTTCTTCTTCTTTTCATTCTTCTCATTTTTCTTTTCATTCTTCTTTTCATTCTTCTTCTTTTCATTCTTCTTCTTCTTTTCATTCTTCTTCTTCTTTTCATTCTTCTTTTCATTCTTTTTCTTCTTTTCATTCTTCTTCTTCTTTTCATTCTTCTTTTCATTCTTCTCATTCTTCTTTTCATTCTTCTTCTCATTCTTCTTTTCATTCTGCTTCTTCTTTTCATTCTTATTTTCATTCTTCTTTTCATTCTTCTTCTTCTTCTTTTCATTCTTCTTTTCATTCTTCTCATTCTTCTTTTCATTCTTCTTTTCATTCTTCTTCTTCTTCTTTTCATTCTTCTTTTCATTCTTCTTCTTCTTCTTTTCATTCTTCTTCTTCTTCTTTTCATTCTTCTTTTCATTCTTCTCATTCTTCTTTTCATTCATCTTCTTCTTCTTTTCATTCTTCTTCTTCTTCTTTTCATTCTTCTTTTCATTCTTCTTCTTCTTCTTTTCATTCTTCTCATTCTTCTTCTTCTTCTTTTCATTCTTCTTCTTCTTTTCATTATTCTTTTCATTCTTCTTCTTTTCATTCTTCTTCTTCTTCTTTTCATTCTTCTTTTCATTCTTCTTCTTCTTTTCATTCTTCTTCTTTTCATTCTTCTCATTCTTCTTTTCATTCTTCTTTTCATTCTTCTTCTTCTTTTCATTCTTCTTCTTCTTCTTTTCATTCTTCTTTTCATTCTTCTTCTTCTTTTCATTCTTCTTCTTCTTCTTTTCATTCTTCTCATTCTTCTTTTCATTCTTCTTCTTCTTCTTTTCATTCTTCTTCTTCTTCTTTTCATTCTTCTTTTCATTCTTCTTCTTCTTTTCATTCTTCTTCTTTTCATTCTTCTTTTCATTCTTCTCATTCTTCTTTTCATTCTTCTTCTTCTTTTCATTCTTCTTTTCATTCTTCTCATTCTTCTTTTCATTCTTCTTCTCATTCTTCTTCTTTTCATTCTTCTTCTTTTCTTCTTCTTCTTCTTCTTCTTCTTCTGGCAACTCCACCACGCAGCTCATTTTTGTTCCAGTATTACTGTATTTTGCTCCTTCAAAATCCTGAAACTTTCTTTTGGCAGGTGTACAGACTCAGGTACTCAGTGCAGGAATGGTGGGAATCCCTCACAATGGACACAGCAGGTGTACATACAGACCCAGGAATTCAACACAGGGACAGTGGGAACCCCTAATAATGGGTAAAGCAGGTGGGCAGACTCGGAATCTCAGCACGTGGATGGTAGGAACCCCTCATAATGGGCACAGCAGGTGTGCATACCCAGAACCTCAGCACAGGGATGGTGGGAACCCCTAGTAATGGGCTCAGCAGGTGTGCAGACCTGGGACCTCAGCACAGGGATGGTAGAAACCCCTCATAATGGGAACAGCAGGTGTACAGACCCAGAAATTTAGCACAGGGATGGTGGGAACTCCTCCTAATGGGCAGAGCAGGTGTACAGACCCAGGAACTCAGCACAGGGATGGTGAGAACTTCTCATAATGGGCGCAGCAGGTGTGCAGACCTGGAACCTCAGCACAGGGATGGTGGGAACCCCTCATAATGGGCACAGCAGGTGTTAGGGGGTTTAACTCTCCAGCATCCATTAGAGACTGATATAGTAATATAGTTCATTCTTCTTTTCATTCTTCTTTTCATTCTTCTTCTTCTTCTTTTCATTCTTCTTCTTTTTTTCATTCTTCTTTTCATTCTTCTTCTTCTTTTCATTCTTCTTTTCATTCTTCTTCTTCTTTTCATTCTTCTTCTTCTTTTCATTCTTCTTTTCATTCTTCTCATTCTTCTTTTCATTCTTCTCATTCTTCTTTTCATTCTTCTCTTCATTCTTCTTCTCATTCTTCTTTTCATTCTTCTTCTCATTCTTCTTTTCATTCTTCTTCTTCTTTTCATTCTTCTTTTCATTCTTCTTTTCATTCTTCTTCTTCTTCTTTTCATTCCTCTTCTTCTTTTCATTCTTCTTTTCATTCTTCTTCTTCTTCTTTTCATTCTTCTCATTCTTCTTTTCATTCTTCTTTTCATTCTTCTTCTTCTTCTTTTCATTCTTCTTTTCATTCTTTTTCTTCTTCTTTTCATTCTTCTTTTCATTCTTCTTCTTTTCATTCTTCTTCTTCTTCTTTTCATTCTTCTTCTTCTTCTTATTCGTCGTGCCCCGTGACTGCCCAAATGAGTGAAGTGTGCGGTGATTCTAAGATCGACGGCACTCATCTGCATGTCATACTGACTGACAGTATTATTTCTCTTCCCCAGCAGACTCCAAGGGCATTTAAATTAAAGGTACAGTGTTCTGCACTAATATAAAGGCTCTCTGAAGCCTAGAAACCCTTTAAATAAGTTAAATTTGCGGCGAATAAATTCGCATTGAATCGAATTTCTCCCGCAAATTCGGCGAATCAGCCGAATCGAATTTTTGAATAATTCGCTCATCTCTAATTCCAACCTATCAAAAGGATAACCCTTGCTACTTAATTTGTTCTACATCTCAGACAATCTCTTGCTTCTAGTATTCTTCTCACTTATTATTCCTCTCATTTGTGTCATTTGGCTTTACAGTATAAATCTAAATGCCACAGGAGGAGGACAGCTAGAATATAACAATAGTTGGTTTCTGTTAGTGGGTTTCAAATACAAGTCAGTCTCCAATTTGTTTTTAACATCCAAAAATGTTATAGATTCCTGTTCCATATTAAATTAAATTTCAATCATGAAACCATGGAATTTATTTCTCTATCAAAATGTGGTAATGTAGTAATGACTCCCCCCATATGACAAAGATATTGTTCATTAATCAATACCATGCTAAACAATGTTCCTGAAATGCAAAATGAGTGTATATGAACTGTTGTTCAACCATATTCATATAGACATTGGCATATGGGAGTGAGACATATAAGCCCATTGCAGCACCTCCTAACTGTAAAAAAAAAAAAGTTTAAAGCAAAAAAAAAAATGTTAATCCATAAGGACGGAAAACACTCATTGTGTGCCATACTATGTATTCCACTACTGTGTAACAGCATCTCCGTGGCTCATATAACCAATCATGTGTTATGGATATGCACAGACTCACCAGCAATGTTTAGGCAGCTAGATGTCACCTAATTTTTGCAACTAATTGGTGGTATCATTCAAAATTTCAAGATTTATATTTAGCAACAAGGGAAGACATTATTTTATTTAAGTAAAGGGCTTGAGGCACACCCCTACCAGCCACATTTGGTTTTCCTGGTTGCGGACAGAGGTTCTTATGGATTTTAAAGAGAGTGTAAATTAGAACTACAATAGTATGCTGTTCTTTCATAAATGTAACAGTTCCAGTATGAATTAGCCCTTCTTTGAGTGCAGTAGTAACTATTCTATCAATCTTACTGGTTGGAAAACAGAATCAGAAGACAGGTTCTTATACACATTCACTTATCATAATTGATCAAAAATGTCTTTAGCATAATGAGTAGAGATGAGCGAATTATTCAAAAATTCGATTCGGCTGATTCGCCGAATTTGAGGAAGAAATTCGATTCGATGCGAATTAATTCGCTACGAATTTAACTTATTAAAAGGGTTTCTAGGCTTCAGAGAGCCTTTAAATTAGTGCAGAACACTGTACCTTTAATTTAAATGCCCTTGGAGATGAGGAAGGACAAGGAGAAGGAGAAGGATGAGAAGAAGGAGAAGGATGAGAAGAAGGAGAAGGAGAAGGATGAGAAAAAGGAGAAGGATGAGAAGAAGGAGAAGGAGAAGGATGAGAAGAAGGAGAAGGAGAAGGATGAGAAGATGGAGAAGGAGAAGGATGAGAAGAAGGAGAAGGATGAGAAGAAGGAGAAGGAGAAGGATGAGAAGAAGGAGAAGGAGAAGGATGAGAAGAAGGAGAAGGATGAGGAGAAGGAGAAGGATGAGAAGAAGGAGAAGGAGAAGGATGAGGAGAAGGAGAAGGATGAGAAGAAGGAGAAGGATGAGAAGAAGGATGAGAAGAAGGAGAAGGGTGAGAAGAAGGATGAGAAGAAGGAGAAGGATGAGAAGAAGAAGAAGGATGAGAAGAAGGAGAAGGATGAGAAGAAAGAGAAGGATGAGAAGAAGGAGAAGGATGAGAAGAAGGAGAAGGAGAAGGATGAGAAGAAGGAGAAGGATGAGAAGATGGAGAAGGATGAGAAGAAGGAGAAGGAGAAGGATGAGAAGAAGGAGTTTCAACCGCTGTATGGAGGAAATGTCACAGAACTGTCAGAAATAGCCTATTTCTGACAGTTCTGTGACATTCCCTCCATACAGCGGTTGAAACCGCTGTATGGAGTGAATGTCACAGAACTGTCAGAAATAGCCTATTTCTGACAGTTCTGTGACATTCGCTCCATACAGCAGTTGAAACATTGTATCTATTTGTTTCCATAAATGGAAACAAATAGATACAATGTTTCAACCGCTGTATGGAGGGAATGTCACAGAACTGTCAGAAATAGCGGAGCTCTGCAGATACACTTAGCAGAGCTCTGCAGATACACTTTTTGCCGGCTTGGAATTCTTCTTATTTTCATCCTACTTCTTCTTCTACTTCTTCTTCATCCTCATCCTCTTCTTCTTCTTCTGAGGATGAGGATGAAGAAGAAGAAGAAGTAGGATGAAAATAAGAAGAATTCCAAGCCGGCAAAAAGTGTATCTGCAGAGCTCCTCTAAGTGTATCTGCAGAATAGAGGAGCTCTGCAGATACACTTTTTGCCGGCTTGGAATTCTTCTTATTTTCATCCTACTTCTTCTTCTTCTTCATCCTCATCCTCAGAAGAAGAGGATGAGGATGAAGAGGAAGAAGAAGAAGAAGTAGGATGAAAATAAGAATTCCAAGCCGGCAAAAAGTGTATCTGCAGAGCTCCTCTAAGTGTATCTGCAGAATAGAGGAGCTCTGCAGATACACTTTTTGCCGGCTTGGAATTCTTCTTATTTTCATCCTACTTCTTCTTCTTCTTCTTCTTCTTCATCCTCATCCTCAGAAGAAGAGGATGAGGATGAAGAGGAAGAAGAAGAAGAAGTAGGATGAAAATAAGAAGAATTCCAAGCCGGCAAAAAGTGTATCTGCAGAGCTCCTCTATTCTGCAGATACACTTAGAGGAGCTCTGCAGATACACTTTTTGCCGGCTTGGAATTCTTCTTATTTTCATCCTACTTCTTCTTCTTCATCCTCATCCTCAGAAGAAGAAGAAGAGGATGAGGATGAAGAGGAAGAAGAAGAAGTAGGATGAAAATAAGAAGAATTCCAAGCCGGCAAAAAGTGTATCTGCAGAGCTCCTCTAAGTGTATCTGCAGAATAGAGGAGCTCTGCAGATATACTTTTTGCCGGCTTGGAATTCTTCTTATTTTCATCCTACTTCTTCTTCTTCTTCTTCATCCTCAGAAGAAGAAGAAGAGGATGAGGATGAAGAGGAAGAAGAAGAAGAAGTAGGATGAAAATAAGAAGAATTCCAAGCCGGCAAAAAGTGTATCTGCAGAGCTCCTCTATTCTGCAGATACACTTAGAGGAGCTCTGCAGATACACTTTTTGCCGGCTTGGAATTCTTATTTTCATCCTACTTCTTCTTCTTCTTCTTCTTCATCCTCATCCTCAGAAGAAGAAGAAGAGGATGAGGATGAAGAGGAAGAAGAAGAAGAAGTAGGATGAAAATAAGAAGAATTCCAAGCCGGCAAAAAGTGTATCTGCAGAGCTCCTCTAAGTGTATCTGCAGAATAGAGGAGCTCTGCAGATACACTTTTTGCCGGCTTGGAATTCTTCTTATTTTCATCCTACTTCTTCTTCTTCTTCTTCATCCTCATCCTCAGAAGAAGAAGAAGAGGATGAGGATGAAGAGGAAGAAGAAGAAGAAGTAGGATGAAAATAAGAAGAATTCCAAGCCGGCAAAAAGTGTATCTGCAGAGCTCCTCTATTCTGCAGATACACTTAGAGGAGCTCTGCAGATACACTTTTTGCCGGCTTGGAATTCTTCTTATTTTCATCCTACTTCTTCTTCTTCTTCATCCTCATCCTCAGAAGAAGAAGAAGAGGATGAGGATGAAGAGGAAGAAGAAGAAGAAGTAGGATGAAAATAAGAAGAATTCCAAGCCGGCAAAAAGTGTATCTGCAGAGCTCCTCTAAGTGTATCTGCAGAATAGAGGAGCTCTGCAGATACACTTTTTGCCGGCTTGGAATTCTTCTTATTTTCATCCTACTTCTTCTTCTTCTTCTTCTTCATCGTCATCCTCAGAAGAAGAAGAAGAGGATGAGGATGAAGAGGAAGAAGAAGAAGAAGTAGGATGAAAATAAGAAGAATTCCAAGCCGGCAAAAAGTGTATCTGCAGAGCTCCTCTATTCTGCAGATACACTTAGAGGAGCTCTGCAGATACACTTTTTGCCGGCTTGGAATTCTTCTTATTTTCATCCTACTTCTTCTTCTTCTTCATCCTCTTCTTCTTCTTCTGAGGATGAGGATGAAGAAGAAGAAGTAGGATGAAAATAAGAATAATTCCAAACCGGCAAAAAGTGTATCTGCAGAGTTCCTCTATTTCTGACAGTTCTCTGACTTTCACATTTACAGCGGTTGAAACATTGTATCTGTTTCCGAATAAAAACATCTGTATCCTAAATGGAAACAAATAGATACAATGTTTCAACCGCTGTACATGTGAAGGAACTGTCAGAGAACTGTCAGAAATAGCGGAGCTCTCTGCAGGGACACTTTTGCCGGCTGATCGGGAAAAATCCGATTCGCGCACCCGAAGTAGGCTAATATTCGGATTCGACGCGAATCGAATTTTTCCTGAAATTCGAATCGAATTCCACTTCGCCTGGTTCGATTCGCTCATCTCTAATAATGAGTACTGTTTATTACTACTAAGAAAATTCCCTTATCCGTTGGTTTGATCGTTATTTCCATTCTACTAAACATTTACAAAGGACAGCATGTTTTCCTTTACTAATGTCATATACAGTATACAATATTTTTTTATTACTCAGCTCAACACATTGTTCAGCATCCCAATCTACTTTATTAAATAAATTGTTCAACAGGTGAATATGTAGTAGGGGGAAATGCACTTCTATTGAACAAAACCTACATCTTATCATATAATTCATTTTACATAGTTTCTTGTTGAAATGATACAATAAAAATAAGTAGATGCAAGAACCAATGTGGGCAGCACAGTGGCTAAATGGTTAGCACATCCGCCTGGCAGTACTAGGGTCGTTGGTTCAAATCCCAACCACAGCGCCACCTGCCTGGAGTTTGCATGTTCTCCCTGTGCATGTGTGGGTTTCCTCTGGGTGCTCCGGTTTCCTCCCACACTCCAAAGACATGCTGGTAGGTTAATTGACTCCTGTCTAAAATTGTCCCTAGTATGTGTATGTATGAATGTAAGTTAGGGACCTTAGACTGTACACCCCTTGAGGGCAGGGACTGATATGAATTTACAATATATATGTAAAGCGCTGCGTTTATGCGCTAATTGACAGCACTATATAAGTACCTGAAATAAATAAATAAATATTCAAAGTGTTTTCTACACTTGATAAAAATGGACACCTACGCATTGCTCTTTTTGTTTCACCAGGAGGTTTTTTTGCCTTTAGTTTGGTTATATCTGTATCAGCTGATCTATATACATATAATGGCATATATTGTTATGCGTCTTAATTTTTGTGTGTGGATATATTTATTCCTGATTTTTAATGAAAGTAGTGCTGGTATTCAGCTATCGCTAATCAATGACTATGGGAGAGGGGACTAACGATCACTGTGTTGGAACAGACAAGTGCTACCAAAGCATATTCTCCTGGAGATTTTTGATGCTATGACAAACCCTGTGTGTTTGATTACTGCTTATTATCTAGATTATATTTTCTAAATTAGAATATTTGTACTATATAGCCCTTCTCATGAAAAAAGCAAACATATAAAACCAAAAATGACACACTTGATGCAGTCTGTAAATAACACTACCACAGCAATTTTTGTTCTTCTGAGTGCCCTCTCTAATATAGTTTTATCACCCGTTGATCCTGTGATTATATCCATTGATTTTCCACTTTCCACCTGTAATAGGGTGACAACATTTATATCCCAATGTTTTTGCTTTGTTTTCATTATTTTATCATTACAAGAACCCACAACAAGATATTGTTGTATTGCTGTTATTGATGTCAATAACATTATTAATTACTAGGACATAAAGTAATGGTATGCTCAGCTGACAACCCTTAAATGAGAAATATACCCTCAATGTGGGATTTAATATGGAAATTATGACATGTAAACACTTTCTATTAGAAGAAGACTTAACCCTACATAATTATACATCATTTTAGTGGATAATATCTTCATCTTCTTGACCCTGATTGGCTTATCTTGTAACTGTCCACTCCTGGGGTAGCTGTATGTACCATTTTGCTATAGCTTTATAACTCTAGGATGTGTTTGTGCCATACACCAATGGTTCTGGATAGATGTTTGACCACTTATGGTCAAAAGAGTAAGTTGCATGGCTCTTCTCACTGTTCTTAAATTCCCTTCAAGACGCCACATTCTTTTTCTAGTTTGAATATGGCTAGCTCAGCTTTAAGCTAGCCATATGCTGTGCAGTCTAATTGGACAATCACCTTTAGATCTTGTAGTGCAAGCTCAATATAAATGAGAAGTATTGTCTACTAAGAGCTTCTATTATATACTTTTGGTAGATAGAAAACAGACTGTATAAAGATTTTTCAATCAGATTGTAATGTGTGTGACCAACTTTAGATATATTTAAAATATGTAATGCAAGGGCTTGCCTGATATGATACAAAATAAAAGAATAGTTTAGGTTTGTTCTCATATTACATTGGTAAATATAACTGCAATTTTATAGAGATTGTACAATCAAATTATATAGTTTGTGGGCAATTTTTGATGAAGTACTGGTAACCTAAATTAAAAATTTAAATAAATACATAAGGTATAAATATACAGTATTTTTTTTAATTAGCAATTTTCTTAATTCTGAAAGGTGTAAGGTAGGAATAATATTTACCTTAATGTTTCTGGAATTAATCTAGTACTTTGTATGTAAATAATCTGTTGTACAGACACCAGTTTTAGTATATTGCAATGAACGTTACAGTATATGACAACTTAAACTACACTTTAAGAATATCCCCCCAAAGCATTGTTCTTTATTTTACTAAGCACTTTACTCTTATTGTACAGATACTCTTTTTATTACAGTTTATCTGCCCCAGTGGCACATTTTTCAAAGTTTGCCATCCATATTTCAGCATGACTAAATTGGACACTAGGTTTTTTCAGTCTGGCAATGCAGTGCAGTATTTAAATTATGCCAATATAGTGAATATGATGACTTACTCCAGTTTGATTACATTGTACAGCTCTTTAACTGTTAATGTTTACATACAAATTGTTTATGCTCATACCATTTTTTTACTGTTGCTCTTTTAAAAAATAATAATTGTACTCTGTGCAAGTTGCAAATTGGAACCATTGTAGTTATTCTCATGTTTAATGAAGGGGAGTTCTGAGCAGAGAATAAAACTAAGTTTAGATACAGCGTCATAAATCATTTTATAAAATGCAGAAATCTCCTACACTAAAGTCTACAGTGACAGAGGAAGGCAGCTTTCTGCTGTGCAAAAACTGGTCTACAGTGACAGAGGCACAGATGACTTCCTTCTCTTTAGTGCCTGTTCACATATATGCGGATTGGATGTGGTTTGAACTACATGTAATCTACATGACATGTGAAACAACATTGCTTCCTATGGTGCCTGTTCAAATATGTCCGGTGCAGGGCCAGAGCACATTCAGTGTGGTTTTAAAAAGAGTAATGTCCAATTCTGAGCAGTAGCTTCAGGTTCAGGTGTGAATTACAGGCTATTGACATTTATGGGCCCATATGGAAGAAATATATATTTAAAAATATATTTTAAAAATATTCTTCCCAAATATATTGCCATATATTGGAAATGCTACAATTTTGGCCATATTCAATATATTTCAATATTTCAAAATATATTATGACTGGAATTGTGGTCTAAATCATGATGGCAACACATGTGAGAGATATATCAAGTTTATTTATATGCTGATGCGTTATATTTGTTATATCCCAAAAGTATTAAAAACTGAAACACTTAATTTAGTTTTTTCCTCAACCCCACATGGATGCTTTAGTCTAAATAGTATTGATTTTATTGGTAGCAATAGTTAAAGTAAGAAAAGTGTCAAAATAATATAGATTGGACTATAACACTCTCTTTATAAGTATGATTTCTTAGGACCTTATTTATCAACAAGCTCAGTTATGTTTTTGTTAAACTCAATAATTGTATGTCACTAGAGTCTTTTACTAATAGTTACTCCTGTGAGTCAATCAGATATAGTCACTGATCAGATGGGCGTGTACCATTACCATGATATTGGGAAGATGTACTGGTAGATACTTGCAATAATATGAAGAAAATGGAAACGTTTATTTAGAGCAAATTATTGGAATTTACTCTTAGGTTTGAATTTCACCTATACAAAAGCATGGTTCCATGCTGCATCCAGTATTACTTCAAGACAAAATTGTCAGCAAATGGAGATGGCTCTGCTGAAAGTTTAAGTCCAGTACCAATGTGTTCCAATGAAGGAATGCTATAAAATGTCTTATTTGGCAATGGAAGGTCAGACACACACAGCATCAAATTAGTATCCAGGGTTATGTGAAAAGACTGGACTGACATTGACAACAAAACAATTGCATTTTTGCAAAGTCAGAAAGCAGGGGAACAAGAAAACATATCAGGGTCCAAAGAGAGGTCAGTCAGAAGATCAGGAGATCAGGATGCAGCAACATGTGCATTAGGTTTATACCCACTAAATACGCATGTAAAACTATAAACTATATAATACTATAAATAATTTTGGTAGGTTTCTCTGCGCAAACTAAAGTATCTGTAAGTCAATTTTTACACAGAGTTTCACAGCTGTTATCTAGGGATTTTTAGAGAATTATGACATAGGAGAAGAAGCAATAAAGTGCTTACAGCAGCCTCTATACACAGGTTTTGTTAGATGTGATAGTAAATGGAATAGCAAGGATGACGTTAAGTAAAACATTGGCCATCTACACTGGTCATCATATCATGTACACCAGCTTAAAGTCTATAACAAATTCAATCAAAACTAATATATACATTAAAAATTCTAATGAGTTGAAGTGATGCTTGTCCTCTAATGTCTTCAAAGGCAATAGCATCTACAATATTCTTTGGCCCCCCTTCCTGAGAATCTCTTGTAATATGTATATGTTTATTAATAAAAAATAGACTTATAAGTCACCGGCTCTTAAAGTGTACAGTGACACATACATTTAATATTTTACAAACAACAACAAGACTACTGAGCTCTCAGTAGGAGGTTTTAATAAAATATAAATGCAAAATATCTGGTACGAGTAAAAATATGCATAATGTATGCAAAATTGTGCAGCAGTTTAAACTCGTTAATAATTACGATGAACCTGATAGTTTATGTTCTCTCATGATACAAAATGAAAATACTACTTGATAAATGCAATCCAATTTTCTTACCAAAATGACTGAATACATGAATACATCTGTTTTTGTGCAGGTTTATTGCTGGTTTTCATATGAGTATTTTAATTATGTTACAAACATATAAACTGACTTTTTCCATGGGCCAGTCATTGGTGCTATAGTGTAAGTGGGAAATGGATAATCTACTCTCACACATTGACATATTATTTTAGATATACATAGCATTCTCACAGTAGCTGAGACTTAAATGCCTAAATAAAATGTATACATTTCATACTGTAGTACTTAAATTGGTTCCAAAGGCAAGACATTATTACCTTAATGTATTCCCTGAATTAAGGTAAAAATGTCTCAGTGGTTGTATCATCCCACTCACCTCCCTATATTCCACCTGCTCTCTCTCTCTCCCTCTTCACACAGTCACAGAGGTAGCAGTGGGAGCCATTGGTTCCTGCTGCTGCCAATCAAATCCTGTAAGGAGTGGGGACAGGGTCGAGCTGCACTGCGTGTGGCTATAGATGCACACTGCATGTGTGCCACCATAGGAAGCTGCTTCCTATGGTGACACACTCAAAAGAGGAGGAGCCGAGAGCACTGATGGGGGACCCCAGAAGTGGAGGTTCAGTGCTGCTCTGTGAAATACCATTGCACATAACGGGTACATATATCATGTGTGTTATTTTAGAAAAAAATAAAAAATGCATTTACAATCACTTTTTTGAGAACCTAAACTGTAAAAGCTTTTCCCAAAAAGGCTAGCAGACAAGGGGCAAGTCACTGGTATTATCTACAGGCTCCATGTGACCGATGTTTTTCCCATTACTGACTTACCTTGTACAACTTTCTTTTCAGCAAAGTGAACAGAGAGCAACACAGTAGCAACATCAACAAATCTTTCTCCACATCTCATGAGACTAGTATTTGAATGCAGCAGAGACTTAGATGATCTCACACTGCAGATGTAAAACAATGAAACTCAAGGCACCTAGGCACAGAGAGTGCACTGCTGTTATTCAGGAGGAATTTAAGACAAAAGGTAGATTTTTAGGGAATTTTTAGGGAATTGCTTAGACACAATTAGAGCTGAACTCCAGCCTTACCTACATTTGGGTTTTCCTCTTATACTGAAAATGGCTAGTCTGGTCTTTGCACACTGTAAGCTTCCAACAGTGTTCATTAGAAGCTGCAGCAAGTCAGATAGAGACTGTCTCATTTCCTGGCTGGAGGATTACCAGCATCAGCTTGCCCTTTCTACCCCAGCCTTACTGTCCCTGGCCCACTCATTTTATTTAATGTATTTTAGTTCTTTCAATAACAGAGGCTCAGCATCACATATAGGAATTACCTGTCTGCATGCACAGGAATTCTCGCTCTTCCAAACCTCTATTCAATAAAGCATTTTGATATTTGCATAACTCCTCCTAAGAGCCTGCCCATTGTTTGCAAATAGGGCTGAGGGCTCTTGAGACTTGTCCTGAAGCAGGGTGCTGTGATGGTTTCAGGAAGATATGTACAGCACCCTGTTGGCCAGTACCAGCAGTCATGAACTCCTTGCATTGTATAAAGAAGGACAGAGACCTAATGATGACACAACAGGGTTTAAAATAGGATTTCATGAAAACAGGAATTCTTATATAAAAATATAAATAGTATGTTTATGAAGGGGGAAATAAGGAACCAAGAAAGGGAAAATATAAGCATAGCAAATCTTCAGTTTTAGTTCAGCTTCACATTAAAGGATCTGTTATGAAAACAGTAATATGTAGACTGAAATTACTAAACATCTTCCTAGAATACTATCTTCCTGGCTGCACATGACTTCAGAAGTTTTTGAGTCAAATACGTAGAGCATGAAGGGAGTAAGTGAAGTCAGAATTTGTGATTTTTCAGAACTTATGATATTTTAGATCAGTGATTCAGAACTGGGCCCTGTGGATCAATATAACAGTCAGGCAGTGAGTATTCTGATTAGAATATCAGCAATGGCAACTTCCATGCTTCCCTCAGGACAGGGTTTCATTAATCAGTAAGTAAATTAAACAATCAGTCTCTTCCCTTCCCTCTATGGACAATCCTATAGTCAAATGCATTCCGTAATAAACAAAAACTTGTTTTATTCAGCTGGACTTAGACATATGGGATACATTGCTAGATGTCAATGAAATCCCAAATGTATATGTGCGTGTATTCTGAAATTGTGGTTAATTATTAATAATTTAAGATGACTTATTCTTACACAACAAGTCACTGCCCTTGATCAGTTGTTGTTTGGGCTAACATGGTTTATTGTAACAAAATAGATGCCTAATTTGCTAGAGGTATCAGTATTTTACATGCTACAGTCTCTGGCCATAGCATATTAAAAGAACATGCAAACAGAACAATGCCAGGAATGAAGTCCCAGAACAACTTTTTGCCTAATATTTTGTATTAATAGTCTGAGATTATTGATTATCTTATTAGCATGTTGATTATGTGTCAGTGCTGCAGTGCTGTGTTAGTATATATACAGTAGTCATCATCATGGTTGGAAATACTATTTTGCAAGGCTATTGACAGAGTTGTGTGGAAGAAGTGGTGATAGTGCCTGATGTTTTGAGATTCTTTTGCTTCCTTCTATTTTTTTTTATTCTTTATTTTCAATTTTCATAGAAGGGCATGGTTGAAGTCAAAGTGTGCGTAGTCACAACACATCTACCTGTCATAGAATACAGCTCCAGAGACAGTCTATAATGAGGTTTAGTAGAGAAACAGTAAAGTTTTGAGAGTCAATATATAGCATATCCTAGGAGAGCAAATCCAAAAGTAGAGTGTCAGTGAGTATTGCACATCATTTAAAGATTGTATGACTGAACATACATTTGACATTGTAGTCCTTCATTTTGTAACATAGAACCAAATTATGGTAAACTCTATTACCAAATAGCTAGAAATCAAATAGGCAAACCCAGAAGGAAGTGAAGTAAGAGAAAAGGGATAAAGGATGGGGTGAGAATAGAGCTAGGGATAAAAAAAAGGAGGGGGTAAGGAAGAAGAGGTGTTGTGTATGCTGACGTACTATAGGGGTCAGGAAGAAAGGAACGGGAATCTTCCTGTTAGTATCACTGGTCAAGAACAGACCTGTATTCTGAAGAAAAAATGTATATTCCAACCAGTGAAATCAGTAATTCTTAGATTTCTCTACCCAATATTTAAGGGAGGCTGTGAGGTCTTTCATGTGTCTGTCTGTATAATTTATTTTAGATAATCACACATCAAGAAAAGGGGGAGGGGGTTCCTGGTTCCAGAGGGCAGAGATGCAAGTCCTGCCTGCTTCCCTTTATTTTTATATCACATGTAGCATAAAGCATGCAGTTGTAATGTTATAATACTTTATGTGAAAATTACTGCTACATGACCGTTTCGGGGATCTGAAACAAATTCTTTCAAATCTCTTTTTCACAATACTGTTTCCACTTAGTAGCCATCTTATAACCACAGTTGTCTGAGGTCTAATCCACATTCTGTAACTTTTTTCACTTCCCTGAGTTGGGATTCCACCTAAGGAAGCAATTCAGATGAACAGGGGTTGGAGTGTCAACATCTATTAATATTTTTTTGTAACCTAATATAAAGTGAACTCACTTAAGAAACCTGTGTCTGAAGCCTGACTACATGTTACCTATAAATGGTATTCATACTACCAATGATAATAATAATACTTACTTTTATAGCTCTTAGTTGTAATTTATATTTGTACACATAGATTAATATACTTTTGGTTTAACATACATTATATTTCCAAAAGTATTGGGATGCCTGCCTTTACACGCACATGAACTTTAATGGCATCCCAGTCTTAGTCTGTATGGTTCAATATTGAGTTGGACCACCCTTTGCAGCTATAGCAGCTCCAACTCTTCTGGGAAGCCTGTATACAAGGTTTAGGAGTGTGTCTATGGGAATGTTTGACCTTTCTTTCAGAAGTGCATTTGTGAGGTCAGGCACTGATGTTGGATGAGAAGGCCTGACTTGCAGTTTCCACTCTAATTCATCCCAAAGGTTTTCTATCGGGTTGAGGTCAGGACTCCACATCAAACTTGCTCATCCATGTCTTTATGGACCTTGTTTTGAGCACTGGTCATGTTGGAAAAGGAAGGGGCCATCCCCAAACTGTTCCCACAAAGTTGGAAGCATGAAATTGTCCAAACTGTCTTAGTATCTTGACACTTTAAGAGTTCCCTTCACTGGAACTAATGGGCCAAGCACAACCCCTTAAAAACAACCCCACACCATAATCCCCCTCCACCAAACTTTGCACTTGGCACAATACAGTCAGGCAAGTACCATTCTCTTGGCAACCACCAAACCCAGACATCTCCATTGGATTGCCAGACAGAGAAGCATGATTTGTCACTCCAGAGAACACGTCTCCACTGCTCTAGAGTCCAGTGGCGTTGTGCATTACATCACTGCATCCGATGCTTTGCATTGCACTTGGCTGCATTGCGACTTGGAAGCAGCAGCTCGACCATGAAAACTCATTCCATGAAGCTCTCTATGCACTGTTGTTGTGCTAATCTGAAGGCCACATGAAATTTGGAGGTCTTTAGCTCCTGTGCACTTCATCATGTGCTGACCCTGCTTTTTCACTTTACGTGGCCTACCACTTCATGGCTGAGTTGCTGTTGTTACCAGTTCCTTCCATTTTGTTATAATACCACTAACAGTTGATCATGGAATATTCAGTACCAAGGAAAATTCATGCATGGACTTATTGCACAGGTGGCAACCTATCACGATTCCACGTTTGAATTCACTGAGCTCCTGAGAGCAACCCATTCTTTCACAAATGTTTGTAGAAGCAGTCTGCATGCCTAGGTGCTTGATTTTCTACACCTGTGGCCATGAAGGTGATTGGAACACCTGAATCCAATGATTTGGAGGGATGTCCCAATACTTTTGGCAATATTGTGTATATACTGTATATAAATACCCATAACAGTTAACCTCAATCTAGCCTTTTTTTTGTTTTGTTTTGTTTTTTTAGAGCTGATTAAAAATTTAGCACAGTGTTTCATTTGTTGCTATAGACAACCAGCTAGCCTTTTCTTCCAAAGAAAGAGTTCAAAGAAAAGATCAACAGTTCATGGACTGGACCATTTACTTATGACTATTTAACTATAACCACACCCAATTGATGATTAAATACATCATATTTCACAGAAATATATATTAATATTGTATTTATGTTTTATATACCACCGTCGGACAGCTGCATTTTTTTTCCTTTGGCTAACATCATTCTCTATTTGTCAAGCTAGGCACAGTACAACACAAACTAAAATGAGATAATTGGGAGGTAGTCATAAAGTCAGTTTGAATATATTATCACAAGTATATGTGAGATAATATTTGTTTTAGAAAGATTCTCTTGCATTGTAAACTCAGTCTCATTAGAGACCGCATTTAAAAGGCTTATAAAGTTACTCATTAATGTTATCTTGTTGTATCTCCACAGCTTTTTCATTAAAGAAAATTCAGCAGAAAGCATTTTCTCTTGATAGCAAGAACCAATTTGCAATAAATGTTCTGGAAACCACTAGGGAAACCATTACTGAGGTCTAATAAAAACAGACAAGCGTAACTTGTTCTATATTTTTGTTTCAATCACATACAGATGAGACCCCGCTCTCAACACCAACTGCAAGAGACAGCTTTGACAAACTCTCTCTGTCTGGGCATGGGCAACCTCTACCTCCTGGTTTTCCTTCACCTTTTCTCTTTCCTGATGGGTTGTCTTCTATAGAGACACTTCTGACTAATATTCAGGTAGGCCAAAAATAATATGGTTTGCAGTGATGAAGGATTACAAATATATAATATTGCAGTTATAAAGAATAATGCTGAAATATAAACAGGAAATAATACAGCTATCTTGGTATTTATTTAATAATTAAAAGGCATGGGCATTTCTTGACAGTAAAATTTTACTTTTTGCTTTGCAAGTACAGTACAGTAGAATTAAATGAAGAACATGAACTGCTTATACGTCACAGAGCTTATACGTCACAGAGTTTATAGTTTTATTTCCACATTGAGAAACAAAAACAGAAAAATTGAGCAAATATTTTAAAATCTGCTCAGCTGGCAATTCACAGAATCCCCCATGTGTCTCCAATTGTGCCATAAAACCCTATGCCAGTTTTTCTAATATGGGTTTTTATTTAGGAAAAACATAATAAATGATGTTCACAAAATAAGTTTAACATACTGATTGTGGCAGGTGCACAGGAAAGTATCATGGCTTCCCCCACTTGGAGAACGACCAGCTTGGGCTTAGCAGTGAGGCAGACAATGACAGTGATGAACAAAAAGCTTTTTGACATATTGCAGCAAGAGTACAGAAATTTGGAGTTCACATTTGGTGGCTATGCAATCCTAAATACAAAAAAAAAATACCAACAAGGTGCAAGTAACCTGGAAACTTAGGAAAAACTGTTCTTTGATTATACTATTTATTGAAAGATGCACTGATAGGTGCTGTCCATACTACTGTATATGATATGAAGGTGACACCCTTAAACGTGAACACAGAATTATAAGGCTTCTCCCTGCATATCATGGAGCAATTCATTCAGTAATCTTGTAAAGTGAATCAAAGTATATTTGTTTAAATATGGTGTAGATATTTTATTTTAAATGAAGGCCTTTGTAATTCTTCACTCCAGTTTAACTTTCTTAATTATGTGAATGGATTTGCCATAACTAAGAAGATTTTTATAACTATCATATGGTAATGGAAGTAATTTGCTTTATAAAGCTGTACCATACCATCATACTCTTTAAAATGTAAAAACTGCTATGCAGAATCAAACCATGGGTGTGGTTTAAGTGTCAGAATAATTAAAGGAATCTAGTATTATTTGATTATTGTGGAAAAGTATCTAACTGGTAATTAAAGCTGGCTAGATATCAAATTTTCGATATGAATGCATAATCCAACACTCTTATAATGATTTCTGGCTCTGCCTTATTCCCCAAAAAGGAAACAAATACCTACCTCCCCCAGACTTCAATCCAGCTAGTCAGCACAAAATACCAATTTGACACTGTTTTAATACCAGTAATTATTAGGAACAAAGTAAAGCATAATAATAGATATTCTAAAAAAAAAAAAAAAAATCCCTTTCTGCAAGTTCATTTAATGCAACAGAAAATAAGCACATCGGCACAAAGATATATTTTGTTCATTATACATTTATTACATGCTATTCATTTATGTAGTTTATTCAGCTTCTAATAATACAACCAATCAACACATTAAGTGGTGCCAGCATTGGCATCTTGCTAAATAATCTCTAGACATTGCGTAGAGAGTACATCTTTCAAAGGCAAGTCAACAAGATCAATCAGAGCAGAAAATTAGAATTTAGTATCTCGGAATTAAAATAAAGCTAAACTAAATTTTTAATTGGGGTGATCTAAAGGGGCACTTGATGTAATGATCTCTTTCATTTGTTGCTAATTGTTTGTTGCTGATGAAGTACAGTAAAACAAAGAGCATTGATGAATAATGCAAGTAGAAGGTAAAGATTTGCAGTCCTATTGTTACATAAAGGACGATATCTGAATTTAGTTGTATTTGTTTTGCTTTATTTTGTTGTAGGTGATCACCTTATCTTCACATTCTCATTGTATATTAATAAAGAGCTATTAACACCAAAAACGAAAAATATTAATATATTGCAGCTTACCAATTGTGGTGGCTGTATTAGTTGTATTTTTAAAGTTTTTTTATTCCTTTATTTTTACCTATTGATACTGCCAGTAAAGTTGTTCTTTTTCAACTTCATTTAGTTGACCAGTCTGTTCTTCAAACGTGGTAGTTAGACGGTTGAGACAAACATTTAACACTGGCAGTGGTACTTACAATGGCTAAAACCTTTATCCCAAATGAAAAAAATAAATGTTGCTATAACTGCTCAAAAAAGATGGCTGGATTTAGACTTGAACGTGTTAGTCAAATCCATCTTAATCTGCCAGTGTCTCTTACACTTCCCTCTCTCCAGGTTGACAATGATGCTGTTCAAGGGTGACTTTATTACTCCTCCAGTGGCGTGGAGACATCTTAAGACAGGAAGTGTCTTACTGGCCAGATCGTCAGGTTATAAAAAAAAGCCTAAAAAAGAGAACAAATACAGCCATCACATTATATCATATAAACTGAAATTTAACAGTCTGATGAGTCACACCATTAATTATAAACAAGATATAACTAATAGTAGTTTGCCTATGTTAGGGGAAAAATACGTGAACAATTTCCCATGTTTTATCCATTGAAAATACTCTTCTACAAAATAATACCTGTTCACTTGTTACAAATTCAGTGGCTTCTAGCTTCCTGTTTGAGTTTACAGCCAAGTGCCTTTGTGACAAAGGCACTGGGTATCCAATCAGTTTTCTGGCCTACAGAACTCAGTCTATCCCCCTTCCTACTATGTTGTACTCCATATTCACACCCACACACTGTGTTTTGTCTCTTAGAAACGTATTTTTGGCAAGGTGTCCTGCATCAATAACAATTTAGCTCCCTGCAGCTGCCTCTATTGAAATATTTATGCTCACCTCTAGTTCCTGTGATGACTGTAAAATTTCCTTCTCACCAGATCAATTAGAGAAGGTGAAATTATATAGCAAGATCACAGACAGCAATAAAAATGGCAGAGGTTCCCTACTCTATCTACAACTAAAAAAAGTTGGTCATACATACACTAATGATGCTAGTGATTTGCCACATGGCGCATTCAAACTTGTTGGTTCTAGTGCTGTAGGTAATAATAACACCTAGTGTGGTAGAGTGTAATAAATCTTATATCTTGCAATAGCATGCATTTAAAACACTAACAGCAGGCAACAAGTAAAAAGAAACAGTAAACTGAAAATGATGTTCAGGAAACAATTCAGTTATATGAAAAATTTGACTCAAGTTACCGTATTGTTCTGTTGTAAGCCACTATGTGTGATCAAGAAGAATAAGCACTCTCTTGGATATTCATATTTCTTTTTAAGAGGGATGAAAGTCCCAATATTTATTATGCATCATGAACTGGATGGAGCAGGAACATAGCATTTCAAGGGGTTTTATTTTCCTTCATCCGGGCAATTTGGCACACCTATATTTATGCTGTGTCTTGTATATCCATAGATTTTGTAAATCCCTGAAATATGTTTATCTACTGTATATGAATTATACAGCACAGTGGCTAAATGGTTAGCACTTCCGCCTGGCAGTACTAGGGTCATTGGTTCCAATCCCAACAAACAAGATATACCTGTGCTCAAATCCCAACAGCTAGTGCATGCATTTATCCATCAGGTGCTAAAGGGGTGCAACCACATATTAAAACTAGAAATTCTGAAGGGCCCTCTGCACACTGGTATATACCCTTTCAAGCAGACTATGCAATAAATAGGGATATTTAGTTCACACATATTGCAATACATGCTTAAGCTGGCCAACTGAGTCAAAGAAATCCCTCTATGGCCAGTCCTACTCTGCTCTGCCTACGCAAATGCTACTGTAGACACAATGCTAACATAGAGGAAGAGACACAATGGGGGAGAGCTACAAGGTTCAGGTCTGGCTACTGACCCAACAATACAACAAACAAGAGATACCTGTGCTCAAATCCCAAAAGCTAGTGCATGCATTTATCCATCAGGTGCTAAAGGGGTGTAACCACATATTAACACTAGAAATTCTGAAGGACCCTCTACACACTGGTATATACCCTTTCAAGCAGACTTTGCAATAAATAGGGATATTTAGTTCACACATATTGAAATACATGCTTAAGGTGGCCAACTGCGTCAAAGTAATCCCTCTATGGCCAGTCCTACTCTGCTCTGCCTACGCAAATGCTACTGTGGACACAATGCTAACATAGGGGAAAAGACAAAGTGGGGGAGAGCTATCAGGTTCAGGTCTGGCTACTGATTCCAATCCCAGCCAAGGCACCTCCTGCCTGGAGTTTGCATGTTCTCCAAGTATTCTGTTAAATTTGTATTCATCATAGGAATAAAAGAGATTCTTAATGATATCTATTTGGATTTCATTTTTACTCTCATAAAAAAATAAAAATTAAACTGGACTCTTAACCAACCAACACTTTGTGCTTGCTCTAAACAGTGGTTAGCACTTCCATCTGGCAGCACCATGGCACTACCTGCACAGAGTTTGCATGTTCTTCCTGTGTCTGTGCGGGTTTCCTCCGGGGAACCCCAGTTTCCTCCCATATTATTATTATTATTATTATACAGTATTTATAAAGTGCTGATAGTTCGCTCAGCGCTGTACATTACAAAGGGGGACAGAACATGTGACAGAACAATAACAATACAATGCAAAACATGAGGGGATTGAGGGCCCTGCTCTTTCGAGCTTACAATCTAGGAGGGAGGGGATGGTGGCACAGGAGGAGAGTGGTAGGGAGAGTGGAGGAGGTTGGCAAGTTAGCAGGGGGTGGGGTAGGCTTCCCTGAAGAGATGGGTTTTCAGGGTGCGCCTAAAGGAGAGGAGAATAGGTGATAATCTGATGGGTTGGGGCAGGGAGTTCCAGAGGATGGGTGACACCCTGGAGAAGTCCTGGAGGCGGGCATGGGAGGAGGATACCAGGGAACTAGAGAGAAGGAGGTCTTGTGAGGAGCGGAGTGTGCATGCTGGGTGGTACTTGGATATTAGGTCAGTGATGTAGTTCGGGGCAGTGTGGTGGACGGCTTTGTACGTCAGTGTTAGGATTTTGAATTTGATCCGTTGCACAATCGGAAGCCAGTGGAGGGATTGGCAGAGGGGGGTGGCGGAGATGGAGCGGTTGGAAAGGTGAATGAGTCTGGCTGCCGTATTCAGGATCGACTGAAGCGGGGATAGCCAGCAGCAAGGCAGGCCAGTGAGGAGGGAGTTGCAGTAATCGAGTCGTGATATAATGAGGGAGTGGATGAGCTGTTTAGTGGTTTCCGGGGTTAGGAACGTGCGTATTTTGGCGATGTTGTGGAGGTGGAGTCTGCACGAGCTTGTTAAAGATTGGACTTGGGGCTGGAAGGATAGGCTGGAGTCCAGAATGACACCAAGTACTCTGGCCTGCGGGGCGGGTTTGATGGTGGCGTTGTTGGACATGATGGAGAAGTCAATGGGGGGTGGTGTTCGGGCTGGGGGGAAGACAAGAAACTCGGTCTTGGAGAGGTTCAGTTTAAGGAAGTGGAGCGACATCCAGTCAGATATGTCGCTCAGTAGGTGTGTGATTCGGGCAGAGACTGAGGGGGTGAGGTGGGGGGTTGAGAGATAGATTTGTGTGTCGTCGGCATATAGGTGGTAGTTGAAGCCGTGAGAGTGTATGAGTTGGCCAAGGGAGGAGGTGTAGATGGAGAAGAGAAGGGGCACGAGGACGGAGCCTTGAGGAACTCCAACAGAGAGGGGGAGTGAGGGGGAGGTGGTAGCATTTTAGGTAACGCTGAAAGAGCGTTCTGACAGGTAGGATGAGAGCCAGGAGAGAGCAGAATCTCTGAGGCCGAGGGAGTTTAGTTTTTTGAAGAGGAGGGGGTGGTCGCAGAGAGGTCAAGGAGTAGGAGCACTGAATAGTGGCCATTAGCTTTGGCGGTTAGCAGGTCGTTGGAGAGTTTGAGTAAGGCAGTTTCGGTGGAGTGTAGGGGACAGAAGCCGGACTGTAGGGGTCAAGGTGGTTGTTGTCATTGAGGTGAGAGCATAGGCGGGTGTAGACTAGGCGCTCGAGGAGTTTGGATGTAAATGGGAGCAGGCAGATGGGTCTGAGGTTGTTTGGGTCATTGGGGTCCAGGGAGGGCTTTTTAAGTATGGGGGTGATGTGTGCATGTTTCAGAGGGGAGGGGAAAGTGCCGGAGGAGAGGGAGAGATTAAAGATGTGGGTGAGGGAGCGTAGGATGGAGGGGGAGGGAGGTCGTAGGAGTTGTGAGGGGATAGGGTCAAGGGGGCAGGTGGTGAGGTGGGCATCAGAGAGGATCTTGGAGACTTCCTTGATGGTAGTAAGGTCAAAGGTGTGAAGTGTTGGGGGGGCTTCAGTATGAGGAATGAAGGGTGGGGTGGAAGTGGAGGTCAGAGCAGTGGTGGGGCTGTGGGAGAGGGGTGATGAAGGGGTAGCTGAGTGAGGGGGAACGGGCTTGGAGGGAGTTTGAGCAGCGACGAAGTCCCTGCGGGTTATGTCGAGGGAGAGGGGGGATGAGGGGGTAGCTGTGTGAGAGGGAACAGGTTGAGAGGGCGTGTGAGTTGCGGCGATGTCCTTGCGAATTGTGTCAATCTTGTTTTTGAAGTGATTGGCAATCTGAAGGGCAGTGAGTGAGGTGCTGGGTGGAGGTGGGGGTGGCGAGAGTAGAGAGTTGAAGGTGGAGAAGAGTCGGCGAGGATTGGAGGAGAGGGCCTTGATGAGGGTCAAGAAGTAGGCTTGTTTGGCTGCGTGGATGGAGGAGGTGTAGATGTGGAAGGCAGATTTGTAGCGGGTGAAGGCTTGTTGGGATTTGGTTTTGCGCCATAGTCACCATATTCCAAAGACATGCTGGTAGGTTAATTGGATCATGTCTAAAATGTCCCTAGTATGTGTATGTATGAACGTAAGTTAGGGACCTTAGGTTGTACATCCCTTGAGATTTAGGGACTGATGTGAATGTACAATATATATGTAAAGCACTGTGTAAATTGACAGAGCTATATAAGCACCTGAAGTAAATAAATAAATTATTGCAATACATACCATATTCATGTTCATAGCATACCTTGTACATACAGATAGTCCAACATTCAGGACAAAATAACTTTCTTTCTTTTCTCCCCAACAAGCAAGTATGCATAGCTAGTATTTAAATGCAGTCATTACAGGTAAATCCTTATAAATTTAATTATGCTTTTGAAAGTTGCACTTAAATAAACTGACTTTGATTATATAATATGTTCTGAAAGAGAATTACACATCTGCATTGTTAAGCAGGTTTGTACTGGCAATCTGTCATCTCAGGCAATGCCAACTAGGACTGTGTGATAAAAGAAATCCAAGGACCTGCTTGAATGTCTGTGGATGGTTAGCCCTAATAAATTATGTCTATTATTAATAAAGGATATTTACTGTATCCCAGATACATCTACCACCTGCCCATTGATACTTAAGCAGAGATACCAAAAAGAAGTTTAACCTGAATTTGTGATAGAAATCTTATTCTCCATGTATTAAATGACAGCTGAGCAACCTGAAATTAGTTTTATCATAATAATTTTAAACATATTTACAGTATGTAAATAATAAATTAGCAAGTTATTAAGCAGTTAACTAAAATGTGTTCTTCTCAGCATGGAATTATTTTGGAAGTCTGAATGATTACTGAACATCGTTGGATGACCAAATAAGAAATGGTGAAGCTCTGAAGATGGTCCATGCTGAGACTGAAACATTTTTACCTGGCATTTCACCTACACAAAATAAAATGTGTTTTATGTAAGATTTGCATCAGCCATATTTTTACACACAATCAAATTTCACACAGTTTAAATAATTAAGAGACAGGTATACATACATTACAGGTAAGATTTTTTTTATAGATTTACAGATTTTAAAACAGTAGGTTTCTAAGAAAATAATCTCATAAACAGAATAGAGCAAACTATCAGAGGTAAGATCCATTTAATTACTAGTAGCATAGAACATTAAGCTATAAGTATTCTTTAAAAAGTTGAAAATATACATTTATATTTTATACAGTTAATTACACTAATTTTCAACCCATTTTTAATGCAATAAGTGATTAGACTACTAAAGGTAACTTTATTTAAGGTTTACTAAAACTTAATTTGCAATAATAACAGAACGGGTAACAAACATGCTTTGCACTGAAAATATTTCATTTTTTAACTACCATGTAACCATGAGATTTTTGAAACAGGCGAAAGTATTTGATGTCAGATTATAGCCTAACTCCAGGTTTACTTTTACTTTAAATAATTTGTTTCAGCTAAGCTTGCTCAAAAAATTTATTTTACTAATTGATGCAGATGTTGTCAGCACTGTATAAACTGTATATAGCATCAGCTACATACAGTATACAACGCTATGTGTCAGCAGTGGCACGGGGCCTTGGCTGAGGTCTAGAGCTTGATATCTGCCCATTTCTTCCCCTCAGCCATTCACAGGAAGCCTTGTATTTTTTATCAGTGAATACACGGTTTTCTCTGATTGGCTAAAGTGAAGAGACAGGCAATTGATGTCCAATCTCTACCTCTGCCAATCAGTGGAAACCTTCTGTTTATTGATAAAAACACAAGGCCTTCTGTGCATAGCCCAATTTGGTTGTTGCAGCAGATGGGGAGTCCCTGCACTGCTTCCAGAACATAGGGCTGCAAGCTACATACAGTTTATGTCGTTCTGACAGCAGCCACATTAATAAGTAAAAGAAATGTATGCATATTGTTAATTTGCAAGTTTTAATGTCAGTATAATGGTTAGTTTAAGGTTAAGCTAAAACCCAGGCAAATAAAAAAAAATTACCCTATATATTTATGCCATATATTTAGGATATAATCTTCATTTAATGTAGGGGGATGTAGGAAGGATTATTATTTTCCTGATTGCTTAATTTTGAGGCAACTGGTGCTTTGGTCTTCTTCATTTCCACCCTGAAATGTGGATGGGCCCTAACAATATTATATACAATACTGGAACAGTGGTGACCATTGGTCCTGCGTGGTATGTCATGACATCAGGGAGTGGGAAAGAAACCTGACTGGAGAAGAGAAACAGCTCTGTGGGACAGCTTGAGAGACCATGGGTGAAGGAAAGTAATCTTCTCTATTATAACCCTCCTAGACTAAACAAGCATATATCATTTTGATATGAGAGAGGGGCACCCACATGTTATATTGTTTAAGCTTAGCTGAGTTTAGCTTTAATTTTGTTAACTGAGTTCCTTCATCAGCAGTCTTGTAAAAAAAAAATTGGCATACTGCAGCTAGTAGGGATGCACAGTTATGAGTAGGCATATTTTAAATATTATGATTTGATTTATTTAATATTTTAATTGCACTTTGTTTTTAAGTTTAATGTTAGTTGTCCTTTGTCTTTCAGGGCTTGTTAAAGGTTGCCATTGATAATGCCCGGGCTCAAGAAAAACAGGTACAAATGGAAAAGACTGAGCTGAAGATGGAGCTTTTCAGGGAACGAGAACTGAGGGAAACTCTAGAAAAACAACTAGCAGTGGAACAAAAGAACAGAGGTATTTCATCATGATTCATTATGAACATAAGAAATGTGATCAAGTATGTTTGTCTTTCTATCTCTCTATTTTAGGCATAGGTTCCACGATTCTACAATATCTTATAATGGACATGATGAAAAAAATAAAACCTTGTTCTCCCTTCATGATCAATGTGACAGAATCTTGCCTCTCTACTTAAGTGGGCGATGGTCAAAATATTCTCTCCTCCTGGAAGATAAAGCAGTACTTGAAAAATGTGCAAGCTAGCTTCTGGTTGGTGTTTCCAGTCGTGGGTCAGAAGCTGTCAGTGTGCACTGGTGACAACTGCTGCTACCTGCCAGGAGAAGAGAAAAGTTTGACAGAGACTGGTATCGGTAAGATGGCTTTTACAATGGGAAATACATAAGTACAGAAAAAGGCGTGATAACAACTCTACTCTAGAAACTCTATCTATCTATCTATCTATCTATCTATCTATCTATCTATCTATCTATCTGTTTTTTTAATGATCTATCTGTTCATCCACTTCACTATAATTTATTTACCAATATTTGCTGGATATTTTTGCAATTATCATTGTACTGTCATTGAAGAAAGTATTGACATGCGCACTTTTATGCAACACAGTAAAAGTTGAAAATTGTTTTTAATTGTGATATGTTTTATATTAGTGTGCTGCTATGTGACATAATTGCTAAAACAATTACAAGAAAAACTGAACTAATATTTTCCATTTCAGCAATAATTCAAAAGAGACTTAAAAAAGAAAAGAAAGCAAAAAGGAAATTGCAGGAGGCATTAGAATTTGAGACAAAAAGAAGAGAGCAGGCTGAACAGGCACTTAAGCAGGCGGCATCATCAGAAGGGCTCAGGGTTCTTAATGGTAAGTCTGTGTTAAAGGAAAACTTCAAGTGGAATTTGGTCAGAATATTAACTCCTTAACCTTTGCTATAATACACCATTCATAAACATGTTTTGGTATACAAATTATGCTGTCAACCCCTCCTAGATTTAAAATATCACCCAAACTATCCTCTTTGCTCTTATCAAGAACTCCTGTTCTCGAGCATAGGGTTCTGTATATGGAGATTTTGCATTTATTCTGTTGGTTAAACTAAATAGACTTATGTCCTTTTTCTACATGACTAGCTATGTAACCAAGTAGCTCCCCTGTCACCTCCTCCCATGCTTGCCTCCAGGACTTCTCCAGAGTCTCTCCTGTCCTCTGTAACTCCCTATCCCAATCTCTCTGGCTATCCCCTACTCTGTCAACCTGTCCTCTGATCCCTGCCTACCCAACCCCTATCCAAAAATTCAACTTCTACTTTTTCCATAAATGCATCCCCTCACAGCTAATACCTTTTGTATCACTTTTATAGTGTAAGGTATAATGAGCAGGGCCCCCTTAACCCTCTTGTCTTGAATTATTTTGCAAGTGAACTTTCTACTTTTGTTTTGTAAAGTGCTATTTTGGCACTACTGTATATAAATCCTATAGGATAATAATAACTACTTGTTTTTCTTTTTTGTTGTGCACCTTGTGTCTCCCCAATTGGGGCAAAAAGACACAGAAAATAAACTCTAATGGAGGTTCTAATTCCTTCCTGCTCCATTCAACATGAAATAAAATAATCTGGCTGGAGTTGTGCTTTAGAGAATTATATTCCCAGATGCCCCAGGCATACAGTAGCTGCACAAAGCTTGGCTACAGCAGACTATAGAAAATTTAGTTTAAGATAAACCAAGTGAGTTCTCTTACTTTTATATAGAACAAGAATTTTCTGATATCATTAAAAGATCACTGATTGCTTTCCCTTGTTGCCCAGAATTCTTTTTTGTGTTGGGGTTAGAGTTAGTGTTGTTTCATGTTACTGGTATAGTAATACACTATTGAGAAGAGCTACATAAATCCTATAGGAGAGACTGCGTGAGATTTTTGAACCTGCTGCTTTACAAGAGAAAAAAGAGGTAGTGTATGGTCAGCACCATTGGTGTAAAGTCTTCGAAGAAAACTTTTTAAAGAAAGTAAATAATACATACACTTATTAGAAGATCTTTTGTGTTTTATTTCTGCTGGTAATATTTGTTTCTTCCATCTTCATGCTTTTAGAGGCTTTGACCCCGGAGATAGAATCGGACCGCAACGGGGGCAGAACAGATGCTGAAAGGACAATACAAGGTAGGATGTGCAAAGTCCATAAATCTAGATCTTTGCATGTGAGTGTCCTCTTGTTATAGCATGCTATTCAACCATGCAGCTTACCATCTGGCTGAAATGAACACAAGTGCAAACAAGGTCACATTTGCACAGTTGTTTATTACAGTAAATTAAGTTTGTTATGTTTAAAATAACAGGTAAGAGGTCAGTTAAATCGTACACTAGGCATGCATACATTCTATGCATAAATTATGGGGTTCTAATAGTCACTATTTTCATTATAATTGTTTTTTATTTTACTATAATATGCTAATCAAACTGCTATATTTAAGACATGTACCGTAAATTTACTTCTGTTAACCACAGGGACAAAAGGGAATAATTTGCAGTGCTGTGACCAAGTCCTTGTTTTATGATTTCACAGTGGAAATGAAAATACAAAAATGATTTCTGTTTTAAGAAGGAAGTGCTGTACAATATTTTTGTTTTTCTTCCTTTGAGCAGTTGCACTGTCTAGCAGTATCTCATGTACAATAAGTGAGCAAAAACACTTAACTTGTGAACTGTTCATTAGGAAATAAAATAGTTCTGCTGCCAGAATCCACATGGTTGTCTTTGGTATTAATATTCTACAATAAATAAAGTCTATACCAGCATCTAGCTACCCTTCTTGTGGTTGCATTAGAGATTCAAGTGGGTTTTGTATTCTGTACAAGTTTTTGAGGGTGTAAAATTCACTTAAAGCAGCTGAAATGTATGTCCTGTTAAGCAACTGCAGGTCAGATGCTCCTCTCAGTGCATTCTGGTTGATCTCAAAATCATATCAAACTGATGTGAAACTAATGCCATCACCAACAGCCCAATCAGCTCTATCAACACATGCCATTATGGCATAGATAAGTGCAGTTTCACATTAATGAATTGAGCTTAAACCACAATTTTTAGTAGATCTAGTATAGAATATATTCCCTGCAAATGTACAAGACAGCATCTGGTAAAGGAATGAGATGTGACACATTCCCCAAGAGAACAAGATGAACAGTATTCTTGTTTTCCTTTTTCTGGTAGCAAAAGTATTTTTGAAGTGTAAAGTAAAAGTCCAGGCTAATACTGCCTACTCTTAAACCTGCTCCCTCCCCCATTCTAACCCCAATTCTAACTATCCTACAAAGGAAAGATGTGTATACTTACCTAATCTATGGGCGCTCCAGTCACATGATTGGCTCCCAGCGCTGGCTTCAGGGGAGAAGAGGGATTGGGTCAATGGATGCCCAATAGTAAATGTATGGGTGATGTCACTGCTCAGGCACTGCAGCTGTTGTTGCTATTCTCTCCTCTCCCTTGAATCTGTAACTGAACTTGAGCGCCATTAGATTATGCAAGTATACACATCTTTTCCATGGAGGATAGTTAGTAATGGACTTAGACTGGGGAGTAGGAGCAGGTTTAATCTTAGTATTAGTCTGGACTTCTACTTTAATGGCCATGTGTGAATATTGACGATAATTTAACAATCCAACAGGTAACTCAAAGATCAACAGCAAGCTCAATAAAAAGCTCCTGCTGGCTTTTAAAAACTCTCTTCTAAAAAACTTTCTCTTGGAAAATGCAGAAATTATTAAATTACATTTTTTGTATAAATTAAAAAATAAATGTTTGCTTTTTAATAATATATACAGTATATTATAAATTTGTATGACAATACTTCAAAACTTCAAAAAAATCTTTTTATTATGCTGAATTAATATCTGTAGTCTCAGAAAATTAATTGACTTTTTACACAATGTATTGTAAGTTTCACATGATTGATCAAGAGCTTATTTCCCAAGGTGAAAACAGTTTTGTAAATGAGTAACTTTGTCCTAACGATATCTTCTTCATTGTGTTAGGGGTATATTGATCAAATTTTCACTGGCAAAGAAATATTTTATCTGTTAATTCCCATGAAAGCAAAGGCAAAACAAGAACTTTTTGTATTCTTTGGAATCAATATATGAGCTAAGAGTAAATTCAAAGGTAGAAATTCTTTCCCCTCACTTTGTAATGTTATAGCCACCTAATCTTTACTCATGCATTTTAATATAGAAAGGCAGGCATATATATATATATACTGTATATTTGGATCATTGCTCTAGATATAAGACACATGCCATGAGTTCAAAGTGAACTATGTTTTCATTAATCAAACTCTTACTTCTAAATCACTTCTTCTGTTGAAAGTACCTTTCACATGGACTTCTTTATTTTTTTAAGAGGAGTTGAGGAATCATGAATTATATATTATATAGAGATTTTTTACTATAAACGATGTTGTAGATCAAATGTAACTATTAATATGATGTTACTTTGTTAAAAAAATTCCATAATGAACTACACAAAATTGCTTCTATTTAAACACTTAATAAGATAGTGCTGGAAAATGAGACACAGAGCTAGGATCAACCGTTCAAGTTTGTTGAACAACTTTATTCATATCAAGTTGATCTTTGATATAATTAAAAGGCAAAGTATTTGTGATCTCCCCACTGAACTAAATACCTCAATAAATTGTCTTAACAATAATCATTTCAGGAATTAGAATTCTTTGATTTGTATGACATTATAACTGAAAACAAAGTTATTTTACTTTTTCTTCAGTAGCATATCTAAACCCAAAAACAAAACTGTATTTAATGCAGGCTACCAATCCTTAAATTTGGTGACTGCATAAGCTATCTTTTTATAGGTTTTTTAACTTTATTTTCACCTGGTAAACCAGCAGCTACACATTTTATCTTACAGTGGCTACATTCTATGGGACAGCAATGGAGCCACCCTTGTTTAGTGCACTATCAAATTTAGATAGACTTGACAAACAAATTAAATCCAAACTCCATTTAACACCTTTGCAAGCAGTTACTGCAATAAAGGCTAGATAAAGATTTTACACTCCTGTCAGTGTTAAACTGTCTGTCCAAACCCTCTACCTGTCAATTTTACTGGAAAGCTTGGTTTGTTAAAGGAGGTTGAAAATAGCAGACTCACTGGACAGATTACCATATAAAAATACAGGAAAACATGCATAAAAAAAGAAAACGAATGCAACCACCACATTTAAGGGTTGGTAAAACTGCAGTGTATTACATGTTTGCTTTTGGGTTTAGATTAATGACATATTAAAGACATATTTCTGCTAAAAAGACTAATAACTACAATACTTGTGCTGAGGGTGTTCTGCAACTAGGCAAATGTCAGATTTCTTATAGTGCTATGCTCATTGGACCCATTTTACAAATTCATTTGAGAAGGTCACACCTAAAAGGAATGTGTCAATTAAGATGTATTTCTGTATCTATGGGGGAGATATGCTAAAACTGGAACACTCAGAATCCGATGCAGCTGTGCATGGTAGCCAGTCGGCTTCTAACTTTGGCTTGTTCAATTGAGCTTTGACAATAAAACCTGGAAGCTTATTGGTTTCAAGGCAGAACTGCACTAGATTTTGCATTCTCCACTTATAATAAAATCCCCCCCCCCCCCCCATGTATGTCCACTCCAAATCACACACACATTTCACCAAAAATGTATTTAATTTTTGCTGTGCTTTTTATTCTAGAAATTAGTGCAAAAGTGCACGGTGTAATGACAATTTACCATTCACAATACATGTAGCTCACCTTGGCTATGTCAGTTCACATGATGAATAGTTGGCTGCTGAATATATCGTAAAACTTTAAGATATTGCCAATCATATGTATAATCAAATCTTATAAAGATAGGCTGGCTTGTTTATGGCTTGTTTTATTAATGGTTTTTGCATTATTAAAAACATACTTTATGGAAATGGAATGTTAAGTAGGCACCTAACCTGTATAGGTGTATCTTGCTTTGCAACAAAAATATAATTTAAACTGGAATGAAGCCATATAGTACATTTTATTATCATGCTTTATATTAGGATGTTCATGATGCAGATATACCACAATATTTTTGCTATTATTATTTCAAATGTTCAAACTATATTAATGAGAACATCATTTTGGAGAACTAATTATTTCTATTTGTCTTGTGTCACACTTTCTAATTCCCCTATATTAGAACAGCCAAAGCAAATTAATTGCTTTTCCAGGAGTTGGACCACAGCCAAGAATGAGCTCATGTTTTCTTTCCGTTTACTTCTTTCTAGGACTGTATTGTGTGAGGCAACCCTCTTGATAGAAAACATGGTCCTGAGAATACATTTGTACACTTTTTGTTGCTTCTCACTGGATGAAATGCATATAAGTTTAAGTGACCCACTAGGAAAAATAAAGTTCTTAGCTGCAAAATTATACATCAAAACAGTTAAAGTGAAATTAAAATTAAATGAATGAATCTCAGTGAAGCAAAAAAAGCAGTAATTAATGGTTCCCTTAATTGTCTTCATAAAATATTTGCATGGGTCTAATTTGCATAATTTGCATGTATTAATTAATCTTTCAAAGGAATTTTGTGCTGAGAGAAGCCAAAAAATCTCTTTGTTTTATTTAACATCTAATGAAATATTTATCTTCTTTAATGAACTTCTCATCTTCATTAAAATAAAAATTGTGCAACTTTGTGTGTTTTAAATGTTTTTATAATTGAAGTCTTCTGAAAAACCTCTTTAAGCTCTGAATGTCGACAGAACAAACATATTATCAAGCTTTCTGCGTCATTTAACTTCAACTTACAGTACAAAAAGATGAAAATCTATACAACTGTTTATTTTTGTCAAATTTTGATACAATTTAAAGTAAGATAACATTTCAGATTGCATTAGTTGATTTATCCTATTATGTCAAATTTGCCAAAAAACTAACTTCCCTATTTGCTATTGGGATTTTTTTCACTTTTTATTGCTTAGCATTGCCAAGTTACCTTTAAATCATTATGTCTGCATTTTTTTGCTGTGAGATAATCATCACCACTGGCATTGAAACTGGGGTTGCATAGTCACAGTTACAAATGACCCCTTTGGGGAAAAAAGGGGGGGGGGGGATATGGCATAGTTGCTGCTGCCAACACAGCAAACATGTTAAGCAGAGAGATGCTGGTCACAACAAGATTACTGAGAACAGAGACTCATTTGTTTCTTGAGCTTGGTCATGGGATCTGGAATGTTATAAACATAGGGGGTGCTTTAGAAAGTATCACTATACTGGCCATGAAAGCTTAAACCCCCCATAGAATGAGCGTCAAGCAGTTGCACTTGACATGATTTGCAAGTAAACATTTGATGTTTGCTGGGGGAAAGAAAAATTGAATGAGGTACAGTCAGTGGGTGGCCCTGTCTAAAATGTGTACTGAGATCTCTGAGTCTACAGGCATGCAACTCACAATCACAGTTATTTTTTTTCATGCAAGGAGAATACAAGGCTAATGCCCAGAGAAATATATATATATATATATATATATATATACACACAAAAATAATGTCCAAAGACATACACGTATAAGATAACCATCACCTAGCCTGGAACTTAATTGCCATTCAGTGGCGGCTGTAGGAGAGAGGAGGGAGTGCCAACAACAGATGGGCCATAGGACCCTATGAGTAATATCACCATTCCAGGCTTTACCAGCCATTGTCAAATGCTCTCTTCTGTCCCCTGCAGCCATTACTTAATGGTAATTAAGTTCCAGGCTAGGTGATGATTATCTTATATGTGTATGTCTTAGGGCATTATTTTTTGTATATATATATATATATATATATATATATATATGTGTGTGTGTCTTTGGGCATTAGCCTTGTATTCTCCTTGCAGGAAAAAAAAAATACACAGGGACTCAGGTGACCAGACTGGAGCGGGCTAAACATATGTACAGTAAGTATATACATCTTTCTTACACAGATTAGTCAACATATGTGTTAGAAGAGGGAAGAGAGCATCTTGAAGACTAGTTTGGTTTAGCCTGGTATTCTACTTTAAGTTCTCTTTTGTAATATAATTTAGAAATTGAAATTAAACATCTGGGTAACTTAATTTTTGACTACATTTTAAGAGATACGTGCAGTATACATACACTCTAGATTTCATCTATATTTTATAAAATGTGTTAATTTTTTCTTTTCTATCATTGATAGATGTTTTCCACCTGTTCAAATTTTTGTTTGAACAACACCCATTTTCTATCCTGACATTCATACAATGTATAGTACTGGAACTTACACCGGGACAGGCAGCTAATTTTTTCTGCAATTTACAAGTTAACTGCTTCTTTCTGCAACAGTGTACCAAACAATAGTTGTTTATGTCCTTAAAAATTAAAACCCAATATACTGTAGGTAGGCAGTTTATTTAGTATTCAATAACCTCTGGTCACGAAAGGGTAATGTGACAAATGTATTTACTGTATGGCAGTTCACATTACTCAAATGCATAGAGTGTAAGCAGGTTCACAGTGTACACATAGATTAAACTATAACTGTTACCATTAATTTGCCAGTTAAGAATTTCCACATATGTTCGGCAAACTTACTAAGCTAATCTAATTTTACTTGTCAGTGCAATGTATGTATTCAAATATTCAAATCTAAAATATACAGTAAATATTAGCAATTTTCCTGAGACAAATAAACAATAACAGAAGGGATAAAAATTTCCCTTTCTTGGAGAAAATGCTGCTCCTGAGCTGATCACATTACCAACAGTCTGGGAATTTGGTCATGTGATCGCTTTTGGACATGAGTATCGTCCAATCTAGACTCTAATTATACTTTTAACCATTAGACCTCCAGAAGATTTCCTCCCCTTCCTGACCAGGCCATTTTTTTTGATACGGTGCTGCGTTAACTGATAATTTGCTATACATGCAATGCTGCACCCACATGAAATTTATATCCCTTTTTTCCCACAAATAGAACTTTCTTTTGGGGGCTTTTTTTCATCTCAGCATTTTTTATTTTTTATGCTATAAACAAAAAAATAAGACTGACAATTCTGAAAAAATAACAATATGTTTGACTTTTTAGTATAAAACATATCCAATTAAAAAAAAAAATTCTAAAATAAGTGTATATTAATCAGTTTATGTGAAAGTTATAGTTTCTGCAAATGGTGGTATATATACTGTATTTTTTTCGTTATACTAGTAATGACTGCAATCAGCAACCTATAGCAGGACTGCGGTGGGCATTCTGAATCTGGGTGGGAAGTGACTAACTGCAACTGACATCTCCAGTGACACTAATACAGTGATCAGTTTTAATAAAAGCACTGACACTGTAATAATGACACTGGGCAAAAAGGGGTTAAAATATGGGGTGATCAAAGGGTTAACAGTGTGTTGTATGTGTTTTACTATGTGTGCTGTGTTGTGTTTTACTTGGGAGACATGCTGCTTTGTATCTCTGCTGTGCAGAGAGATGCAAAGCAGTATGTCCATGCTGACAGGAGAGAGATCTGTGTTGTTTACACACAGATCTCTTCCCACTCAGCTCTGCCGACAATCACCAATGATCACCTAGTGATTCACATATCCAGCAGCCAATAGCGGTGCGTGTAGGGTGGCTCACACGCGTCCCCTACCTGGAAATGCAAAATCATGTATTTTTACGTGATTTTGTGCAGCAGAGCCACCCTGTAACAGTATATCTGCTATGGGACGGCTCTAAAGTGGTTAATCAGTTGACAAGAAATTGAACTGTTTCAAATACTCAAGTTAAAAACAAAAGTTTTTCTGTTGTATTTGCAAATGTGCTTACAACCAGACTGTTTCATCAAGCACCTTTGTAAACTGTACTCCCTAACTCAAAACTCTGTAAGTTCCATACTATGGGACATAAATAACAAAACATACATTTAGAGCTGGTTACATGGAGGCAGCCTTCTCAAGAGGACCAGCACAGGTTTAAGCCGGCCATAGACGGATCAAAATTTGGCTGGTTCAGCAGGAACTGGATGAATTTCAATCCATCTATATATTCTGATGGCTGGGAAACCTCCTGCTGCCAGAATACAATAGCAGTGGGAGGGATTCCCCCATCAAAAATGACCGTGCTGATGGGAAATCAAGCAATTTTCTTTCCTGCCTTAGGCAGTTCAAGACTTCATTGAGTATCTGCATCAAATCAAGCAAAAGAAACGATGACAACTGCTCAGATCACTTTAAAACTAACAAGATGGGGAAAAATGCACATGAGCTGGGCAATACATAGAACAGTTCAGATGATCCAGGAAAAAAATCCTTAAACTACTGAGGTTAAAAGCAGAGTTTTTTGTTGAAGTCGTTATATTGGGCGCTTACTCCCCATATAATCACCACAATTTAACCATACACTACATGACTGATAATAAATAGAGAACAATACAAACAAATTTATGTAGCTGACACTTTTTTAAAGTGCTGGATACACTTGCTAAAAATGAGAAAACAAGTGTGGCACATATACCCTACATACATACAATATTTCCATAAAAATCATCCTTTACCATATAAATACTCAACATAAAGTGTACAAAAGTCCCACATCAAACAGTGTGTATAAGAGGTTCTTGTAGTGCTCAGTAATATCTCTTCTTCCTAGAAATGTTAATAGTGCTCCACCACTATTTTTTTGTTGCTTTACATTAACATTTGGATACAGGTTCATTTAAACTGTTTAAAGCATAGGATTATTGTGGGAAGGAAAGCAGAGGTAGCAGCCACTATGGTTATCAGTTTTTTTTGTCCCATAGGATAGACAAACAATGTTGTGGGCTCCTAAATAACTGAATCGAAATCTGGAAAATTATTTTTGTGTGATCCAGAAACATCTATTAACTGGTAATATAAGTGTTGTTTAGAGACATACTGAATATGGTTTTGTCAACCACATGTAAGTAACACTAAGACATGGACCTCTTTTGCTCCCTGTACAAGTCACTGTTTGTAAAAAGAAAATGTAACCTGTACATTTACAGTACCTCTTTGCCATCTGCTAAAATTACACTTTTACCTAACATGTATTTTGTTGGCAAAGAATATGTCACTTGAATATATAAATTGACAGCTAACTGCCAAATACCAAAAATAAATGCAGTATCACATTGCAAATATAGTTCATTGGCACACTGCTAGATGGTATCAGCAACTTATCCTGTACCCTCTATCTTCTAAGAAGAGGTATTATTGAGATTAGAATTCCATTCATTTACAATCTTTACCAAATCACTTGAGTTCATTTAACACCTGCAGAAACAGAAAGGAGTCCTTTTACTTTCTAGACCAGAACAATGCAATTGATGAAAGTTCAGACAATATATGCAGCCACTCTGCAAGAAAGCTGAGCAGGGTTTATTTCTGAATTTTCTTTTTTGATTGAATGTAAAACACAATCTCCCTAAATGTAAACTAATGCAAAATGCTTGTAGATAGTTAAAGCATTGTGAACACTGCCATCCTGGGGAAAAGTGAGATGGTATTTATTCACTTAAACTTGTAATGTTGGCAGACTTCACAGGTTTATGGAGCTCTGGAAATTTGCTTACTTTATGATTCGATCATACATGCATAAGCAACACACTCTCACAGTCTACAACTAGTGTAGCCTCCCCGGCGGTATTCCTGAGTGTAGCTCGGGGTAAAGTTTCAGTACCACAAGCAGTAACCTCGAGCTACACTCGGGCTTACCATGTGGCGCTGCTCCGGGATTTGTTCTTCTCTTACCTTGTCCTGCTCTCCCGCGATGTCCCTTCTGCAGTGTCCCCTGTAATGTCCTCCGGCGGATGCCGGCATCTGTCTTCTGGGTTCCGTCCCCTGCGACGTCGGGACGTACGGGGGACGGAACGGCATGAAATTTGAAAATGACAAAGAGTGACATTCACTGAATTCACTAAAATCACATAGTAAAACATTACTGTATCAAAGCATTTCACATACATTTTGTCCCTAGTGCTTTGTCCTGTGCCCTGCCTGCATTTTTACTGTTCTTTCTGCCTTAAAACTGAGAAACGTCCATGGCGTCCATATACGTCCCTTTAGGTCAAAATCAATTTTAGACCAGCTAGAGAACAGCTATAGTAAATCAGAACTACTTGTAGAATTGAGTGATAATGATTCGTGGGGAAATTCGTCATCAGACACTGAAAACGATTTTGTGACTTTGCACAGTGATATGCGAACTTGGCGCTATATTTCAAATTTCAGTGTTTTTTGTTTGATTATATTATTGAATTAAATTTATTATTATATTATTATTTTTTATGATTATTTATTAAATTATAATTTATGATTTTGTGTTTCAAATTTTAACATACCCAGGATGTTAATAGACTCTTGTTCGGACAGATTTCAGTGAGTTATTCCTAAAAATTACAGGCCTACAATAAAAAAAATACATATTTCCATGCAAAAAAATGTACCGCTTTGAGCACAGAAATATGGACATAATCAGACCGCTAGGGAGGTTAAGAATAAGCAAAATAAATAATTGCTTGACTTATGACCTTTGACACAATGGGGTGCATCTGAATTTACAAAATTAAATACGTTTTGCATTCTGGGTTTACATTTTTGAATACCTTAAGCTCATAAATATTTATATCAGCACGGTGCTACCATTTTGTAAATATGGATTAGAGAAGATTACAAGTGCTTGAGATCCATACATACAAAGTACAGCCTATGTGCTCAACACACTTTTTTTAGCCAAACAGTATGTACTTATGAGTTGACCCCAGTCTCTTCTGTTGAGAACCTAGTGATCTGACAACCTCTGCTTGTGTTGCAGGATAGCTTTTCCCAAACACACTTGAGGTGTTCCCAAAACACTTGAGGATAAACAAAATTTTTGCTAGGCAGCTGCAGCCAGGGTGGTCATACCCCAGTACTTGAAAATACCTTCCCTTCTGGAATGGCCATTTGAATTAGAGACCTGGAACATCTGTTGTTGCAGGAGACTGATAGAGAAGAACAATTTAAAAAAATTGGACCTCTTGGTCAATGTTTCATTAGTCCTCTGCATTTCTGTACTTGGCTATAACAAACACACCCCCAAATCCCACATAGCCATGATGGAGAGATTACAATATTGTTTCTTCCTATCTTCTATTTAGTTGCTCCTTTTTTTCTTTCTTCTTTCTCTGCTTTGCATTCATCTTCTATCCACTTACCCCTTCTCTCTCAATTACACACTAGCCTTACAGGCTCACTTACCTTCCTTTAAAAGGCAGACAAATTGGTTGGTTGCTAGCATTATTCTGCACTGGGGTTGATTTACTAAAATTGGAGAGTGCAAAATCTGCCGCAGCTCTGAATAGAAACCTATCAGCTTCCATTTGTTTTTCACAAAACTTACTTGAACAAGCTGAAGTTAGGAGAGAATTAGCTACAATGCACAGTTGCACTACATTTTGCACTCTCCAGTTTTTGTTAATCAGCCCCAAACTACCTTTCTTGGAAGGCAATACCAGTCTAGTGTGGGAGGATGCTGGCATTTTAGTCACCCTCTAGATCACAGGTGTCAAACTGGTGGCCCTCCAGCTGTTGCCAAACTACAAGTCCCATGAAGCATTGCAAGATTGAAAGTTACAAGCATGACTCCCAAAGGCAGAGGCATGATGGGACTTGTAGTTTTGCTACAGCTGGAGGGCCACCAGTTTGAGACCCCTGCTCTAGATGTTCAGAGATGTTAATACTCAACTCAGAGTGTTTTTTGTTGTCTATGCCTGATATCTGTACTGGAAACTTTTTGTACCATATACTTTACCACTTTTGGAAGATTTGAACCTCGTTACCTATATACTGTACTTTCTCCATACTCTGTACCTGTAATATTTCCTTCTGAAAATTCAATAAAATAAGACTGAACTAACATGTTTGCCAGGCACCAAGCAAATTACCATCTACATTAAATATGAGTGATAATACAGTAAGAAGAGAGAAGGAAATTGATTCAGGATGTACACTTCCACTAACCCAGTGAAGTGTTCTTCTGCTTTTAGCTGCATTGAACTACAGTGTATGCATCTCAGGGTGAAGGGAGTAGATGTTTGCATTCTAGCATTGCTGCAGCTCTTGTTGAACAGTATTAGTAGCTGATGAACTTGTTTTACTTTTTGGCCTAAAACTGCTCCCTAATGTCTTGATTAGTACTCAGTGTGGGTTAGATGTCAAATAGCTCTATAACAGATTCCAGTATTGATTTGGTTTTGCAAGATTATTATTATTATTATTATACAGTATTTATAAAGCGCCAATAGTTCGCTCAGCGCTGTATATTACAAAGGGGGACAGAACATGTGACAGAACAATAACAATACAATGCAAAACATGAGGGGATCGAGGGCCCTGCTCTTTCGAGCTTACAATCTAGGAGGGAGGGTATGGTGGCACAGGAGGAGATAGCTGTGGGGGATGGGGTGGTAGGAAGAGTGGAGGAGGTTGGCAAGTTAGCAGGGGGTGGGGTAGGCTTCCCTGAAGAGGTGGGTTTTCAGGGTGCGCCTAAAGGAGAGGAGAGTAGGTGATAATCTAATGGGTTGGGGAGTTCCAGAGGATGGGTGACACCCTGGAGAAGTCCTGGAGTCGGGCATGGGAGGAGGAGACCAGGAAACTAGACAGAAGGAGGTCTTGTGAGGAGCGGAGTGTGCATGCTGGGGGATACTTGGATATTAGGTCAGTGATGTAGTTCGGGGCAGTGTGGTGGACGGCTTTGTACGTCAGTGTTAGGATTTTGAATTTGATCCGTTGCACAATCGGAAGCCAGTGGAGGGATTGGCAGAGGCGGGTGGCGGAAATGGAGCGGTTGGAAAGGTGAATGAGTCTGGCAGCCATATTCAGGATCGACTGAAGCGGGGATAGCCAGCAGCAAGGCAGGCCAGTAAGGAGGGAGTTGCAGTAATCGAGTCGTGATATAATGAGGGAGTGGATGAGCTGTTTAGTGGTTTCCGGGGTTAGGAACGTGCGTATTTTGGCGATGTTGTGGAGGTGGAGTCTGCACAAGCTTGTTAAAGATTGGACTTGGGGCTGGAAGGATAGGTAGGAGTCCAGAATGACACCAAGTTCTCTGGCCTGCAGGGCGGGTTTGATGGTGGCATTGTTGGATGTGATGGAGAGGTCAATGGGTGGTGGTGTCCGGGCTGGGGGGAAGACAAGAAACTCGCTTTTGGAGAGGTTCAGTTTAAGGAAGTGGAGCGACATCCAGTCTGATATGTCGCTCAGTAGGTGTGTGATTCGGGCAGAGACTGAGGGGGTGAGGTGGGGAGTTGAGAGATAGATTTGTGTGTCGTCGGCAAATAGGTGATAGTTGAAGCCGTGAGAGTGTATGAGTTGGCCAAGGGAGGAGGTGTAGATGGAGAAGAGAAGGGGCCCAAGGACGGAGCCTTGAGGGACCCCAACAGAGAGGGGGAGTGAGGGGGAGGTGGTAGCATTATAGGTAATGCTGAAAGAGCATTGTGACAGGTAGGATGAGAGCCAGGAGAGAGCAGAATCTCTGAGGCCAAGGGAGTGTAGTTTTTTGAGGAGGAGGGGGTGGTCAACTGTGTCGAAGGCCGCAGAAAGGTCAAGGAGTAGGAGCACTGAATAGTGGCCATTAGCTTTGGCAGTTAGCAGGTCGTTGGAGAGTTTAAGTAAGGCAGTTTCAGTGGAGTGTAGGGGATGGAAGCCGGACTGTAGGGGATCGAGGAGGTTGTTGTCATTGAGGTGAGAGCTTAGGCGGGTGTAGACTAGGTGCTTGAGGAGTTTGGATGTAAATGGGAGCAGGGAGATGGGTCTGAGGTTGTTCGGGTCATTGGGGTCCAGGGAGTGCTTTTTAAGTATAGGGGTGATGTGTGCATGTTTCAGAGGGGAGGGGAAAGTGCCGGAGGAGAGGGAGAGATTAAAGATGTGGGTGAGGGAGCGTAGGATGGAGGGGGAGGGAGGTCGTAGGAGTTGTGAGGGGATAGGGTCGAGGGGGCAGGTGGTGAGGCGGGCATCAGAGAGGATCTCGGAGACTTCTTCGATGGTAGTAAGGTCAAAGGTGTGGAGTGTTGGGGGGGCTTCAGTATGAGGAATGTAGGGTGGGGTGAAAGTGGAGGTCAGAGCAGTGGTGGGGCCGTGGGAGAGGGGTGATGAGGGGGTAGCTGAGTGAGGGGGAACGGGGTTGGAGGGAGTTTGAGCAGCGACGAAGTCCCTGCGGGTTATGTCGAGGGGGAGGGGGGGTGAGGGGGTAGCTTTGTGAGAGGGGACAGGTTGATAGGGCGTGTGAGTTGCGGCGATGTACTTGCGAATTTTGTCAATCTTGTTTTTGAAGTGATTGGCAATCTCAAGGGCGGTGAGTGAGGTACTGGGTGGAGAAGAGTCGGCGAGGATTGGAGGAGAGGGCCTTGATGAGGGTCAGGTAGTAGTATATAAGAATATAAGATCTTCTTATATTCTCATGTATAATTATTATAAGCTAAAATGTGATGTCACACATCAAATTCAAATATAAATAAGGGGTAATGCATAGCATTACCTGGAAATATTCTAATATCTACATTTTTGGTGAAAGATTTCTCCAAAAATTAAAAACAAAAATTACATTATATTGCTTTCCTGTCTTACTAACCATGCTAGTGTAAACAGACAGTTATTTAAGGCTGTAATTTTATCTTCTGGTGTTCTGGTAATGTGGTGCATGGTTTTTTTTTTATCTTAAAGGTGAGAAGATCTAGAAAGACAGAAAGTGTTTTTTGCTACATTTCTGTTAGAGCTTTCATATTTCAAAAGAAAGGGTTACATAGTAAAAAAAAAACCTATTTTTGTTGCATTTCTGCACTTTACATTTTCTATGTATGTACAGGTATCTACAATGTTTATCCTGTATCAATCTTTCTCAGCATGCTAGCAAGTGCTGTCTTAAACAAGAAATGCTTGTTTTTTTATATTGGATCACTTCACTGCCATCTGCTGGTAGAAATCTGAAAATGCTTATCTTACAACTGTTCTAAACTGTAATATTACATTAAAATAATTTAATACTAACTTTGCATGTTGTTTTTTAAAGCAGAGGCTCAAAAATGTAATAGTGGTCTACCTTCAAGATGTGAAATAAAACAACACAATGAAATACACACAGCATTTTAGCCTGATTGTTGCCAGGTCCAGGACAAGTACTCTTCAAGATCCAGAGAACTTCTGAAAAGAAGTGCTAATGTTAATGGTTGTCCATTTGTTTCAACTTAGAATTGGGTAATGCTATATAAATTCAGGCTGATTTACTAAAGGAGATTCATTCCAATTATTTAACCACTTGCCACGTACACACATGTTAAAATTACAATTTTTGATAGAAAATTACTTATAACTCCAAACGTATATTTTCTGAAAGCAGAGGCCCTGTAGAATAAAATGGTGGCTGTTGCATTCTTATGTCATACAATATTTGCTCAGCCGTTTATCAAATACAAATTTTCAGAAAGAAAATACATTAGAATGAATTTTGGAGCACACAAACACAATATAAGACCAATTTTTTGTAAATTATAGAGGTTGATGTTGCATTGGGTAAATAGATACAAAACATGTTGAGACTTAAAATTGCATGTGCCCATGAAATGGCAAAAAAAAAAACGTAATTTTTTCCACAGGTGATTGTTTTAAAGCCTTTACAGGATATCAATATGGAGTTAGTTATGAATGATAGCCCTGGGCAGCACAGTGGCTTAATGGTTAGCACTTCCACCTGGCAGTACTTGGGTCACTGGCTTGAATCACAACTATGGCACCACCTGCCTGGAGTTTGCATGTTCTCCCTGTGCTTGCATGGGCTTCCTCCAGGTACTCCGGTTTCCTCCCACACTCCAAAGACGTGCTGGTAGGTTAATTGGCTCCTGTCTGAAATGGCCCTAGTGTGTATGAATGTGAATTAGGGACCCTAGACTGTATGGCCCTTGAGGGTTAGGGACTGATGTGAATGTACAATATATGTATATAAAGCATAAATTGACGGCCCTATATAAGTAGCTGAAATTAAAAAAAATTAAATTACTGCTATTACCCTGACATTCACACTGTTACATCATAGGTGTGGTACAATCACTGTATACATACACATGCAAGACCTAAGCATCCAATTGCATGTATGCACTTGGGGCAGAAATGGTGCTTTTGAATTGTTTTTGAATTATTTATTTATTTTTTTACACTTTTTTCATTTAACTCTATTGCTATCACATGGGGGTTATAATAGCTTTGAGTAGGTATCAGGTATGCTTTATGGAGATGTCAAAGGTCTATTATACCCCAATGTATTCCCTGCTCTCCAATGCAGCTAATCAAGCACAGGTCATGCTTAATTAGCTGCTTTCCTAGATGTGCAAGTCAGGGAATGACAACTCTGAAACCAGAAGTGATGAAATCATCCTTGCTTCCAGCTTCATTAGTCACAGGGAAGATCAGGGAAATGATTCTTCTTGATCTACTCAATCTCCTCTGTATCTAGATGTCCCAGTCATTTACCATGGTCCCGGGCTCCCATAAGCCATGAGTATGTTATAGCCACTTGCAGCCAGCATGTTTTTGTACATTCTGCTGTCAGCAAGTAATTAATCATGAGAAAACCAGATATCTGTTTGTTTATATATTCTATATATCTGCATCTTCTCTTATATATCTGCATCTTCTCAACTCCCTCACAGTATTGTACAACATAGATAGTACATTGCTTGTGAAAAAAGCAATATGCACAGTGCAAAAACCCATACAACCCAAATTTCAGTTAATTTTTGTCATTTAGAAAATATATGAATTATGATTTTTGCAAGCATTACAAGCTTCACCACCCCTTTTACCAATCCTACATTTGTGCTGGCAACACTTTAATAATGTATATATTAAACTAAATTATATCAAATTCTAGTTAATATACCTTTAAGTATTTGGCAGGCCCTGTTTTTAAAATATATTGTCTTGCTAAAAATTTGTTTACACCTGTTTCCTTGTATTTACTTTAAAAAAATATTTTTGTAAGTTGTGCTCCAACCATTGTATTAGGACAATGAATACTGTTCTTGAAAATGACACAACCACTTGGCATGATCAGAGTGCCACAAATTGTATTTTATTTTAAGTAATTGTTTTCAGTGTAAAATTAAACTGCTCAGAGACCTTTGTGCATGGAACCACACTCCCAGGATAACAATATTACAGCAATCAGACAGAACTCAAGTGAACAGAAAAAATAATGCCAATCATTTTTACCTTTAAAAAAGTTTAAATAAACATTGCCCACAGAGTTCCCATGTCTCAACATAGCTTTTACACTTTCCTAAATTTTGATCACCCCCCTACAGGTAGTATAATGTATAATATGGATGGTAAATTCTCGTGCTTCTGATCTCTGAATCACAGACTGTATTGTGTTTCAAGGAGAATCTCATTTCTAACTCCAGGTTATTAAGATCAAGTTTATAGCTCCCTTTTCAGTAGACTTTTTTGTAGGTCAGAAAAGAGCTGCTTCAGTCAGAAGCTTCTAAGAGTCTAAAGCTGGCCATACACTAGTAGATTTTTGTATGAACATCTGTGCGAACATTTATTCAAACATGAAAGTTCTTATCAGTGCAGTGACATTTACTTAAAAATGTTTTGCTTTTAACATTCGATTTTGGAGTGAATGGAGTTTTCCACTGTTAGAATTTTGTTCTTTCAAGAAAACAAATTCCATTACAGAGGTTAAAAGAAATCGTCAAATTGACCCCATTAACAATTAGAAAATCAAATGAACATTCTTAAAATGAAAGTTTTCAAATACATTTCCACTGGTGTTTTGCCAGCTTTAGGCAAATGTTTAGCTTTGTGAAAGATTCCTTGTTTGAGCATGTATGTGTGAGAGCTTCACTGCACAATTCTCACATATATATCACATTAATTGATAGCTAGCTTGCAAAAAGATTGCTCTCCAATGTATTGACTTTATTTTCAACGTTTGGTTCCCTTAAAATTGATATTTCAATTATTGCTATTATCTGGTAGGTTGATTCATTTGATGGCTTTTTCTTAGTTTCATTCCATTTTGGAATATATTTTTTTCCTAGAGCTATTTCCAAATGATTCTACATCTCCTATCTGCCAAGTCAGGTGTTGAAATAGAAACACACTTTTGGAATCCTTGGAAAAAATAAATTATCTCTGATTTAAAGTGAAGCCAATAACAAAAATTTGTTTTAGTTTTTGATAACGTAGAGAAGGATTGCAATCCTTGTCAGGTATTGTTGTATTTGTCCCCATTGGGGAGAGTCACCCACTCTATTTGCCCTCACTGGGAGGGAAGAGAGTGAAAATCCAAAATGAGCAGTTGTCACCAAGAACAGGATTAGAGGGGAAATCTACCAGTAGGGACACTTGTGAATGCTCTAAGATTAGATTTTCCTCACTTTGAAGAAATTGCATCTCATTTTCTGTTTTCTCTACATGACAGTGAGTTAGATGAATCTCCCCAATGGGACCAAAATGATAAAAAATAACTGGAGTTTTATCTATTCCATGTTCAGTTTTGAAAAAAATATTTTAACTTTAGTTATTCTTTTTCTCTCTCAAGCATCTAGTAAAAATTAAATATCAGGTATAAGTAAATAAAGTTCTGCCATTGATTTGCAATGTACTTATTGATAATAGTTATTAGAAAAGTAATTTACATAAACAAACAATCTTAGGGGCCTATTTGTTGTAAACAACAAATTCTAATAAAAGTACAAATATAGATAAAAAAAAAGTAGAAAGTGATGTCTCGCGAGTTGTGCACAGATCCTAAAATGAAACCCACGTTCTTAAGAGGAAATAGTCGTTTGTTGTCTTGGTTTTCAATGATTAATATGTAGAGTCTCTGCCAAAGTTCAGTCATGAGATCTCGAGACTCTCTTTTATAACTATAAATGGAAGAAATGCTAAGCTTTGTGTAAACTGTGCTTTGAAATTAAATTCCTTGAGTACAAGTACAAATATTAAATAGTATTAATAACAAAGAAATGGCCGTTTTAATTGTTATTTCTCAAATGAGAAGCATAGACCAATTTTTCACAGTCTATCATGTTTATGAAGATTTATTTCTGTCTGTATGGTTATCTTATAGATTAATAATATGAAATAATGTAAGTTATTTCCTTCTTTCAAAAACAGAAAAAGTATCTGGAGTGTCTAAAACATTTGTAGGAATTAAAGAGGATTATTGCAAATTATAAAGTGAATTATTTATAATCCCTAATAAATGACATCTTAAATTAACTGAATATGTAATGTGCAATTGTATAAATTTTTATTTAATAGAAAATGTAATTTAACAAATTCTGCATTTTTGAGAAAACTGAAGTCACAACATATGTTACAGTCAATGTGATTTTTAACAGCTATATTAACATTAGTGTTTATTTACCAATTCAAACTATTGCTTTGTACAAAGGAGTGAGTGAACTGAATCTTAAGTTTTGAAATTTGATCTAAATTGGGATGATTTGTAGATAACACAAAAACTATGTGTTAGAAAAACATCATCCCATTGCTTTATTAATCTTAAACCAGCAGTTCAGCAGGGACCTGCCAAGATTCAATCCATTTATGGGTAGCCTGGTTGTACTGAAGTTGATCCATCGATTGACTTTAGTACAACCAGCCTGTCAATTTTTTTTCATGTGTTCACTGCTGACAACTATAGCCACCAGCAGTGATCATTGTGTTAGAACACAACAGCATGGTGGAAGGAAAGAAAATTGCATAATATATGTGTTGCTTTAGTTTATTCACCAATTTAAACTATTGCTTTGTACCAAAGAGTGAGTGAACTGAATCTAAAGTTTTGAAATGTGATCTTCATTATCTTTGCAGATAACATGTAACACAAAAATAATAAAAACAATTTACTACCTCTGTTCCAGGAATTATGTATTAGCAAATAGTGGTATTGTGGGCAGGGGTTATGTGAAATCTTGCCAGATAAAGTTAAAAAAATGATTTTTCTTGGGACACTGGAGGGTAGAGGATAATACATGAGCACATAGCATGCTGCTGTAGGAGCGGGCACATTTTTGGGTCTCTTTTTGTAGCACTTGTCCTATTCCGAAGGAAATACCAGAAGGATTAAAGGTTGATCTTTTTGAGTTTTTTCACTAAATTATCTCATTCAGAAAAAAAACAAATAAAGAAATACCATATATTGTAGTATGTTTGTATAAATACATTTTTATACTGTTTCCAAAAATCTAACATTCAAATTTCATTCTAAAATGAGCACAGCGAGGGTGATTTACTAAAATAGTTAAGAATTTTCACACATTAAATTTTCCAATAGTGTGCATATAAAATAAGTAAATATTGGTTTGCTTTTTTACACAGTTGAATCATTTAAGTGAATCGTAACACAATTTATTGTGTGAAGATTGCAAATACATTAGTCATTCAGCCTCACTATCTCTGATTGGACCAATAACTGAAGCATTTTATAACAAAAGATACCATGGCAGTTTTCTAATATGTATTTAACTCTATTCTTTCTTTTGTTCTCATTTCAGACAGCAGACTGTATTTAAAGACAAGTGTTATGTACTGAATTTAAACATACAACAGCAAAAGGCCTTGCAGGAACATACTGTAGACTAATTGAAAAATCCGAAGTCTGTGAATGCTTTGAAAGCATAAAAAAAGTTCCTTTTTGCATACCAATGTTCTTCAAGTACACTGCATTGTCAGGCTGGAGACCTGCGACTACTGGAGAGTCTGTTTTATAACTGTGTCAGTAGCGCTCCTTTTGTTGGATTTCCTATGAGATGCTGCTGCAATGTTGAAAAGACTGTGATTATCAACAAACAAGACCCACTGTACTTCATTTTTTTATGGAACTTGTCTGACATTTCTCTAACTGAGCACACCAGATCCTTCTAGCAGCAGCCACTTGGGTATCTTATACATTTTATCACACCTAAACCAGCAACAATGCTTAGATGTGAAAAATTTTAAAACTGAAGAATTTTTAAAGGGCATGCACTAAAATGGAAAGTCGAAAATAAAGAAAATCACATAACTGCAGCTGAAGTTTTTAAATGGTAACCATGTTTTCTTCTTAACTGAACACTTTTATTCTACAATGAAGAACACTTAGTCTTTGAAACCGAACTACTGTATTTAATGAGAAGAACTCTTTTGCTGAATGTAAACGTACTATTTTGTGTTCATGAGATTACTCTTCACAACCTACCAAACAATGGAATTTCTTCAGTGCTGTTGGGTTCAGGAAAAAAAACACTTTCTTTATTATTATGGCAGGCCACATGTACATAGAAATGGTCACAAGGAAGATATTATGTATGCAGTAGACTACTAGTGTTTAGAAAGATAATTTTAGACAATGTTTTGTCACTCTGTTGGTTCTAAAGAAGCCTTTATAGTTTTAACGCATGCAGGCATGTACATATTTGTCCTGAGGTCACAGTATTAATTGAAAAAAAATTAAGAATCTGGTGACAAGATGAACTTACATCAGCCACTTTTTATTTGTATATTAAGTCTTTTATTCCCTTAATCATCATAAGTAGGATTCAAATGTGGCTGATCAGCAAACCGAATCACCAGAAATATTTTTATATAATCCTGTCAATTTTCATTCAAATTTCTTTAAAAAACTAAAACCTTAACACTTGATATACCTTTCCACTAATGTTGAGTATTGACTTGACAGTTTTCTGTCTGCTCACTACTGTATGGTATTATCACTGCCCATCTTATTATTGTATCTGTACATTTTAGTGTAAAGGGGAGCTATTTTGTCTTTTTTGATGTGGTAAATAAAAGTACGCATTTTCACCATGAGTAACTGGAAATAAATCAGACATACAGCAGATAGATTTTTCCACTTCCTTTTGTAACCTCTGTGTACCCCTTTAAAGACTGAGCTCATAAATTAGTTCCAGGGAGTGTACAAATTTTTAGTTTCTACACATATCTAGTTTTATGCACATAAAATGTAATTTATTTTGTTATAACACATTAAAGGTTGTTTTTAATGTCAAGATTGAAATTTTATTCCTGTAAAGTTTCATTTCAACTTGATAATAAGTATTGCTTGTGTTTTAAACAACTGGAGCTTGTGAAGTCTTCCATAATGTACTCTGACATAACTTTTCTGTGCAAGAAGCAGAACTCTACATTTCAATTCACCTCTGTAATTTTGAAATAAAAATATTGTATATACAATTTCACATTCATTTTTTATGAACCAAGCAATATTTTCAATAAAACATTATTAATACTTTGTAATATTTCCCAGTACTGGCTTTCCACCTTATTATAAACTACAGGATTTTTATTTTTTTTTACTTTTTATCACGCAGTCTTTAAGGGGTAAACAGTCATAATCATTGTTGTTCTTGAATCACTATGGGATGCTAATAAGACAGCATTAAAAAATATTCTTACAAATGTTTTGGAATCTTGCTACAATATTTTGTACTGCTTGGCATTATGGGGTTGTTTTGTTGAAGGAGTATAAGTTAAACACTTAGCAAAGTGAATGTTTACTCACTTGAATATCTCACCTATTTCACGAAATTAATTGAGCATTCAGTTTGAAAAGTGTGAACATTCAAATTTCTAAGTGAATATTTTCTATGTTTTTAGAAGGCCCCAAAATAGAGGAACATAACTGTTACTCCGCAATGTCAGAATTTTATGGTATGCATGAGACAGTCAAACGTATACTAAAATGCATAGCTTATTCAAAATGTTAACTTAGAAAGTAAGGAATCCAAAATATAGAAAGCTTGCCTAAAATAATAAAATTGTCAGTACATAACAATGTTCCTAAAATCAGACAAGACATGTTTGTAAAGTTTCATAGTTCAATTTTTGAATATGAGGTGGGATGTCCTTCCTGTATGCACAGTTGACACATTTTGTGACTACCACAGCTTCCTAAGGATGGAACAGTTGTTGTGAAGTACACCAAACTTAATCAGAATAATATTATTATGTGACAAGATATTAGAACATCCAACAACGATTAAGAAAACATTAAAAATTCTCTCACATGACTGTTGCAAACAAACTCTAATATATGGGCTTTTTTTCCACAGGAGTGTGAGGACTTAGAACAACTGTCCATTCAGAAATTTCCTCCCAGCAATCTGTCCCCAATAAAATATCAGGCACTAAGGAATTTAAGCGCAAATGAGGACATTATCATTAAGCCCTTGGATAAGGGCGGTAACGTTGTGATAATGGACAAGGAAACATATAGTCTTATCGGTATCACTATCCATAGAATCAAAGAGTGGTATAAATAAATTCCAGAAACGGTAGTAGAACGATTTATTAGATATTTTTTACAACATATCCCAAATGCATACCACCAGGGAATCCTGCACTAGGAAATGTATGCTTTGTTCTGGTAAAGTTACCCAGAACTCCAACATTTTATGCATTGCCACAAACACACAAACACCTTAAGCTTCCTACCAGGAGACCTGTTGTTTTGGGTATGAGCGCCAAAATGGAGATGGTGAGTTGTCATGCATATTTATGTCCACCTGTAACATCACTGCCATAATATATTTAAAGTGGAACTTCACTCTTTCAATCAACATGGACTATTTCTAATCCTTATGCTGCTACCATTAATAATTAGATAGGAAAGTATATCATATATACTTGTTTTAACCTTTTTTTGCATTCCTTTATTTACTTCCTGCTTTCAACACCTAGGCAAATGATGGCATACATCCTAGGTGTCTTCAGGAGGGGAGGGAGGGTTCTCAGCTCAGCCAATGCCTGAGCTGAGGACAGATGGATTCCAGGAAGTAACTGCTACATGAATCATCTGCCCTTACTCAAGGTGGCCACTGCCAGAAATGCCAGGAGGTGTTTTTCAAAATGATTTCTCAACAAAACAAAGCATGGAGACATAGATGGGTGGAGGAGTTTGTTTTGAATATTAAAAATCAATTATATAGCATTTTTGGTTTGTGGTACTCAAATGCGGTGCAGTTCCACTTTAAGACACAGCAGATTTACTTCAGTGACTTGATGACATTGAGTTACCCCCAGGAACACAGTTAGTATTGATAGATATCGAGGCACTATATCAGGGGTGGCCAACCTGCGGCTCTCCAGCTTCTGCAGGACTACAAGTTCCATCATGCCTCTGCAAGTCAGTAACTTCCCATCTTTGCAATGCCTCATGGGAAATGTAGTTCCACAACAGCTGGAGAGCCACAGGTTAGCCACCCCTGCACTATATAGTAGCATCCCACATAATTTGGGTATCCAGGTGATAGAAAGCATTTTATAGGACAGATGACATACCTCATGGGAATATAGCAAGCTAATTTTGGCATTATTGGAGCATATTCTTGCACAAATGTGTTCATGTTTGATGGGGCCTACTATCTCCAGGTGCAGAAGGTAGGTATGGGCACAAGCTGTGTGCCCTAAAATGCAAACTTGTACCTGGGGGGTGGGTGTGTATGGTGTTCTCTAAGGAGAGGTATGCAAAATGTTGGTCCCATAACTTACTTTGGTATTGCTATATACAGAAGATGTCATATATTGAACAGGGGCAGAGCAGGAAATTACACATTTTGTGACCACTCTTGGTGACTACGCACTCAATCTCAAATTTACTATACAGAGTGATTATTGGTGTGTTACCTTTTTAGATCTTGAGATCTTTATATAGGATAATGGCGTAATAGGGACTACATTGTACACTAAACTTATGGCCAGTAATACCATATTTTATGTGGAAAGTTCACACCCCAGGCTACTTATGCATAATATACCGTATAGCCAGTACCTGAGGCCTAGATTTATCTGTTCTAGTGAAATCCATTTTAAACAGGAGGCTGCTACACTGAGGGACAGATTGCTGGAGAGCGGGTACCTGTGAGTACCTGTAAGTACCATACTCAAGAAGGCCTTTAATAGGGCTAGGAATTATGGGAGACAGGATTGGTTGTGTAAGGGCAGGCAGGGGTCTCATTCAGAAACAGTGAGGCTTTTTTTACATTCTCAAAACAGAATATCCAGATATGTAGGATCTTAGAGAAATATTTACAAATGACCCCATTATAAAGAAGTGTGTGAAAGACCACCCTGGGATAATGTTTAGAAGAGCATGTTCCATTCCAGACAAAGCCATTTGAAAGAGGAAAGGGCAGTCATGACAAATCTAGTAAGTAAATATACTTATACTGTGGGTGCGGATAATGTGAATTCTGTGGTTGGATTCTTGAAAATCAGACATTTAAATGTTACTAAACCCACAACAATAAAATCAGTCTGTATATGAAACAAAGCATGCTTGTTATACTCACTGTGGAACCTAAGGGGTTAATGCTATGCATTGTGTAAAAATGCTGTTTGATCCTGACTTCTCTGATCCTCTTTTATCAGTGCCCCCTCTGGTCTCGTGATAAGACATATCGTGTGGACATACTCTGCACATGCTCAGTTTGGTGTGTATTACTAGAGAGTTTTTTTTTTTTCTTGTGAGAGTGCATGTGATCAGCACAGGGCCAATCAGCACTGTCCAGACAGAGGTCAGGGGTTCTGCATCCTCCTACAGAAGAAAGAAAACTACTCCTACAAGCTTTAACCAGTGCTCGGCAGGACATTGATAGAAGTCACAAGACTGCTCTAACTGCTGATGAGGAAAGGTATTTAGCAGTTTATATTTACTAAAATAACTGCATTTCCATGTTCTGTGTATTGTGGAAGATGGAGAGAATGAAAGGTCCTGGGTTTAGTAATGCTTTAACTCTCTCCAATGGTTGCACACACATGCTCATACATTTTGCGGATTGTAAAATTAGAGGGGTGATGTACATATTGTTCTGCAAATGTGGGGCCTTTTACGTTGGTAAGATGAAACGCCCCTTTTGGCGTTGAATGAATGATCATATTTATTACATCAAAAATGGGAAATTGTTCATGCCGATTGGGAGGCATGTTGAAATATACTGAATAACAAGATATGGTATCCGGATCTATATTAACTACACCCGTAAGCCTAAAAAAGGTCTAACTTTCACCCTTGAAAGTAAATATATGTATAAATAACCCTTTAAGTAGTCAACATAAATCCTCCAGGAATCCAACAAAAACATTAATAATGGTGGAAGCCCATAAAGTTCCAATCTTGGAATGGCTCCAAAAGAAACGTGAACCTCAGAATAAGAAAAACTTAATAGTGCATTACCATTAATAAAATCAATCCTTAATAATGTAACAAACGTGCACTATTCACTCCAAATAAAACAGGACCACATATGTGATTGTGAACACCAGTGTAAAACCGTGATCATGCATCACTCTGTGAATCAATAATCAAAAAAATATTAATACTATTTTCAGTGGCATTCAGTGTGCACTTCTAAAGTGTCTGGATTAAATACACTTACCAAATCAATATTATTATTATTATACAGGATTTATATGGCGCCAACAGTTTGCTCAGCGCTTTACAATATAACGGGAAACAATACAGCAACAATACAGTTCAATACAAGAAGGAAAGGAGGGCCCTCTTTAATCCAGCAGAGGGTATGTTCATTATTTTTCATAGATGCCTTCACAGCCTCAGTATTATTTCCATAGATGTCATCACAGCCTCAGTATTATTTCCATAGATGTCATCACAGCCTCAGTGCAAATACTCCATAGTACCAATGTTCCACAGTATATAAAGGTATATAGGAAAGAGGAACAGACCCATATAGTGTAATTCCATAAAAGATATAAACACACACTTTATTGGTTGCTCTTACATTAAAACCACAAACAAAGCCTTATTCCCATGACTCCAAACCTCGAAGCAGCTTCCAGGAACGCCAGGTGTAATTTTCCAATTCTCAAAATGGCCGCTCCGCTATTTCTGGTCTTCTGGTTGCGTCCAGAGTCACATCCCTTGACGTGTTTCGTCACTTCCTGGATTTATTCATAGGGTGTGACACCCCTTTGGTTTTTCTCTTTTTTCTTTCTCCCTGAGTTGTGCGGGTCCAGTTAGTGGGCTGCTTATAAATATTGTTATCATTTTTATTTATTTCAAGTACTTATATAGTGCCATCAATTTACACAGTGCTTTACATATGTATTATACATGCACACCTGTCCCTGCCCTCAGGGAGCTTACAATCTAAGGTCCCTAACTCACATTCATACATAGTAGGGCCAATTTAAACAGGAGCCAACTAACCTACCATCATGTCTTTGGAGTGTGGGAGGAATCCAGGGTACCTTGAGGAAACCCATGCAGGCACAGAGAGAACATGCAAACTCTGTGCAGGTTGTGCCATGATTGGGATTCAAACGGCCCTGGTGCTGCTAGGCAGAAGTGCCAGCCACTTAGCCACAGTACTGAAATTGTATGTAGGAATCCTCTCCAGAGTGTCCCAGGTGGTGGCGCATTGTGAGGGTTTTGTGGTAGGACATACTGTATGTGTGGTGGTGTACATTAGCCTCTCCTTGGTTGAAGTTAGGTTTCCAGTCCTGGAGGTGTGGTTGTTTCTGAAACCCCCATGTTTGGATGCCAGGTTCCACCCTCCTTTACACTGTTTGGGTCACCATTCCTTGTTCCATTCCTGTGGGTGGCGCTGGGTGGTCCCAGGAATGGGCAGACAGGCTAGTGGCCCTGGTTATCACACTGTGGAGCTCCATTTTGTGCATGCAAGGTGACAGCATGCACACGGCGCAGTGACACCATCTATCATGTAGCACCATGCAGGTATTTATAGATGCCACTTAGCATCATTGCTCTGGCAGTGTTTGTGCAGACTCACAGTTGATGGGGGCATGCTGAAGTTGAGATTATGTTTGGCTTATGGGTTCAGTATATGATAGATTGACTCAATTATATCTCAATGTTGTGGCAACAGTTGGTATGCCATGCATTGACTTTACTATGCATTGCTGCACACAGGTGGATGTTATAGCTAGCAGTTCAACTTTTTTTTGCAGCTGAGTTAGGGGTACACCAATCTTTAGGGTGTGTGTTGCAAGGTATTTTCAGTGCTTTACTCATTGATGGTTCTAGTCTCACAAGGTATGTAGAGTTTTACTTCTGCCCCAGTAGTAACTGTTACTTTTATAGTGAATGAAGGGTTTCACTTTTGTCTTAGTGGATATTGCAGAGCAGAATATTGATTTATTGGGATCTGTCTTTTTCTGGGACAGAGTGGTTCAGTGCTGTTATGTAGCTAGTTATATATTTTCTCTCTTTATTTTAGATTACCTCCAGTAGCTATAAGGTGTATGTGCTAGGGAGAGCAATTGCAATCAGCTGTGTCAACGCCTCCCCCCCCCCGTATTCTCTTCTGGCTGTTTTCCCCTTTTTTGGAAAAGCGTGTAAGTATACAGGGAATGGAGCATTATTTGAGGACATGGTTTTTGGGCCCCATTTACTTATGTGTATATTACATATTATCAGGGTGGCATTGTTCTGTGCGGCCAGCATCTCCTCCATGGCTGTTGCTGGTTGTGGCCCCTGAAGCCCCTGTGTCCTCCAGGAGACTTTTGCACAGTTGTCGCACTGCATGGTCACGTGAAAGAATTTTTAATGTATTTTCTTAATCTTTGTTGAATGTTTTAATATCTTGTTACTTAATGATATAATTTTGATTATGTTTAGTGTACTTCGCAAAAACTGTTCCATCCTGACGGTAACCACGTTATGCATTGACAGCGAATACAGGAAGGATGCCCCATCACATATTCCAATACTAAGCTATGAAAGTTTACAAACATTCATGAAATGCTTTCTTGTGTATTGACGGTTCTATTCTTTTAAGCGAGTTGTCTATATTTTTGGATCCTTACTTTTTAAACTAACATTTTAAATAAACTTTTTGCATTGAGCATAAGTTTGACTGTCTTGTGTATCTTAACAATCTGACATTGTGTAGTAACAGGTATGTTGCTTTATTTTGGGGTGGTCTAGAATTTATGTGGTACTGTGAAAGTTTTATTTAGAGATTGTGAATTATGTTTTTAGAAAATCTAACTTAGAGTGTTATTCAGCTTTAGGTGATATGCAAACAGACACAATCAAATTGAATTACCAAAGAAACAGAACATTTTTACATTGAATGTGGATTAAGTAAATATTCATGTAGATTAATAAATATTGTAAATCTATTTTGAATATAATAATCCAGTCCTGTACAAAAAATCCTGTTTTCCCACTTATACAGGATTAGGTATTCAACAGAACATAGCTTGACAATACTCTATTCCCCCCTTAGTATGTCAATTCCACTCAATCATATCACATGAAAAATGTTCTTTGGATATTGGGAACTTGCTAAAGCCTGTGAGGTGCTTCATGTTGACAATGCAAAGTTGGAAAACTGTGCTGTTGACTGGTACCAGTGCTATTTTGTATCTAAGGAAATCACATCAGCCAAACTGAAGCAAAAACTGTTATGGTTTATTTAAATAAAGTAATTATATGCAATGCACCTGTATACATAAAAAAAAAAAAAATAACTGGGGATTAAAGTGCAAAGAACAGTACACTTAAAGTGACTCTGTCACTATAGTAAAATGTTCAAGCAAAGCATACTTCGTAAATGAAAAATATATCTACCTTTCCTGTTGCCTTTGCTACTTAATGTTGCTTTGTTTATAAAAAATTGGCCCCTGTGGTCTGGTGGTAAATTGGTACCTCCAAGAGTGCCACTTTCTTGGGTCCCTCTCAACTCTTACTTGTTCCTACTGCTGAACTACACGTTATTGCAGAAAGCAGTAATTACACGAAGATCAACAGGAGGAACCAGACTCTGGAGATTGATACTTTCTGTGTCAGGTTACCAGTAGACTTTAAGGGACCATTTCTTATGAAGAAAACATCAGTCATTGGCATGGGCACTCTACACTCTCTATAGATATATTTACAGATCATGCTTTACCAGAACATTTTACTATAGTAATATACTGCATATTAGGTATGCAAAATGATGGTACCATCATTGATTCTCAACATGAATATAGTAATCTACCATAGGATATAGCAGATACTCACAGGTTGCTTCGTAGGTAATAACAAAGTTGTTATTACATTCGTCTAGTAAAACAATTTTGCTATTACCCTTCTTTGGAAGATGTATGAGTGCCCACTATATCCTGTGGTATACATACAATGTATGGCTGAATTCAGTTATGCATTGTTAAAGTGGTCTTAACAGAGTGCAAACTATTTTCAAATTGTCTTTATGCAGGTATAGTGTGGGTTTGCTTGCCATACATGCCAACTGTGGCTGGTAAATTACACAATGTAACAATAGGATTTCCTCATTATTGTACTATTGCAAAGAACAATTTAAGCAGTAAATTAACTCTTAATAATTTATTTATTTCAGGTACTTATATAGCGCCATCAATTTACACAGCGCTTTACATATATATTGTACATTCACATCAGTCCCTGACCCTCAAGGGGTGTACAATCTAAAGGTCCCTAAGTTACATTCATACATACATATATTAGGGCCAATTTAGACAGGATCCAGTTAACCTACCAGCATGTCTTTGGAATGTGGGAGGAAACCAGAGTACCGGAGGAAACCCACGCAGGGAGAACATGCAAACTCCAGGCAGGAGGTGCCGTGGCTGGGATTTGAACCAATGACCCTTTTACTGCCAGGTGGAAGTGCTAACCATTTAGCCACTGTGTAATAGTACCTCTTTCTAGGAGGTATGTTATCAAAGACAAGTTGGTATTTACAAAAGGCGTCTGCAGCTTCTCTTTTGAATTTTGTTTTTTAATGAATTTGATTGAGCATTCCTTAAATTTCCCTATTTAAAAAAAAAAGTCAAGTGTTTCAGTTATTTCTAATTTCTCTCCATGGTGTTAAAGCTGTATTAAACTTGCAAGCAAACTTTTATGATATTGCAGCTTACCCATTCTTAGATGTGATAGCTGCATTAGATTTCTTTTTTAAGCTATCTTATTTTCATCTGATAATCTTGTCAGTAAGTCTGTTGTTTTTCAAAAGAACTCATTCTTTTTCAGATGTAGCAGGTAAAGGGATGAGACAAACCATTTACCGCTAAGAGGGGTGCTTTGATTTATTTATGTAAAATCTTTATCCCAAAAGGAACAAAACTGTTTGATGTAACTGCTTATAAAGTGTGGCTTCAAGGTTTTAGTGTATCTTAATCTGCCCGTACATCTAACACTCCCATCCCCCCATAATTCCAAATATACTGTCAAAGGTGCCTCTATCATCTAGAGTGGGAGTACTCTAACCCAGGAGGTGTGTTACTGGCCATATCAGCAGGTGAAAACAGAGGGAAAAAGCCTAAGAAAGAAAACTATTGCAGCCACCACATCTAATGTTAGGCACACTGCAATATATTACATTTTTTGGTTTTGGGTTTAATACCACTTTAAATCCTGAACCTAAACTGAGTTCTGCCTTCAGAACCCACATCTGCTCTTATGCACCCAGGAAAAAGGTGAGGATTTTGTCTCCGATACCCTGAGGAAGCAACTGGCAATAGTATTCTGACTTTACTTGGTGGTAAGATTGATTCTGGAGGAACGTGTAGTATAGTGGTAAATCTAAGTTATATAGAGGTTTCAGGAACAAAAGTGCACAGGGTCAGGGGACAAGTTCCAACCATTCTCTTTTTTATAAACATTTTGTAGAGAAATTGGATGCCTCGCTTACTTTACCTGATATGCCTGCCTTTTTCAACCAAGGCACCCAGGCACCTTGGGGTGCCTCCTGGGTTCATGGGTTCTTTAGGGGTGCCTTGGAAAAATGTTAAAAACTTGCCCCAAATTGCCTATACTTTCTCAACAAGTCAGCAGGTGACTCAAGCTTGCTAGTTGGTTACAAAAGGCCACAAGCTTTTACTGTGTAGCAATACAACCTTGGGCATCAAGAGGCCCCACGTTCTAACAACCAATGATATCATTGGCAGATCAGGAGGACTTCTGCACAACATCCTTGTTTGCCCCTCCCCTGCCCCCCTGTTAGCATTGGGGTCACATTAGCTGAGTGAGGGAGAGAAACTGAGGGAGAAGAGAAACAATAGATTACTAGTCAGTACCAATGTACAAAAGTGTATTTGTATTGGAAGAATAAATCACCTCTAACATTGGGTGTCTTACGTGTGTGGATGGCTCTGCAATGCGTAAAACTATTAGATTAGTTTTTGACATTTTTGAATGGAGTTGGGTTGGGAAACACTGCAATATGCTATTACATGGTTATATTAGACAAATGTGCACAAAATTAGGTAAGTGAACCCGTCACTTCTTCAACTCAGTGCAAGTTAAATAAAGACACACACATGCCTTGAAAATGGTAAACATATGCAAAATACCCCTCCAATCAGTTCTCTGTTTTTCCTGTCTTGTGGTAGATTCACTACGATTAAGTGTGGCTAAGCAATGCTCACCACCATTTTTCCTTAAAAAAAAATTACAATTTGGACATGGACATAGGAAAAGAACAGCGTGAAAGGATAAATCTCCTCAAAGGAGACACTGACAGAAATAAAAGCCTACCCGTACTCGCTCTATTAAAAAAAGTTTTGATTTTGCACATTTTTTTAAAACTTAAAAAATAAAATGGTTTAATATATCAAAGCAAAAACATAAATACATATTGTATATTGAGTGTGTAATGTTATGTTATAAAATCTGGACATTCCACCAGAAGGTAATATTCCTCATCCAAACTTTTAAAAGACATATATTGCATACGATAAGACAATACCATATTTGTTAAGCTATTAAAGCTAAGTTTAATTTTCTACTGAAATTAAAGAAATTATTACAGCATGTTGAAATTCAAAGATGGATACGGAGTTGCAATTCCATCATAATTATTATGGCCTACATGAAGATATGGTAAAGGAAAAAGGGAGAAATAACCTTTATATAATTGTAATTATACATTTCAGCGCCCTTTCCTGATGAGAGTAGAGTACAGTATATATAAATAAATGATTGATACTTTATTACATTATATTATTTTTTTAAATGTATTACAGTGAATAATATTTACTAGGCATTCTGGTGTTCTTTCTCAAGTTCTCTCCAGAATATATGACAGTGTATGAGTTTGCTGTATGTGCCGTTTTGACAACATTACCAAGATAATTTAGTATATCAATAAATTGATAATAAATAATAATAAATTGATATTATTTGAACTATAAATTAAACACATTTTTAACTTTTCATTATATTACAAACATTATATGAGTTGCCTAAAAAATGTTTACAAATTGTGGTTCATGTGACCGTATTTAGTAACTTTTAGTGAATCTCACATGATGGTCATTTTAGAAGTAGATAATTGTTTTAAATCTCCCATCTGTCAGTTCTGTTTCCTACATAGAGTCATCTGTTCAGTGATTTACTTAGTAGATGTAAATTGCAAAAAAAAAAGATGAATTCTCGATTTGGTGTAGAACTTTAAAAGAGCAAAAGCTTGATTTATTTAATGGGCATAATTTTAATTGCAGAGATATAATTTGCAAATTATAAAATATTTACATTTGTAATTATAAGATATCTAGTATTTTCTAATACTTTAGGGAATATTTGCTTTCATTTCACACACACACACACACACATATATATATATATATATATATATATATATATATATATATATATTTACAGTTTTCTAAAATGTTTGATGTCTGTGCAAAAATCAGTTTTATTTCATAAAGCAACAGAAGTTTTTATGGCAATATAGTTGTTTGAGCTTGGTTTCAATGTATGTTTAACTTCCTTTTTTTTTCTTCTTTTCAACAATCTGCTAATAAAACTATACAAAAGTTATGAACAATTTTATTTATAGCAATTTTCCTGTGGCAAAATATTTCCTTATATATTGACAAGCAGTTTTTGTATAACAGACCAATAATAAATAATAATAATAATGTTTACTTACTAAAATTAATAACAAGTTAGTTTAAGGGAAATTTTTAAACTGGTTAATGTATGAAAAAGAAATAAAAGAATTAAGATTTCAGTGGCGTGGAATAAGGAAATAATTGTAGGATCTTGTACATATCCATGAGAGGCCCCTGTATGACTGAGAAATTTGCTCTCAGATTACTTTTAAATCTGTATGAATGTTTTTATTATCCAGAAAAATAAATTTGCATACTATTTAACATACATTTGTAATTTTTGTATGATGTTGTAGTCAAGTATATTTTACCTTTGGCAGTACCTCCTAATGTAGATTCTCTTTATTGCACTGCTGCCATCAGACTAAAGTAATGAGTTAGCAAATTACTCTAAAATCTAAACTATCAATTACTGAAGTAAAGCGAATTCTGCATAAAGTCTGCAAAGACCAAGCCCCTATTAACCCTTTTAACACTTATTATTTCCAGGTTGATAATACTAAGGAAAGCATTTAACAAACTGGGGTTGATTTATTATACTTTTCGCACCTCACTGAGTGGGGTGAAAACAGTGTTTATTTCTAACATCAAAGTGAAACTGAAATGAATTAGCATGGTGGGATACTGATTTATATGACATGTATCTGCTCACTTTACTAAATTTACACTTTGGTCTACACTACACCCCCACCACCAATTCCCACCATATCTTCAGAAATTAAAACAAAGTAGACAAAAAAGAACTAGCTACAATATAAAGTTGGAGATTTTTTTTCTGCTCTGATCTGTATCTGCAAAGTTGCTTATGTTATGATTTATGTGAGTGTATTTGCTACTTCATGAAGATATTATTTGCGCACTTTACAGCATATTATTCCCAGGATTCATATTTTTCACCAAGCAACATGCTGAGCAATATAATGCTGAGTGTAGATGTGGGGATTTTAAAATTCTCATTATTTTTACATATCTTTTTAGTCTACTAGTTGTGGGAGCTTTTGTCTGGCAACATAGACCTAATAATGAACTGGAAAATGGCAACACCGTGAATATACAGTTTATTTTTATATATTGTTTTTTCACATGTAAAAGTCAAAATAAAATGTTATTTCCCTAATGGTAATGCAATATTGTATGATGTCAAGGAAAGCTGGTGCCACAAGAAGAGTTAAAGAGCAATATATGGATGATAGAAATACAATTTTGGCTCAAGGACAAGCAAAGTTATAGATGGTGATAGCTACAACTGGGATGTGCAAATGATGATTCCATTCATATTTTGGCAGTTAATTATTTACCTGTCTTCTACTGCACCCACATCCAATTCAGAATTGAATGATAAATAAATACAGTATTTAACATGTCAGCAGCATAAGTTGATTAGAACTAATAGGTCTCTCAAGCAGCAATAAAAGAGGGTAAGAGAAAGTTGAGTTATTGAACTCAGCAATATTTTATCTTTTGATATAGCCAGTTCAGAGTTGAGTCTGTGTTATATATTTTGAGCCACTAAAGAAGCTTATTACTTCCCTCCAGGGGCGGACTGACAACTCATGGGGCCCCCGGGCAATAGGAGATCATGGGGCCCCTGTGTTCTTGCCCAAACTCAAAAAAGCCTATGAAAAAGGTACCAGGGGCATCTCATGGGGCCCCCTACTGACCCCGGGCCCTCGTGCAGTGCCCAAGTTTCCAAATGGTCAGTCCGCCCCTGCTTTCCACCCAGGCCACTTCTGGCATTTCTCTCCTAAATGTAAAAATCTTATTTTTTTGCTAGAAAATTACTCGGAACCCCCAAACATTATATATATTTTTTAGCAGAGGTCCTATTGAATACAATTGAAGTCATTGCAATTTTTTACTCCACACAGTATTTGCGCAAGATTTTTTCAAACACAATTTTTTGTGGGAAATAATACACTTTAATGAATTTAAATGAAAAAAAAACAATATATAACACACTTTTTTGGATAAAATATAATATATGATGTTATGCCAAGTAAATAGATACCTAACATATCATGTTTTAAATTGTGCACACTTGTGGAATGGCGCCAAACTACAGTACTTAAATATCTCCATAGACAGCACTTCTTACTAATTTTTTACAGGTTACCATTTTAAAGTTACAGAGGAGGTCTAGTGCTGGAATTATTTTTCTCACTATAATGTTCGTGGCAATACCTCATGTGTGCTTTTCTAAAGCCGTTTACATATGCGGGTGTGACCTACCTATGCTTTCACTTTTGAGTGTGAGCACAAGTGGATGGGGCACTTTCTTAGGCATGGTCCTCTTCATGGAAAGACCTGGGGACTATAAGACCCCAAATATCTCGAAATAAAAATATAGTGTTGCGCTCCCAAACCTCCAATCAATATATTATTATTTAAATCACTAAATCTCTATTATAAAGAACACAATAATTAAGAATGATGTGTGTAATTGATCATAAATTCTAATACTCATATACTTTGAATCAATTCAGATAAACCATGTGCATAAATCAAACAAATATCAAATAATAAAGAATATGCAATCAAATCCCCCTGATGAAGCCACGTGACCAGTGGCGTAACGCGTAGGGGTGGGACTCTAACGTCACTCGGAGGAAGTCAGTTCATTTGCCGGACCACGGGTACACAGCTCCGACAGTCAGCGGTAGTTTTGGATCGTATTTGTGCTACCACTATCCGTACACATTACATGTGAGTGCCATACTCTAAGCAAATAAAGTCAATCTTTATAAAAGATAAAGCACCATGTCGAGATCTTTTTTGTATGTGGAGAACTGCAAGGAGATGAATATATAAAGGAATTGCACCCTCTGGAGAGGAGGTTCACCCCATAGCATATGTCGTATATCACGGATATCTTAAAGCAGGAGTTCTTAACAAGCAGGTTCCAAAGGAGGAGAACCGCAAGCTTATATAGCCTAATTGCAGGCTTCCTATGAGGTGAGCGCACATCTTCACTTGAGGGAGGATTCACAAGCAGTCACCGATTTATAATCGTTATAGATTGAAGATTTTTCAGCACAAAGTCACTTTTTGGGACATTATTTCCACTTTTATTATTTTTTATATTTTTTTTATATTTTTTTATTTTATATTTATTATTTATTATTTTTTATTTTTTATATATATTCTTTATTATTTGATATTTGTTTGATTTATGCACATGGTTTATCTGAATTTATTCAAAGTATATGAGTATTAGAATTTATGATCAATTACACACATCATTCTTAATTATTGTGTTCTTTATAATAGAGATTTAGTGATTTAAATAATAATATATTGATTGGAGGTTTGGGAGCGCAACACTATATTTTTATTTCGCGTTTTGCCACATTGGTAGTTATGTGCTAGAGGTTTGCGATCCTACTTTAAAGTGTATAAATAAGGAGTTTTTGTCTGCTTTCTGGCTCGCAAGATATTTCAAATATTCTAACCCCAAATATCTCCTCTATGCTGGAAAGCATGAGATAAAAAAAAATTGATCGATGCTTTCCAGCAAAATAATGGCAGTGGCCCAAGGCCAGCTGTTAGCCCCACGCCGCTGGTTGATCAATTCTTCAGCTCCCTGATCGCAAGGAAGAGCATGGAGAGGCACCATTGGGCAGTGGGAGGGGGGGCATCCCTCCCGCTGTCTGTAAAAGCAATCCAGTGGCTAATCAGATGCTAGGGTGACTTTTACAAAACAGGGAATCACTCTAACTGCAGGCATCATCCAGATATCTCCTCTCAAAATCCAGGATGTCATATGATGTCATACAGGCAGGAAGTGATTTAAAAGCTGTCATATTTATGTGAAAACACAAGAACATTTATAAGCTGATCCTCACTTTAGTTTAAAATAATGAAGTCCACAGCCCCTTGCAATAGAAATTTGATGCTTACTTTCCAGGCTGGTTGTTAAAGCCTTGCTTTCCTAAAGAGCTATGGGTGCTGCTGCTATCTTACACTTCTGATTTGTGCCATAGTATGTGCCCTGTTGGGCACTGTGGTTCCTCCCACCAGCTTCATTACCACTACTGTATTTTGTAGTGAGGTTGTGGTTTCTGGGAAGAACTACAGCACCGAGCATGTGGATATGCTATTCAACACAGTTTCAGATAGTGGTTGCTCTTCAAGAGAGTGCACAGTTAACAAATGCCTGCTGTAAAGGTAGATGCTGATTTATTTTTTGAAGACAAGGTCATGTGTTCTACTATAACCCTTGGTTTTCAGAAGCCAGTATATAAAAAAAAGCAACTCCTAAGAAATATGACCTTGCCTATTTTAATTAAATGCACTTGAAAGCAATGCATGCAGTCCGGATTGTTGAGCTGAAAATACTTAATAATAATAATACTATTATACAGGATTTATATAGCGCTAACCGTTTGTGCAGTGCTTACATTTTTTGTAATGCAGTCAACTATACATCCTATTAATGTGATTCAGAAACAACAATATTCAACCAGCAGTCCTTTAACACACATATTTGACCATTTGTACATGCTACATTCTTAAATAAATGAGCATTTAGGAAGATCGTGGGAGAAAAATTGTGTCCTATTAGCAGAAAAACACCAAATCAACAGCACAGCATTCACACCAAGAGCATTGAGGATAGTTTAGATATGCTTTTCTAGTATCAATAGTCTGGACATTGGTAACTGCTAAAGCAGCCAAAAGATGAACAGTTTGCAGTCAGTAGTTCACATTTATAGGGGCATAAGTCTATGTACAGTTGTGTTCAAAATAATAGCAGTCAGACATCACTAACCTGATCAATCACTGTTTTTGGTAGAAATGATATTTCTACATAGCAAATAATTTACTAGCAGGTGTAGTAGAGTAATAAAAATCCAACAGACCCAACAGTCATGACATGCATGCTGCTGATTCTGTGTCATTGAATCACTAATTGAAAGGGGCATGTTCAAAATAATAGCAGTGTGGAGTTCTATTAGTGAGGTCATTCATTCTTTAAAAAACAGGTGGCAATTATTGCCCTTATTTAAGGAAGGAAGGCAGCAAATGTTGTACATGCTGGTTACAGTGCATTTCTCTCTGAAATTCTGAGGAAGATGGGTTGTTCCAGGCATTGTTCGGAAGAACAGCGTACCTTGATTAAAAAGTTGATTGGAGAGGGGAAAACATATAAAGAAGTGCAGAAAATGATAGGCTGCTCAGCTAAAATGATCGCAAATGCTTTAAAATGGCAACCAAAACCTGAAAGACGTGGAAGAAAGCAAAAAACTACCATTCGAATGGATAGAAGAATAGCCAAAATGGCAAGGACTCAGCCAACAATCAGCTCCAGGAAGATCAAAGAAGGTCTAAAGTTACCTGTGAGTACTGTTACAATTAGAAGACGCCTATGTGAAGCCAAGCTATCTGCAAGAAGCCCCCGCAAAGTCCCACTGTTGAAAAAAAGACGTGCTGAAGAGGTTACAATTTGCCAAAGAGCACATTGACTGGCCTAAAGAGAAATGGCGCAACATTTTGTGGATTGATGAAAGTAAGATTGTTCTTTTTGGGTCTAGTGGCCGGAGACAGTTTGTCAGACGACCCCCAAACACTGAATTCAAGCCACAGTACACTGTGAAGACAGTGAAGCATGGTTGCGCAAGCATCATGATATGGGGATGTTTCTCATACTACGGTGTTGGGCCTATTTATCGCATACCAGGGATCATGGATCAGTTTGAATACATCAGAATACTTGAAGAGGTCATGCTGCCTTATGCTGAAGAGGAAATGTCCTTGAAATGGGTGTTCTAACAAGACAACGACCCCAAAAACACCAGTAAACGTGCAACATTTTGGTTCCAGACCAACAAGATTGACGTTATGGAGTGGCCAGCCCAATCCCCGGATCTTAATCCAATAGAAAACTTGTGGGGTGACATCAAAAATGCAGTTTCTGAAGCAAAACCAAGAAATAGAGAAGAACTGTGGAATGTAGTCCAATCATCCTGGGATGGAATACCTGTTCACAGGTGCCAGAAGTTGGTTGACTCCATGCAACACAGATGTACAGCAGTTCTCAGAAACAGTGCTTATACAACTAAATATTAATTAAGTGATTCAAAGGAAAGCAAAATCTTCAAAAACATTTTTTAGTTTATATAGTGAATGTTTGAGTTTGTAAAGAAGAATACAAACACTGCTATTTTTTTGAACAGTCTAATATTCACTTTTCTTCAATTTTTTTAGAGGAACAACACAAATTTGATATATTTTTCTTCATGTTTTGATTTGGAATAGAATGTGTAGTGTTCCCAATGCATTTGTGTGTATGGAAATAAAAGCTATTAGAAGGATTTTGAGCTTTATTCACTTTTTTCAACACACTGCTATTATTTTGAACACGGCTGTATGTACACAGCGTATTCTGGCAATCTATTTTAATAATTCTATTTCTACTCTCCTTGTGCCTTTGAAACATAGAACTGTGGGTACAAATTAGGCTTTTTAAATCTAAGTTGATCAACAGTTCCCATGTGCAACAGCATAAAATCTACAAGGGAAAAAGACATAAACTAGATAAAGCAGATACACAGTACCTAAAGAGCAATGTCCTATTATCAATGCTGGCATAGCCCTACAATATGCTCAATTCAAATATTGCACAATTGCAGAAAATATTGTTGCACATAAGTATACAGACCATTGATATATGAATTCATATCTATATAAATATGTAAAAATAGACTAGTATAATCAGGTTAGATTTCAAGTGCTAGAATATGTCCCAGTGTTGAAGTTTAAAATTTGATGGGTTTAAATGGAAAGGTGCCGATTTAAGGTTCTGTTTGGTTTATTTTTGATATCCTTGTGTAACATTTAAGAAAATAGAAAAGACCTGTCCAAGCTGGCTAACTGAAAAGCTACACTTGATTGTGTTGAATTGTTGTTGCATAAAGTTTACTAAAGGTGTGTGTGTGTGGGGAGTGAAATGCCACATACAGTGATACATGTAAATACAACTACCACTGACAACCATTCTTGCATAGGAGGTACATAATGCTTTGGCTAATAAATCCTTCAGGGATCATTAAACTTGTTTTTTAGTAGGCACTGCTTAGTACCATTTTAACCACAATTTAATAATATAATATTAGTACTATGTTGTCCATATATTAAAGGGAGATAAGCTGGGGCAGTGACTATCGTAACTTTTCTCAGCTGTCCAACAGTTTACCTAGCTTTGCTGAGGAGTAGATAGAACATTCTCTGCTTCTCTTCACAGCTGAGTGAGAGGTGGCTATGGCATTCAATACAAATGGCTGGCTTAATAAGGTGCAATATAAGCACCTGACGGGCCATGTGTATTAAAGATTATTTCCACTTTTGTTGAGAAAAAAAACGGTACTTGTCTGTTAATTCACCGGATTAATTTATTTATATATATAAATATATATATATTTTTTTATATATTTAAATTAAAAAAAAAAAATAAATAAATATATATATAAATAAATAATTTATTTATATAAATAAATAAATCCAGTGAATTAACAGACAAGTACCAAAAAAACATGCTCCTCTGGAGAATGTAAATTGCAAGGATTTTACCAGACTTTGTTGCAGATTCCTACCTTTTATTCTAAAGAAACAGATGTTTGTCTGTGTCCATTTGAATGTGAGTGTTTTTACCATTATCAATAGGCTGCTGCACCTGCAGGGCTCCAATCAGGAAAGTGGCAAGTCTACATCCCTTTTGACATGATTTGCCTTTGGGAGTAGCTCACCAATAATGATATTTTTGTTGTAGGTAATGCCCAAAATCTGACTTATACTTATATGACTGAGATACTTCTGGGAAAGGCAGTAAGCCAATCACACAAGCAGGAAATTACATTTCGGGGTGGGGGGCGTTCTGTAAACCATCTGTGTACAGAACGCCTCCAGGTTGCCATATTACATTGCATTTTATAGAAAATTACAGTGCTGCAGATTGAAGTGTAATAACATTCAATTACAATATGACTTGTGTAGCAATTGTGTATGCTATATTTTTTATTTTCTATTTTCTCCCTCTTTAAATATATCCATTCCTCCTTCCCCACCTCAGAGACGGTGATCGCACCAAAAGGAAAGCTGCAATCTGATGAGGAAGCAGAGCGACCCAGACCCAGTAATACAGTATTAACCCTTCTCACACTGTAGAGCAGGTTTATATATATATATATATTTCATAAAGTAATCAGACCCCTCCACTTCTCCACTTTTGTCAATGTTGTTATATTGCAGCCTGATACTACAATTGTTTAAATTCATTTTTTCTCATTAATCTACACTCAGTACCCCATAATGTCAAATTGAAAACAGAATTTTAGAATTTTGTTGCAAATTTATGAAAAAGAAAAAACTGAAATATCACATTGACATAAATATTTAGATCCTGTGCAGCAGCTCTTGAAATTTAGCTCAGGTTCCTCTCATTTCTTTTGATCGTTGCTGAAATGTTTCTACGCATTGATTGGAGTCCACCTGTGGTAATTTAAATTGATTAGATGTGATTTGGAAAGGCACACACCTCTCTATAAAAAACCTCAGAGCTGACAATATATACTGTATCAGAGCAAAAGCCATGAGGTCAAAGGAAGTGCCTGCAGAGATTATTGAAAGACACGGATCTGGGGAAGGCTACAAAAAATATTTCTGCAGCACTGAAGGAGGAGCACAGTGGCCTCCTTAATTCTCAGATGGAAGACGTTTGGCATAACCAGGACTTTCCTAAAAGGTGGTCACCTAGCCAAATTGAGCAATCGGGAGAAGGGCCCTAGTAAGAGAGGTGAGTAATGGTTGTCCTTCTGGAACTTTGTCCCATCATCACACAGGATCTCTGAAGTTCAGAGTGACTGTTGGATTCTTGGTCAACTCTTACTAAGGCCCTTCTCCTCTCATTGCACAGTCTGGCCGGGCGACCAGCTCTTGGAAGAGGCCTTTCCAAATCATATACAATCAATTTATATAATTTACCACAGGTGCACTCCAGTGTAGGTGTAGAAACATCTTTGCAATGATCAAGAGAAATGCACACATATGACTATAGAGGCACTCACTGGTCTTCAAGAGGAGGAAGATCAAAAACAGTAGTGTTTTTATTGTCAATGTGTCGATGAAGCTCAGTCCATCTTTTTCAAGACACTACAACATAGAAGTGAACAGACTAATAAACCCAAAGTCCCACCCACCAACAACACCCCCCCTAGTGATGACCTCATACAGAGCAAGGCACATATAGGGTAAATGTAAAAAAAATCACAAAACATCTAAAATACAATAGTTATTCAAAAAAGAAGAACATGCTAAATCCTAGCTGAAATCAAGGTATCAAAAATAGCTCCTACAAATTGCAGAAAAAGTGGTACAAACAAAGCAGGTAATGAATACTCACAAGATGGCCGCCCTAGCACCTGGCAAACACCAGACCGGCATGGACCATCCATAATAAGTACCATGAAAAAATAATAAAACAACAAGCGATATGCTAGGACATCAAAGCAATAAATGAAAAATGACCAAATGGCCACAAAAATACTACCCAAGACCAAATACCCCACATGTGCCAAAAGTAAACAATTACAGGAGTGGGAATAGCATCTGCTAGAAGACCATAGATCCACAGAAAACACAGAGAGTGCACAAAGACAAGAATACATACAAATGTACGTACTATAAATCAATACTCCACTACCAGATAGAAAAAAACAGAGGACTCAGCTATATAAATAGTTGCAAAGGAGGAATGATGGTGAGAACCTCAAGACTAACACCACTAGGTGAAAAACATGCCATCCCAAACAGAAGGAGTAAATGTGGGAACCTAGTGAGGTTTGCATGAAAGAAAAAGGGCCTGGACAATCAAAACACCACACAGAAGAATCAGTCTAGTATAGCACCTAAATGGGACAAAATGACATAGATCCACGGAAAACACTGATAGTGCACAAAAACAGGATATGTACAAAGGTGCATAATGTGAATCAATACTCCACAACCAGAAAGAAGAAACCTGAGGATGGTAAATCCTGAATAGATAAAGATAAATGAATAGTTGCAGATGAGGAATGATGGTAGGAACCCCAAGACTAATACCACTAGAAAAAAACATACCATCAAAAACAGAAGGAGTGAGTATGGAAACCATGTGATGTTTCTGATTAGATGTGATTTGGAAAGGCACACACCTCTCTATAAAAAACCTCAGAGCTGACAATATATACTGTATCAGAGCAAAAGCCATGAGGTAAAAGGAAGTGCCTGCAGAGATTATTGCAAGACACGGATCTGGGGAAGGCTACAAAAAATATTTCTGCAACACTGAAGGAGGAGCAAAAGAGGCAAACCTGGCTGTTACTGCTGTCCAGATTGTACCACATGTCGCATATTTCTAAACCGCACATGTCATCAGTTGTGATCAGGATAAAATCCTGACCTGAACCTGATGTAAACCTGTCCTGAACCTGATGTAAACCTGTCCTGAACCTTATGCAAACCTGTCCTGAACCTGATGTAAAGTTGACCTGAACTGCTGAACAACTACTGTGCCAATTAGCTGTGAAACGTGAGCTTCAATCCGCTCCACACGTGTGAATCCACACTCAATCCATAAGCATATTCTACTTAGATCATATATCACATTCTCTTCTCCCTGGAAGAAGAAGAGAAGTGTCAATTTTATTAGACAGGCTCATTCCTGAGAGCTTAGCACACAGTATATAGCCACAATGTGATAAACTGGGCCAGATAACAGAATGGTAAACGGACACCTCTGTGTTGACTGTATACACCCACAAAACAATGATTAGGATATCATTATCAGGTGGAGGCCTGCATGTATGTAAGGAGGACTGATTTAAATTTATAGTATATTCCCAGTATAGGATATTTTTCCAGTGCACAAAACAATCAGGCAATATAAATATACACTGCTCAAAAACATTAAAGGAACACTTTGAAAGCATAATCAGATCTCAATGGGGAAAAGCCTCATGCTGGATATCTATATTGATATGGACTGGGTAATGTGTTAGGAACATAAGTGTGCCGCATTGTTTGATGGAAATGAAAATTATCAGCCTACAGAGGACTGAATTCAAAGACACCCCAAAAAAATCAAACTGAAAATGATGCAGCAGGCTAGTCCATTTTGCAGAAATTTAATTGCATCAACTCAAAATGGTACTCAGTAGTTTGTATGGCCCCCACGTGCTTGTATGCATGCCTGACAACATGCTCCTAATGAGATGACTGGTGGTGTCCTGGGGTATTTCCAATATCCCAGAGGTTTTCTATTGGATTTAGGTCAAGTGAGTGTGGGGGCCATTCAATGGTATCAATTCCTTCATCCTCCAGGAACTTCCTGCATACTTTTGCCACATGAGGCCAGGCATTGTTGTGCACCAGGAGGAACCCAGGGCCCACTGCACCAGCGTAGGGTCTGACAATGGGTCCAAGGATTTCATTCCCATGCCTAATGGCAGTCAGGGTGCCATTGTCAAGTCTGTAAAGGTCTGTGCATCCCTCCATGGATATGCCTCCCCAGACCATCACTGACTCACCACCACAACGGTCATGCTGAACGATGGTACAGACAGCATAACATTCTCCATAGGTTCTCTGGACCCTTTCACATCTGTCACATGCTCAGGGTGAACCTGCTCCCATCTGTGAAAAGCACAGGGTGCCAGTGGTGGACCTGCCAATTCTGGTGTTCAATGGCAAATGCCAATCAAGCTCTATGGTGCTGGGCAGTGAGCCCAGGGTCCACTAGAGGATGTTGGGCCCTCAGGCCACCCTCATGAAGTCTGTTTCTGATTGTTTGGTCAAAGACATTCACACCAGTGGCCTGCTGGAGGTCATTTTGTAGGGCTCTGGCAGTACTCATCCTGTTCCTCCTTGTACAAAGGAGCAGATGTCGGTCCTGCTGATGGGTTAAGGACCTTCTTGGACCCTGTCCAGCTCTCCTGGAGTAACTGCCTGTCTCCTAGAATCACCTCCATGCTCTTTAGACTTTTCTGGGAGACACAGTAAACTTTCTATCATGGGCACATATTGATGTGTCATCCTGGAGGAGTTGGATTGCTTGTGCAACCTCTGTAGGATCCAGGTATCGCCTCATGCTACCAGTAGTGAAGCTGACCCTAGCCAAATGCAAAACGAGTGAAAAACAGTAAGAAAAGATATGTAGGGAAAAAACTGTCAGTGGCCTCCACCTGTAAAGCCATTCCTGTTTTAGGGGTCATCTCATTGTTGCCCATCTAGTGCACCTGTTGGTAATTTCATTAACACCAAAGCAGCTGAAACTGATTAACTGATTATTTCTTTCTCTCTTTTTTCTCCCTGTTCTACCTTGCTATTTGTCCATGTCTCTCCATGTCCCTCCATGTCCCTTGACCCGCCACACACTACTATGGGGTTATGGCGATTTTTCTCTTTTCAGTAGTGCTATTGTGCTGCCATACTTACTTCTGTTTATCACTTGACATTTTATTATGCTGAAGATCTTATCCCTAAATGTTAATGGCTTGAACTCTAACCATAGATGCAACCTGGCAATTCTGGAGTTTAGACAGTCTGAGAAGGAAGTGTTTTTTTGCACAGGAGATTCACTTAGACAAAGAGGCAAGCTAGCATTTGTGTCCCACTATTATTCCCATATTTATCAAGCCTCCAATAGGAGGAAGTGGGTGGGAGTTGCTATCCTTATCAAGCGAGTCTCTCTGTTTGTGCTTGTGAACTCGGTCATTGACCCTAGGGGTCACTTTATTATCCTAAGGGGCGCTTGGTAGACCCATGACATAACCCTATGTAACATGTATGCTCCCAATGTCAACCAAACTGCTCAATTTTACAATCTCCTGGAGCATAAGTTCTTGGTAATAGCAGGGAACAACAATTTACCATTCTTACCGGTGATGGATAGACCTGCATGCTAGGACTTCGCATTCTTGCACATCTAAAGGTTCTCAATTTTTTTGCCAACTCATTAGACAGCGTGCTTTTTTCGACACATGGTGTGTTCTATATCTGCTTGAAAGAAAATGTATGTAATACTCTTATCCACATTTGCTCCTTTCATGTCTCGAGCATATCTTCCTACATAATCCCATGCTACGGACACTTAATGTGGCTGCCATTTTGCCTACATCCTGGTCAGACCATGCTCCTATATTATTGACTTTGTCCCTTGATACCACAAAGCTGAAAGCTTGTCACTGGCAACTTAATGATTTTTTGCGTAAACACTTACCTTCTAAAGTGGAATTAGAATCAAAGTCCATTCCTCGACACAGCATAGGACAAAAGCAGCAAACCACATTCACACCCAACCTCAATTGTACAGCTGTTTGGTGACTTTAACTCTCAATTGTATAATAATGTGGATATTCCACATAATCCACCATCTATAACTTTCCAAAGCGGCATACAACATTATTTAGCACAAAGCGGTATGCCCACACTTTCCTCCCCTGACTTCCATTATCTTAATGGCCCATGACAGAAGAGGAAATAGAGAATACACTTAAGTCACTCCCTAACCGTTCTGCCAGGCAGGCGATAGTACTTGATGGGTGATTGATTTAGTGGACATAGAGATAAGCGTCCTGCTCTTTTGCTTAGTTTGTATGTTGAAAAGGCATTTGATTGCCTTATCTGGCCCTTCCTTTTTGAAAGCCTTACCTATGTGGACCTTAAGGGGCCTTTTCTTAGGGTGATTTAACACATTTATACCTCCCCAACTACACAAGTTAAAACCCTCTATGAGCTGTCGCCACCCTCCCCAGTTACAAGTGGGACGTAACAAGGCTGCTCCCTTTCCTCTTCATTACAGTATCTGCACTATGTATAGAACCCCTGGCAGCTCACATCCATGTCAACTCCGATGTGCATGGCATTCCAGTACGAGGCAAAGAATTTAAAATCATCCTCTTTGTGGATGAAATTCTCTTAACCTTACATAAGAAATTGGGCATTCATGGGTTGTTGTCTGGCTATAAAATCAACTCATCTAAATCAGAGGCTGTCCCTTTAAATATCCCTCAGTCGGATATTCAATACCTGTCCTTCACCTTTCCTTACTCTTGGAAATCCTCCTTAATCAAGTACCTTGAGGTCCACATCACTTCATCCTTTGCTTTGCTGTATAAGGAAAACCTTCTTTTTAAATCTATTCAGGCTCCCTTCTCAAATGCAAGACCTACTCAATCTCTTGGATAGTCCGCATCATCTCCATTAAGATGAATATACTTCCTAAGCATTTATATCTTTTTCAAGCATTGCCAATTCCCATTCCCCCTGCTCATTTCTGGAATCTACAGGTGAACTTTATGGACTTTGTATGGGCCTAAAAGAGACATCGGGTTCTCTTCTTTCCGTTCATACTGCTGCTTCACAGACTGAGGGGGGACTGGGTTTCCCGAACTTGCTGACTTATTATCATGCCACAAAGATGAAAGCCATTGTCTCATGGTCCACTCTGTTTGCTTATAACCGCAGGAAGGAAGTGGAGAAACTTTGATTAGCCCCCATTCATTCAAACAGTCTTCTGTGGAGTGCTGAATGTGGCAGTGCCCCTTGACAAACTCATGTGCACCGTATCCTTCCTGTGCAACTTGTGGAACATGCTAAAGCTTCAATATGCATTGACATCAAATGCTTCCCTGGTGACTTCTTTTCTCTACAACCCCGAGGTGCAAGATAGCTCGACTGGTTATGAGTCAAATTTGGCAGCTAGTAAACCCCCTCACCTGCTAGTTGTTTCCTTTTGAACAACTTCAAACTAGGCACGATTTACCACCTGCAGCTCGCTATGCCTATTTCCAGATAAGACATTATGCTCTCTCCATGACCCACACACTACAGTTTCCCAAACCAACATCCTAGAAAGGCTTATTTTCTGATGTCTATAATCTGTTGAATGCTTTCCCTTTCCAGACCCTAGGTAAACATCCTTATATGCAAAAGTAGGAAAATATACTGGGGGAAGAGCTTACTTTGGTGACTTGGCAAGTTATTTGGTCTTAGGCTGTTAAATGTTCTAGCTGTACACTTTACAAGGAAAATGTTTATAAATTGCTTTATTTTTGATACCTCATCCCGGAACTTCTGCATACCATACACCCTACAGCCAGTGACCGTTGCTGTCACTGCAATGGTGCTAAGGGCTCCCTTATTCATATTTACTGGAGCTGTCCTCAGATTGTGTCCTATTCTTGAGCAGTCCACCAAATGATACAACAATTATTTGATGCCCCTCTTCCTTTTAAACCTAAGCTGTTTTTGTTAGGCCAGCCCACTCAAAATCTTACCAAACCATATAAAAAGCTGCTGCGGCATATACAGCATCTAAATGCTTAATAGTGCTTAATTGGAAAAAGAGCACACCCCCCTCTCAGGAGGCATAGTATTGAAGAGCCGACAAGGACTGGATGACAAGGTATTAATAAAAGAGGCAAGTAGGTTTGTTTGGCAGCATGGAGGCAAGAATTGTATTTTAGGAGGGCAAATTTATATGGATGAAGTCCTGCAGGGATTTCGTTTTACACCACAGTCGTTCAAGAGCATGACAACGTCTCGAGATTTCTGATGTTGTCTATTTACCAGGGTTTTAACGGTTGGGTCCCAATTCTTCGTGTAGGTAGAGGAGCAAGTGTGTCCAGTGAAGATGATAGTGAACTGTTTTAGACAGAGATAGCCAGGTTAGGGAAGGAAAGGGGTGAGATTTTGTCATAGAGGTGGTCAGTAGGTTTCTACAAGCAATCATTTGTTGCTTGGAGGGGTAGGTGGTTGGAGACAAAGATACTGTGAAACTGATGAGGTTGTGATCAGTGAGAGGAAAGGGGTGTTGGTGAGGTTGCCTGGAGTGCAGAGATAGGAGAATACAAGGTCAAGGGTATTACCATTGGAGTAAGTGGAAGCGTGTGTCCATTGTGTTAGATTAAAAGATGAGGTTAAATTGAGATATTCAGCTGTAGCCAAACTGTTAACATTAACAGGGATGTTAAAGTCACCAAGAATGCTAGTGGGTATTTTAGAGGATAGAAAGTAGGGTCGCCAGGCAGAGAAGTCATCAAAAAAGCATGATACTGGTCCGATAAATCACTGCAATCCTAAGAGAATTTTGAGAAAACAGACAAATACAGTGCATCTCAAAAGAAGAGAGGGATAAAGAGGGAGGGGTAGGAAGGACTTGGAAGGTGCTCTGTGAGGATAGAAGGAATTCAACTCCACCTCCTTTCTTTCCACTAGGTCTGGATGAGTTAGTCCAGTGGAGGCCACCATGGGAGAAGGCAGCAGGAGAAGTCAAGTCAGAATCCTAAAGCTAGGTTTCAATTATGGCAAGTATGTTATAAAGATGGGAAGTAAAAAGGTCATGCACAGATGTGAGCTTGTTACAGGCAGAGTGGGCATTCCAGAGGGCACACGAGATTGGGGGGGCTTGTTTTGGAAGTAGCTGAATAGAAATTAAACTGTGTATATGCCGGATATGAAGTATGCAGTTAGAAAATGGAGGTCCAGGATTGGGGGAAATATCTCCAGAGATTAGGAGAAGAAGAATGGTGAGCAAAGTAAGATGGGAGCGGAATGTATATGAGTGCACATATCTCACTGCACTGGTGTTTAGATCACCATGTGGGTTCAGTATTTGCAAGAGGTGATGGGTGCAGAAAATGGAGAGGGTAAGAGTGAGGGAGATATGTATAGGCTGTGGGGTAGAGATGGGGGGTAGAGTAAGGACAATTTGAGAACAGATATCAGTTATGTGAGAAGAAAGAGTAGAAGGAAGCATATTAGTGGGAATCAGACTTCACAAGGAAATGAAATATCAAATGTTGGTTTGATTGCCGTCCTTCCAGAGTATAGCAGAATTCTTGCTGTATAGCTTTAATTATCCTGCATTAGTTAAACTGCTCTGTTGAAACTGCAGCAACACTTGTTACAGAAACACTCAGAAAATAAAAATGGTGTCTGTGACTGACCACTGTCAGTGACTTCCCCATAAGCTGAACTAAATTTATAGGGAGATGGGGCTGGCAAACATTTGTCAATTGATGAAATTAGGATCTGATAACAGACACTTGAATAGGAGGGGGGATTGTTAAAAAAAACAAAGAACAGACCAGTCACAGACACAGGCCAAAGTCATAAAAGGTGATTGATTCTTTGATTACTAAGGCAACAGGAGGTAAGAATCAAATCACACGTTTAAAGGATATTGCAAGCAGACATTTACCATATAGCATAGCAGTGTCAATTATCAATCACACATGGCATGGAGATAGTACAGATGAATAGTGCAGGCAGACATTTACCTGTGCAAGTGCAGAGAATACATGATGAGGTGTCTGCAACTTCCCCATAAGCAGAACTAAATGTATATACTGGTACCATCATGTTTTTATAGTAGTGTACTACTTACTTTTTATTTATCTTACTACACTATGAAGTTTTATTTCTGTCTATCTTTCCTTGTCCTTGAGCAGAGTTCAGTAGGAAGCTAAGAACATCCTCTTCTTGGGATTAGTGGGATATTCCCAGAAGAGATTATGGCCACTCTTTAAGGTACAGGGTCATGGATCTCCAGTAAGCAGTGTGTATTTTCCATTTTCTGTCCTCACTGGATGAATTATATAAATTGGAATATACCTGCACAGTCACTGAGTTTCTCATTTACAAGAGAACGCTGAATTTGTTGTACTTTCTCTTATCACATTTTGATCACAAATTGTACTGTGTAGGTGATTGCTTCAATTCCTCTCATAATCACGTTGGTTGTATGACGTATAAGTAGCACTGATATAATACTTGTTCACACAGAGATCAGTTTATAACATTATGATTACACTGTGAATATGTTTGTATGTTTCAGGTTTTTTAGGACTGCACTTTTTGTACTGACATTTGAAACCGTCGCTTAATTGCTAAAATGTGATTTGTAAATTGGAATTTGGATCTCCTAGATTGTAAGCTCCAAGGAGCAGGGCCCTCCTATCCCTCTTGTATTGAACTGTATTGTTGCTGTATTGTCTCCTGTTATATTGTAAAGCGCTGAGCAAACTGTTGGCGCTATATAAATCCTGTATAATAATATACAGTACAAGAGCAATTTAAAATAATCTTGGACTACGCATCCTCTTATTTCTTCATATGGGAACAGTGAATATGAAGCCTGCTTGGTGTGGAGGTCTGTTTATTCTAGTTTGCTACCAAGTGTAACTCATCCATGAATATATATTGTAGATACGTATATATATTATAATAACCAATAATAAAATAAAAAGCATGTGCATATATAAATTAGATTACTTTCTTGTGGTTAATTCCTTCATTTTACTTTTCACTCATCTTTAATTGTTCTAAATAACAGTCTATTCAAAAATAGAACAAAACTTTAAATAGAAGCTTAGGCATGTAAACTGAAATTGATTTGAAACAAGTAGCTTATTAGAAGAAAGAGACTGAAGAAAAAAAAAGAATCAATGTTGAAACAAAAATTTGTCTTGTAAGACTAAGCAATCTTCAGTGAAATGTGTTGACACAGCATCACATTCTGTAGCCCCATTTTGCATGCTTTTTAAAGTGCAGCCATCTCGATCCGGGAGAGATGAATAATTGACTGATCACTGCATAATTCAACATATTCTTGTAGAAATTCAAGGTCTGGCAAATTTGAAGCTTTTCTTCTTTATTGAGACTGAGGTTAAAGTTTCAATCAACCTTGAAGAAACACATTTAAATAACACAAGGATGCATGAGTTATTAAGATGCATATTCTTTATTTGTCTCCCTCCCACACTATTTTCTACATATGTGAAGGTGGTTTGCATATTGTGGACAACATTAATGTATACAAAGGAAAACCACATTTACATAGGGTAAATACAGATATTGTGATTTTAGGTCACAACTCTGTCCTCATTAGTCTTCACTTACTCTTGCTTCTGCACAAAACTATCAATTCATTAGCTTAACAAGCTTTCAGAGGTTTATTTTATTTTATTTTTTTTTGCTGTGAGCAGCATCTGTTAATGAAAAAAATACAGAGGACACAAAAGTCAAACTTCTGCTGTGCTTTTATTTATTTGATGTAAATATATCTTAATGTTTCTATATGTTTGTATTTTTTTTAAGCTTGAAGAGTAATATGGAAGTATATGTTGCTAGGAAGAAAATTTGAAATGCAACAAGTGGTAATCCAGTTTAGTATAAACAGGCATAGGTTTAGCAGTAAGCATACTTGAATTCTATGGTAGTTATTTCATCACATATATTTAATAGAGATAAACAAATACCTATGCCACCAATTTTCCTGTTAGGCTAAGTCAGCCCCTAGCTTCTTATATATACTATACATATCGGTCACTAGCACAATTCCTTCTGAAATTCCCAACTCTTTTCATATCCACCTGGTAGTATTGGTTGTTCCCACCAACCTCTATGTTCTTCAGCAGTTCTACTTGCATTCCCCATAATATTTAATAGTCTACAAAAAATATAATCAAGAACAGGACTACCAGACAAATTTCCCTTCAAGATAATCCTCAGAACCACTTTGAGGTGATTAGCTTTCCACAGCTTCAATAAACTAAAACACTAGTTTGGGGTTTACTGCCTTTTCCCTTTAAATTGCTTGCACAAGTATTAGAATGGACAGTTTTCACACTTAGTTGACTTCTGAGGGTGCTACGGGATATCTCTCCAACTCCCTGCAGATCAGAGCTATTTATTTCCAGAAGGCAAATGTTTCCTGGTTATTTATTTTACACTACCAGAGTAATTTTCAAATAGATACCTGCAACAAGTTTATTCTGAACCACTCTGTTTTGTTTTGTTGTGTTTTAGATTATATTTAATAGCATCCATGTGTACTTGTCTGCATTGTTTTATAGTGAATGACAATACCTACTGTATGTTTGGAGTACTGTGAGCTATTTTACATGGCTTATTTCATTTTTTTATTCACACCTGTGTACATAGGTTGTTACTGAAAATCTAGTGTACACAGGGTTACATGTCTAAAAACAGTTTAAGTTCCATTATTGCTGCCCCCTGTCCATGTGATGCTGTACATCTTGTTGGTTGATTCCTCCTTTTCACTTTGATTGTGTTGTGTGAACATTAAAGTAACAATGAACAAAATGTACATATTAAACTATATTTCCACACACCACATTAGCATGTTCCATACAACACTTTAACCTCTTGCCGACCAGCCACTGCATTAAATTGGTGGCAGGGTGGCACGGCTGCGCAAAACCACATTTTTAAACGTGCTTCACGCTCCCGAGGTTTTCGCGGGCAGGGGGGGCACGCTTGCCCCCGCCAACCCGCGGCTGTCACCATTTGATCCCCAAGGGATCAATCATTCATTTTCAGCCAGTGATGTCCAGCTGAAATCGGATGATCGGTCCCTGTCCTATCCTGTTCTGTGTTGACAGTTACACAGGACAGGATATGATGTCATTCTTCTCTGCCTGGGCACATTCCGTCCCAGAGAGAGAAGAAGACATACAAATCGTGAGTAAAACAGCACATACCCACAGTTAGAACACACCTAGGTCACATTTAACCCCCTGATCGCCCCCCCTGTTAACCCCTTCACTGCCCTGTCACCAGTGTCATTGATCACAGTGAACAGATTTTTACTAATCACTGTATCAGTGTTGCTGGCGACATCCAATAGTGTTAGCGCCCCTCCCAGATAGCGCCTGTTTGCCCGCTAGTACACCAGTAATCCCATTTAACCCCTTGATCGGCCCCCCCAGTTAACCCCTGCACTGCCCTGTCACCAGTGTCATTGATTACAGTGAACAGATTTTTACTGATCACTTTATTAGTGTCACTGGTGACTTCTGATAGTGTTAGCGTCAGTTAGCGCCCCTCCCAGATAGTGTCAGATTGTCGCTAGTACACAAATAATCACATTTGACCCCTTGATTGCCAGGAACACGCTCACTTGCACGCTAAACCTCCATTGCTAGTATAGTGTCTGATTGGATCAATATCTTTGATCAGATCAGCACTATACCAGCGTTCACATTACTATAGTATCCCCAAAAATGCAGCGTTAGTGGGATCAGCCCCGACACCTGCCAGCACCTGCGCTTAGCCCCTACGCCTCCCCCCCCCCTTCTCCCCCAGCAAGTGCAGTGTCAGTAGATAACTGTCACTTGATACATTACACACAAAACCGCAGTGTTCACAGGATCAGACCTGGTCTCTGTAAAAAGCGCACAGGTGATCAAATACCACCAAAAGAAAGCTCTATTTGTGTGAAAAAAAGGACATAAATTTAATTTATATACAGCATTGCATGACCGCACAATTGTCAATTAAACTAATGCAGCTCTGTATAGCAAAAAATGGCATAAATTACAGTATCTATACCATAGTTTGTAGACACTATAAATTTTGCACAAAGCAATCAATATACACTTATTGGGATTTTTTTTACCAAAAACATGTAGCAGAATACATTTTGGTTTAAATTTATGACTAACTTTGAGTTTACAATATATTTTTTATAGCCTAAAGTAGAAAATATTGCGGGTTTTTTTCAAAATTTTCATGGTTTTTTTGTTTATAGCGCAAATAATAAAAAGCGCACAGGTGATCAAATGCCACCAAAAAAAAGTTCTATTTGTGGGAAAAAAAGGACATATATTTCATTTATGTACAGCATTGCATGACCGCACAATTGTCAGTTAAACTAATGCAGAGCTGTATAGCAAAAAATGGCATAAATTGCAGTATCTATACCATAGTTTGTAGACACTATAACTTTCACACAAAGCAATTAATATACACTTATTGGGACTTTTTTTTTACCAAAGACATGTAGCAGAATACATTTTGGCCTATATTTATGACTAACTTTGAGTTTACTATATATTTTGTATAGCCAAAAGTAAAATATATACAGTTTTTTTCAAAATTTTCGTTTTTCTTTGTTTATAGCGCACAAAAAATAAAAAGCGCACAGGTGATCATATACCACCAAAAGAAAGCTCTATTTGTGTGAAAAAAGGACGTAAATTTCATTTATGTACAGCATTGCATGATTGCAGAATTGTCAGTTAAACTAGTGCAGCGCTGTATAGCAAAAAAAGGCATAAAGTACAGTCTATACCATAGTTTGTAGACACTATAACTTTCACACAAAGCAATCAATATACACTTATTGGGATTTGTTTTACCAAAAACATGTAGCAGAATACATTTTGGCTTAAATTTATGACAAACTTTGAGATTACGATATATATTTTTTATAGCTGAAAGTAGAAACTATCGCTTTTTTCAAAATTTTCTTATTTTTTTGTTTATAGCGCAAAAAATAAAAAGCGCACAGGTGATAAAATACCACCAAAAGAAAGCTCTATTTGTGTGAAAAAAAGGACGTAAATTTCGTTTGGGTAAAGCATTGCATGACCGCGTAATTATCAGTTGAATTAGTGCAGCGCCAAACAGCAAAAAAAGGCCTGGTCATTAAGGGGGGTAAATCCTCAGGAGTGCAAGTGGTTAATTTAACCAGGCATCTTGGGGGAAACAACTGCAACAATACTTTTTCAAGCAGAAGTATATAGAAAAGATTGTGATGTGATTCCAAACACTGCAAACTGTATGGGCTGCCAGAGGCATTTTTCTGTTGCCATGTACTTATTTAGAGAAATGTAACTGTGGGCTTTTTGTAAATATATGTATGTGTCCCCCAGGTGGACATTGCTGCAGAACATTGACCTCAGCAGTAGTGTTTCTCAGTAAGGATTCAGCTAATATGTAGGACAATTCTTGTCCAGAAACTTGGTTAATAGTAAAACTTAAATATTGATACTTTAGCAGTGTAACAATGATGGCAAAAAAGTAAAAAAACAAAACAACATGCACTTTAAGAGTTGCATAGTCTGCATGAGCAGCATTAGGTAATGCACAAAGTAAATTCTTAAATGTAGATGTTTACATACTGTAGTTAGAGATACTGTATAGATGTACTATATTGTCAAAAGTATTGGGACACCCCTCCAAATCATTGGGATCATGTGTTTCAATCACTTCCATGGCCACAGGTGTATAAAATCAAGCACCTAGGCATGAAGACTGCTTCTAGAACATTTGTGAAAGAATGGGTCGCTCTCAAGAGCTCAGTGAATTCAAGTGTGGTACTGTGATAGGTTGCCACCTGTGTAATAAGTCCATCCATGAAAAGTGGAAGCAACTGGGAAGAACAGAAACTCAGCCACGAAGTGGTAGGCCACTTAAATGACAGAGCGGGGTCAGCACACGCTGAAGCACACAATGCGCACAAGTTGCCAACTGTCTGCAGAGTCAATAGCTAAAGAACTCCAAACTTCATGTGGCCTTCAGATTAGTACTACAACAATGCATAGAGAGCTTCAAGGAATGGGTTTCCATGGCCGAGCAGCTGCATCCACGCCTTACATCACCAAGTGCAATGCAAAGCTTCAGATGCAGTGATGTAAAACACGCCGCCACTGAACTCTAGAGCAGTGGAGACGTGTTCTCTGGAGCGAGGAATCACACTTCTCTGTCTGGCAATCCGATGGACATGTCTGGGGTTTTTTTTCAGGGGTTGCGCTTGACTTCTTAGTTCCAGTGAAGGGAACTCTTAAGTTGTCAGCATACAAAGACATTTTTGTCCCAACTTTGTGGGAACCGTTTGGGGATGGTCCCTTCCTGTTCCTGTTCAAACATGACTGTGCACCAGTGCACAAAGCAAGGTCTATAAAGACATGGATGAGCAAGTTTGTGGAAGAACTTGACTGACCTGCACATAGTCTTGACCTCAACCCGATAGATCCCCTTTGGGATGAAGTAGAATGTAACTTTGAGCCAGGTCTTCTCATTCGACATCAGTGTCTGACCTCACAAATGGAAGAATAGTCAAACATTCCCATAGATACACTCCTAAACCTTGTGGACAGCCTTCCCAGAAGAGTTGAAGCTGTTATAGCTGCAAAGAGGGGGTCAACTCAATATTGAACCCTATGAATTAAGACTGGGATGCCATTAACCTCTTCACACCTGCCAAAAGCAAATGCCTCCTGGCATCTGGGCCTAGACGCTGAGTGGCCACACATTTGCGTTCTATTAAAAAAGAACATATGTGCTGAGAGCGTGGGCCTTGTGTGCTCCCAGCACACATGTCCGGTACTCACGTAAAGGTCCCGATCTCCTCTTTTGATTAGGACCTTTTTCGATCATGTGACCGCTGTGACGGCATGTCACGGCGGTCACATGACCCTAAACCCGCCCCGCCTCCTGGCTTCTGAAACCCTTAAAAGACCAGGAGGCGCCGGCCCGAAGGGGTTAAAGTTCATATGTGTGTAAAGGCAAATACTTTTGGCGATATAGTGTATGTTTATACTATAGACATGAAATCTCATTTTCTTTGCTGCATTGTGTAAAATAAAGAAAAGTGAGCGCACTTCAGTGAGCGGCAAATGCACAAAAGGAACTACAAGCCCTTCCAACCAGAATAGAAACAATAAAGTGCAGCGCTACAAAAATAATATCCAAGTGACAATTATATATGCGGTCATCAAATATAGGAATATTGAAGATGATAAACAGTTCAGTGATGGGGGACTCTCAGGGAGTATAGGTGCAATCCAATCCCAGGAATAGATAAATTGCCTGCTTACCAGAAGCGCAATATCAATACGCATGTACAGGTTATATGTAGCCGGGGTCCCATGTAGGCGCTGCTTTATAGTACCCAGATGGTCCGTCGGTGGTAAGACGATGCTGGCCTGGTCGGATCACACTGCTCCTTGGATCCACGCAGAGAACCTGAAAATGCTGGGGCTGAGGTATGGGAACTCAGTGCCAGATGTAAGGAGTAAAAATACTCATAGTGTAGTATGTTTTAAAATTATTTATTAAATCCAATAACGTAAGCCATAAAAGTTACAAAACGCATGCCTGCAGCCTGTAGCCAGTATAAGCAGCTTGAAAAAAAGATTCTATACACTGACCAGTGAATACCAAAGGTGGGCCGCCGGACCTCCTGACCCGGCGGCGTAACGTCAAGGCGTGCGAAGGCTCCTCCTAGACGCGTTTCGTGTCAATACACGTCTACCGTAGGGGTGATGCCATGCATGCCTGACTTCTGTTTGCCTCTTTAAATGATTCAAAAATTGCGCCAAACCGCAGTAGCGCCGCCTCGCTGACGATCGGCGCTACTGCGCATGCGCGGGCGCCATTTTCCTGTGGTTTGGAAACCATAAAGATGGCCGCCGCGTGTCCCACTGCGCATGCGCGAATAGTCCGGTCGCCATTTTCTCGGTTGGATATAGACATCCAGCCGATCCACAGTGCGCATGCGCGAACCGGGACAGCGGCCATTTTCTAGTGGATTTGAAATGTGAAAGAGGGGACTGGAGCCAGAATGACTGATTCACCGTATACAGGGAAAACAGTCAGGCGACAGTCCTCTGGATATTACCAAGCTATGTACCCCACAGGAGGGACTATATGAATATATTATCGGTTCTAGGGCATAAGAGGGATCAGATCTTCTAATACCTATATCCCATATCACACATGTACATGAGACACGGGCGCCCATCTGTTCAGAGATCCACTATACGTATATATATATGTCCCTATGTCTAATGGGAATAACATAAATCATATGAAATTCTTTGCTGCATTGCTTAAAAAAGGGTATATTTAAAAAGTGGCCCTATTCTACATGTACCATGTAAATACAATAAATCAACAGATTTTGCTTTACATTAATATAAAAACATAAACAATCAAAAACTTGAAAACAATATATTGCAAACAAATGACAGTGTCTTTACACTGCAATATCTAACATCCTTGTGCAATATGTGAAGTCATATGTACCGCTGCCCCTGTAGGAGCTGCACCATGATGCTTGCCCTCAGTGGTTGCCCTGACCTTCCAAGCCTCCCAATACTTCTGACAATTCTTCTGGTTTCAGCCATATTTCAATAATAGAGAATAATAATGCAAGAGACACAATTCTTTAGTAACACCTCTATATTAGTTCTTGCTCAAAAGAATAGACCAACAGAATATTGGGATTAGAGTGCACAATCCCAGTTAACGTATGAAAGAAAAAACACTAGTACAAAAGGAACAATCAATTAGCAATGTTTAACAGATTATACAGTTATGTGAAGTAAGCTTCAACCATTTAAATGCAACACCGACAGTAAATGGGGGGGAGAGAAGGCTTGTTAGTTTATCAACTCCCTCTGGGCCACTGTCATTACAAGGGGCATGCAGAAAATCCTATATAAATGTATACTCCTGCATTAGTATATGTAGGAACCCTTGTTTGAGTAGCAATGGCCTTAGAAAGGAAGATGTCCCATTAACTAGAAACTGCAGCTTGAGTCATGTGATGCTAAAAGTTCCTAATATGATGGTATCTATTGTCTTCTGCTTTGTGGTACTGCTCAAAGCAAAGGTCTCCTGCTAACTGAGGTGTAAAAGATGCCTGCATGCAGTGTCTCTACAGTGATGACATAAAGAAGGTGGGCATCTTCCAGCCCACCAATCCTGTTGATAGCTTAGCCTCCTAGAAGCATAGAGTTCTTTATCAGGCTCTTGAATGTGTGCAGAGATGTGTAGAGTGACTGCCTGACAGCCTGTCAGTACGGTGAACAGGGATACCTGTGTGGGGCCAAACAGTGGAAGTCCTGGTGCAGAGAAAGACTGATGCGATCCCAATCTGGTGAACGGCATCACAGCCATGCAGATCCACTGCCCCATGTCCCGCTGCCATAGGCCCGCAGTCTTTCTCTTGAGGAGAATGACAGTCTCCCTGCATCAGCTCTGAATCCTGCACGAGCCCTCCTCTTGCAGTAGAATATACCAGCTCTCCCAGAATCCTTATGGATCACCAGATCTCTGGTATGTGTAGTTCAGTCAGCACTCAGGAATACAGTATAAATTGGTTTTGAGACTCCCAAAATCCTCTGCTGCTAGGAGAATTGGCTCTACTCTACTAACAGGAAGTGATGTAGCTGTCCCAGTACTGGGCAGTAGTGGAAAAAGGCTTAATCATAGTTCCATCTGTGTTCCTGTGCTGCATAGTGACATAGCTAGCACATGGCTACATCCTCCTCCCACTTTAAAGCTTTGGTCCCCCAAAGAGGTAGTGGAGGCCATTATAATACTAATCACTTAATAGTCAATAATACATTTGAACTGTAAACAATAAATCAGCCAAAACTCATATTCACAAGTAATTTACAAACATCAGGGTTAATTTGTAATAACTTATAAGTATAACTCATCAGTTAGAGTGAGATTACTTTGTTGACAGGCCAGTGAAATAGCAGTGGCCCATCCGGTAGTTTTGGAGGGCGAGCCAAGGTCACTTCTGCCCAATGAATGGTAGTAGGATCTGGCATTTTACTTGAATGCTGAGTAGTGAGTATAAATTCATCTGAGTTTTCTCCAAGTGTATCGTATGTCAGTCTCTTCGGTGGATTAATGTTCTTAGTCTAGAATTCATAGAGTCCTAAAGTATGAGCTCAGAATGTGAATTAGAGTTATTTGTATTGAGCTGACGGCAGGAACCAGCTGTACATGAACCAGGTTCTGACTCCAAAGTTGAGGCTCATGGACCCCATAACAGGTGCCTCAACAGGACTCAGACTCCTTTGTCTCCAGCTCACAACTGGGGCCAGCAACGACTGGATGGGTTCTGACATGAAATCATTTACAGCTGCAGGCCTACGGTTGTGTGGTTTGATTGGTTCAGGGTCAGGAGGCTGAGGTATTCGGATGGGATCTGAAATGGGGAGCAAATGATTTTGATGCCACATTTTCAGCAGGCCTGTTTTCCCTTCAGGGCATATTTGATAAACTGGTAGCCCGGGATGTTGCTTGCAGATGATTTATAGTTGGGATCACCAGTGATCAGCTAGCTTGTGTTTTCCGGGTACTCTCAAATTTCTCAGCAGCACACAATCCCCTGGCTGAAGGTCTTGTTCTCTCATCTTGAGGTCAAAGATCCTTTCATTTCTTTACTCTCACATGGTTGCTTTTTATCTTGCCTTCTCATAGGCTTGCTTCAAAATTTTTCAAGTAGGTCAACATACCCCCCTTGCATGAAGTCAGGGATATGTGATCCAAGGAAGTTTCAAAAGCTAGGTCAACCAGCAATTAAGCTTCTCTCCCAAACATTAATGTATAGGGGGAATACCCAGTTGCATCATTTGTCCTGTTGTAGCCATAAGCTACAGCTGCAATATGGTTCCCCCAATGCTGCTTCTTTTCTGTGGGTAATGTCCTACCATATTCAACAGGGTACAGTTGACCTATTCAGGTTGAGGATCTCCCTGTGGATGGCATGGTGAGGTTCAGGATTTTTGGATAACCAGCAACTCACAGCTTGTAAACAAGTTTGCCCTCAACTTCCCTGTCTTGGACTGAATGTATTTGTTGCTGCAGTCCATAGTGCATGAAAAACTTTTCCACCAGTTCTTTTGCCACTTTGACTTCTTGCTGATCTTTGGTGGGGAAGGCTTGAGCATATCAAGTGAAGTGGTTGGTTACCACTAAAACATTATTTCTCCTACTGGTATCAGGTTCCAAGCATAGAAAGTCATTGCATACCAGTTGCATAAGTCTGTGATTTTGTAGATGACGCATGAGCGCAGCTTTGGCTGGTAGAGTTCTCTTTTGAATGCACTGTTATCATGAGTGACAGTAGCTCTCTACTTCTGCTCTCACAACAGGCCAGAAGAAGTGGCCCCTAACCAATCTAAATGTCCTATCTGGTCTTAAGTGCTGTGTTCATTGTGAAGAGCCTTTAGTACAGCTTGTCTGTGTTTCTCTAGAAGGAACTACTGCCACCTTTCTTTCAATTGCTTTGAAGGACCCCTTCTACAGATAATGCCGTCTTGTACCTGCCGCCAGTCCCATTCTTTGTAAACTAGTTTGGAGTTCATAATGGAGACATTTAGTAGCAGGCTGGGGTCTTGTTTGGTCAGAGCTTTCAAAGTTAAACTGCATAGCAGGTCCTCACTCTGGTCCACCTTCAAGTCTCTCTTTGACAGCTGTAGGAGCCCCTCGCTTCTCACTTGAGAAAGATTGCAGTAAAACTTGGCAACTCCTGATGGGTAACTCCAACGGTCTTCACTCCTACAGCTCCTCTGTGCCGATGATCAATTCCTTGACGCAAAGCCTGGACTCCTTCAGACGTAACATGAGTCCAACTTTTAGAACCTGTATCCAGATTATGTGGTCTTTGGGATAAAACGCCATCTTCTTGCTTTCCTACTCCAGGCCAATATTTCAAACTGAATTGAAACCCGGGGAAGGCGGCTAGTCAACGATGTCCAGTAGCATCTAGTTTGGCCTTTGTCAGAAGATAAGTTAGGGGATTATTTTCTGTCTTGACTTCAAAGGAGGTTCCATATAGATTCAAATTGTCAGTGGCCCACTTCAGGACCAAGAACTCCAACTTTTGCACCGTGTAGTTTTTCTCAAATGGAGTAAGACTTATGTAAGCTTAGGGATGTACCTCCCATCTTGCTGTTAGTATTGGACCCCACCTAGCCCCTCTCAACTGGAGTCCACATGAAGCTCATATGATTTGGCAGATCCGCGCAAGCCAGAACTGGGGCCTCTGTGAGGCTCTCTCACATTAGGAAGTCCATTTCTTATGAATAGACTCTTTCAAGCTCCTCAGCTCACTTAGCTCACCTTGCAGTTTTCACCCTTGCCTCTTCCTTCATCACTCTGTAGTAACTCATTGAGTGGTCGAGCAAATCTCCAATAATAGGAGCAAGACCCTATGAAAGACCTCAATTCAGTGACTATTCTGGGTCTGGGCCATGTGGTAACTGCTTCTAACTTGTTAGGATCAGTGGCAATTCCTTCTGCTGAAATGGCATGTCCTTGGTAGGAGACAGAAGATTGATAGAACTGACATTTCTCCAATGATAACTTCAGATCTTCTTCATTGAGCCTTTGAAGAATCTTCTCAAGTCTTACTTGGTGTTTTTCCAAAGTGTTCCCAAAAATGATGATTGCATCCAAATACACAAAGACCTCAGTTAGGTTCATGTCTCCCACTGTAAGCTCCATCAGACATTGGAATTTAGCAGGAGCCCCTGATACCCCTTGAGGCATCCAATTGAATTCAAAGAACCCCAATGGTAAGATGAATGCCATATTTTCTCGATCTTCCGCATGCATGGGAATCTAATAGTACCTAATTTTCAGATCTAGGACACTGAATCATTTCTAACCTGACAGCCATTGAAGGGCACCTTTGATTCGAAGAGTGGTGTACTGATCGGGAATGGTTCTTCTCTTCAGAGTTCTGTAGTCAATACACATTCACAGTGGCTCATGTTTCTTCCTCACTACTACTATAGGAGAAGCATAAAGACTTGAGTGACTGGATTCTCGAATGACTCCTGACTTCTTCAGTTCAGCAAGTTGTTCTCTGAGAACTTCTAAGTCACTCAAAGGTATTAGCCTTGCTCTCACCCTAAACAGCCTGCCTTCCTGCAGCCAAATCCTGTGCTGAGAATTTTTCCCATCTTAACAACTGATCCTTGACTCTTTTCTCCCACTTAGGAGATAATGGGGTCTACAAGGACAAATACTCTTATCCCGAGTTTTCTCTGGACTCTCCCTTCACCAGAATAATAGGTGTTACTGGAGTAGCCAAACTCACTTGTCCAATCAGTATTCTGAGCTTTAACCTAATAAGGAAGTTGTTAACATTCCGAAGACCATCTGGCACCTTCTCTCCATTCCAGGACAAGGCATTGTGGGCACTATTTCTGGGTTGAGCTCCACTCCTGTTTTCCATTGTCAATAATCAGTCCCCAAGACTATCAAAGAGGGTCCCAACTGATCTCAAGTCAACTTGACTGTGGCCTTTATACAGACTATTTCACCAGGCTGGAGCACTCTTTCTTAGACTCCACAATCATCCCACTTCTTCTATTATTCTTCTATTAGGGCTCTCTGCTCTCAAACCACCCATTGAAAGGCTTGACACAATTGAGGGTGTATTCCCTTGAGTGTGAAGTCTTCACTTTCAGCTAGCAGAATAAGCAACCTTCTCACTATATCAGTGTTGGTTCCAATTACCAGAGTTTTGTCTTGTCCCTGGCAGTCTGGGACAAACAACTGCTAATGTATCAAATATCTCTGTCTTCCCTGCTGTTGAGGGACTGAAAGTTACTTTAACTGGAATGAAGCCATCATTGTTGGAGCCCAGAGTTGGAGCCCATACCCCAGATCTCCAACTCTTCCAACTTGCGCAAAGGGACATGTTTCAGATTCTTGTCATAAAAGTCTCTGTATAGTTACCTGAGCCGTGAAGTTTAGCAGTGTCTAAGTGCACATTCCCTTCAAATGAAATTACACTAAAGGAGAGGGGCCTACAAGCTTCTCGATAAATGAACTGGTGTTACATGGTTGGCTTCACTCTCCCTGCTAGTTGTTGGAAAGATCTGACAGTTACTCTAGATTTAGGTTGTGCACTGACTCTCTGTGCATTTCCTCCTGGCTCTGGTAGATTCCAATTAAGCTTAGGTGAGGATTCAGATAAGCTTCTAGGAGACTTCTTTTTACATTTTTGCTCGAATTGTAAACTCTTCTGTCTTTTGGAGTGCTGGCTTTCCTCAGGGCCCTCAGTTAGCTTTTTCACTGAGGCCCCCTGAAGTTTCCTCCTTTCTTGGTGAGGAGAAGCTTCTGTGTTGCCTTTAGTACTTCAACCATTAATTGTGGCCCAGTATTTTTCATAGGGCACCGAGCCCTAAAATGTCCAGGTTCTCCACACCAAAAATACTTCTGCTCTTCTTAGACTGAAGCATGGGCTCCTTTTTGATCTGGTTTCGCGGCCTGCATTTTCACTTGTGTCTCCATCACCCACAGCAAGTTTTGCTGTATCTCATTCTGAACTTAAGCAAATTGAATCAGGAAGTCAGCTTAGGCTGCCTCACTGATGGATTTGGTGATGGAAGAGCTTGAGTGTTCATCAGCTTTTGTCTCCCTGTCACTATCTTCATTGGTGAAATACTTGTCTACCTGTACCACCCGAGTCGACACTTTTACTTTCTTAGAAGCAGATTTTGTCAGTTCTCTTGGTTCTTGATTCTTTTCCTGTAATAAAGCTTCCTATTCTCTCACCTCTTACTTATTTAGGGAAAGTGGGGGTTGTTTGTGATCCCTTGAGAAATAGTTTCAGCACAACCGGTTGATTAGGTCATATACCTTGTAGAATCTACTCCAGTCAAACTATATTAGCATCCCCAGGATTGATCTCTTTCTTTAGAATTATCAGATGTAAAATTGTATCCACTTGAGTAATATATTCAGAAAATCTCTTGCCCCTGTGCTGGTGAGTGTGCTCGAACTTATACAAAAGGTCTGAAAGTTTCTCCACTTGGCCAGACACAGCATATAAAGCTTCAGTATAGTCCATTGCTACACAATCCTGCTTCCTCATCCTCAGGCTGCGAATCACTTCAGTTTCAGGGCCCCTAAGACTTTCACTGAGTCTCTGTCTCTTTACTACTGGAATATTCCATTCTTCTACAGCCTGAGTTGCCTGATTCATCCAATCTAGTTCTCTCCTGTGGGGGTAAGAATCTGCTCGAGAAAAAACAAAGATTACGATATCCTTGACTGACAGAAGCAGAGCTATTCTTCATTAAATTCTCAAGTAAATTGCTCATATCTGTGTAGAAAGAAGCAAGGGGGAAACTCGGGAGGTCAGCATCCACCGACATCGGAATTTCCGTTCTTGCTTGTGAGTGATCCCCCAATAAATTACTAGTGGACAGCAGTGGGATCACCCAAGCTTCAAACCCCTCTGCTAAACGTATGCTGTTCTTTTGCAAACAAGCAGGTATAACTTCCTTCCACTCTAGTAATATACAAGTGCAGTCCATAGCTATCTCCGTCCTCATGTCAATGAGATAGGCCTCCTGATCTGGCACCAGATTCTTCACTAGCTGATGGACTTACCTTTCAGTCCATTGTTTTTTTCTCCCTTGGTTTGTGATTTAGCTACCTAGGGATAACCCTAAGAGACATCCTGGATGAGCCCCCAAATGTGTGCTACTCTCGTAGGGGCCGCTCGATGATATTTGTCCTCAGTAAGTTGCCCTGACCTTTCAAGCCTCCCAACACCTCTGACACTCTGGTTTATGACATATTTCAATATTAGAGAGTAATAATGAAAGAGAGACAATACTTTAGTAACACCTCTATATTAGTTCTTGCTCAAAAGAGTAGACCAAAGGAATAATGGGATTAGTATGCACAACCCAAGTTAATGCATAAAAGCAGAAACACTAGTACAATAGGAACAGTCAATTAGCAACAATTAACAGATTATACAGTTATGTGAAGTAAGCTTCAACCATTTAAATGCAACACTGACAGAAATAAGGGGAAGAGAAGGCTTGTTGGCTTATACATGTTGGCAAAACAAGGGGCATGCAGAGAATCCTATATAAATCTATACTCCTGCATAGGTATATGTAGGTACCCTTGTTTGAGTGGCAATGGCCTTAGAAAGGAAAACATCTCTTTAACTAGAAATCATATCCTGCTTTGCTAAATGTTCCTAATGTGGTGGTATCTGCTGTCTTCTACTAGCAATGGTGGGGCCCATAAACATTATTGAAAGCTGTAATTCAATGAAGTTAAACAGATAAGTTGCGGTACTGCTCAAAACAAAGGTCTCCTGGTGACTGAGGTGTAAAGATGTTTGCATGCTGTGTTTCTAGAGTGATGACAGAAAGAGGTTGGACACCAATCCTGTTGATAGCACAGCCTCCTAGGAACAAAGATTTCTAGATCGGGCTGTTGAATGTCTGCAGAGATGTGTAGAGTGAACACCTGACAGTCTGAGCACAGCAAACAGTGATGTCTGTGTACAGCGGGACAGTGGCAGTCCTAGTGCATTAAAAGACCAATGTGATCCTGGTGTGGCAAAAAGCATCATGGCATTGCAGATCTGCTGCCCAAAGTCCCATGGCCACAATCTTTCTCTTGAGGAGAACGGCAGGCTCCCTTGCGTTCATCTCTGAACGGCCAGCAAGGTATTCCCAGGGATGGTTAACTCACAGTCTTCAACATTGAGGCAGCATACAGGCACACATCCATCCTTCACAATAGCGAGGGCCCGGGCTACCAGTGGATGAGTCTGTGTTTCTTCTTGGTAAGTGAGCTCGATCAGGACCTCCAGTCCATTCAGTCGTCGTCCAGCCCCAACCGGCAGCATCAATATTTGCGGAATCTTCACCGGGGTCCTCCGTGGCACCCTCACGTGTCCAATGGGCCGACCGGACATGTCGCCCTTTCGCAGACTACAGCTCCTCACCATCTGCTGTAGAACCTTCTGGGTTGGCCGGTGTGTGGTGGCCCGTTGCCAATACCTCGGCCCTTCTTTGGCATAAAGTTGGTTGTCTAGGTCCCTCAGCACATTCATACCTGATCCACCAGCACAACCCCCTTCTTGCCGACATCTTGCCCACACAGCCGGACCCGCATCCAGACTATTCCTCGGACGTCCATCTCTCTGTTATTGGCAGCCGTCAGCTTGATGACACTCCCGTCTTCCGGCTCTATCATATGTCCAAAGTGTCTTTCGAAGAACTCCAGAGGCATAAGGGTGCATTCCAACCCTGTATCAACTAGGCAGCGTACCTTCTGGCCTTCCAACTCGGCTTCCATAACGGGGCTGCTGGCATACAGGTCGTGTTCCTCATGCTTAGGGCTTAGCTTCTGGTGTACCGCTGTAGGACACCCAGCCAATGCGGTGGTCGGAAGTTCTGGGCACTCTCTGGCCATGTGGCCGTACTGTCAACAAGCCCAAACGAGGGGTCCCCTTTTGACGTGCCCCCGCAGATGAGTTATCCTGAGTGGAGTGGCGCAAGGTGCTGAGGTAATTTCCAGAGACCGGGGACATTCTGCCTTCATCTGGGACACTTCCAGCCGAAGTTCTCTTAATTCTGTCTGCAGGGCCTGGACCACATCCTTTAAGGATTCTGAGTCTTCAGATGCAGACTGACCTCTTGTAGCATGGGTACTACTCACTATTGTTGCCGCCACAGGTATGCACTCCTCCTCTCTCTCCACGGCGGCTAAGTAGATGCTGTAGAATGTCATGTTGGGCGACGTCCGGGTCATCTCTTGCAATTTGTCCTGTAAGAACTTGTTGGAGAGCCCCACTACGAACTGGTCCACCTCCCGGAAAGCTCCCATGGCCTCTGGATCTCGCCGCTGTATTTCATTTAGCATCTCCTGTAGGGCATTGGAGTACTGCATCAGGGTCTCGCCCTCTTGCTGTGGTCGGTTGAAGAAGTCGCTTCGCAGCTGCATTACTTTAGCACACCCCCCTTGGGCTCTCTCCAGCAGGGAGAAGATTTTCTCTAGGGTGTCTCTCTCAGATTCGGGCCTTACCATTACTGTCCGTCTGACGTCACCCTCTAGAGCCCCCAATGCAACCTCTGCCCACAGCTCGGACGTCAGGTTAAACATTCTAACCGCACTTCGCATTCTTTCAGTCCAATCCTGCAACGTCATATTTTTACCATCAAATTTTGGCAGGTGACTCAACAGCGCCCTCACGGGAATGTACCCTACTGGTACGGGCAGGGCGGGGGCAAGCTGTATCAGCGGTGTTGGGGCAACTTGACCTTGGACCGGCGCACCCTGAGCTGGGTTCTGGACCGGTGCCATTGGCGCCGGGGGAAGATCTCCCGCCGCATTCCCGTCCATAACGGTCGCTGTACCCTGCCAACTACACCAAGTTGTAAGCCATGTACCGGGGCGGGCTCCCCAAGATACAGTGAAGTCACGAACGAGGAAAGCAACCTCAACACCAGCTTTTGCCACAACAGAATTTTACTTAGATGTGGCAAATAAACACAACCACAAATGCTGTAAACATACAATAAATTTACATACACCCAGCCCAAATGCTGAGACCCTTGTGCTGCACAGTACGGTGCCTTCTGATGGATGAAGGTAGAAAGTGAAGTAATTTTCCTACTGGTGGGCACAAATAAGCTGCCACACCTTACCCGTTATTACCCTAAAAGAGCAGGAATCAGTTTATGGGTGTATGGTATGGGCTAGCCGACGGTGCAGCACAACAGCTTACAATCTTACACAAATCTACAGTATTCCCCCTCCCATAACTGGTCCTGTAGCACGTGCCTGATTATTCCTTCTGAGCAAAACGGCAGTCTGGCTTGAGTTTGTAGGATTTTATCAGCTCTCCAATGTAAAATGTCACTTTAAGTTGTGGAGTCCTTCCAATAATCAGTAACAACACTTGTGGCCTCACACAAACAGAGACCCTAACTAACTAACTGTAGCCCTGGCCGCAGTCTATAGGCGCCAACACTGAAATGAGGTGCGTGCACGATCTTACCAACCCGGGTCTGCTTTACATCCACTGGTGACTCTGAACAGAACAAATGTCTCTCCAACAGGCCTGCAATATTTTAGTGTATGCTCCTCGACTGTCAGCAGCTTTCTGGCAGCAATCTTATCAGCTTCACCCAGCTGCAGCTCACACGGCCCCTTCATTCTGCATTCTCCAGAACATGGCTCCTGCATTCAGCATCGTCCAAAACATGGCTGCAGTCTCCTCTTCCTGTTCACTAAAAACCCCAACTCTGTGTGAAAACCCCACCTCTTCATGAATATACAAATATCTATGCAATCTGAGTCTGTGTTAGAAAAACAGTGACATCTTGTGGCTAAACCGCAGAATGTCAGTCAAAACATCAATTTACTCCACACCATAATTTACTGCACAAAAACAGTGTTCAAACAATGAGAGCTGTTTCCCCATCTCACAATGGTACATGTCATTATGTAGTATTGCAATTGATGATACATAGTAGGTGTGTGAGTATATAGCACATGATATGAAGCACTAGATAGAATTGATTTATTTGTATTTAGCATGGCATATTTTATATATATGCATTTTGCTGGATGATTTTTTTCACTTCAAATGTAGGCTTCTTAGGGTTAGGTGAAGGTTGTAGCACAAGGTAGGCCATAACAAAAATGGAAGTTGTGCAAAAACAAATTGAAATTCAAGTAGACCTATGTTTTATACAATAAGTCTGGATATACATAAAACATGAATCACTAAACAAACAGCACAAATACAGTACATGCAGACAATAGTGTCTTCCTAAATATGCATTTTTGTGGATGCAAATATTCTTTTAAACTGATGATTAGAAAATTAAACAGGCAGAATTCTTTCCACGCATTTAAAAAAAGGACAGACTGAGATACTCTAAGAAATCCGACAGCACAGCATCTACATGTTTCTTATACTAATAACTGTTAAATTGTTAAAGTTGACATATGAATGTTTACGATGACATATACATTATCAGCATGCAAAGATGAGGCATTAGTCACAGCTGGCCATCATGACAAAATGTGTCAGAACTTAAACGATAAAACAGGAACAAAATAGCAATTGACTTTTCAATCAATAATATAATCAATGTATTTCACAGAATATTCCCCATATCTAAATTGCTCCGTGCAGATGAGCTGGCCCAACCAAATGCTTATAGATCAATAGTGTACAAAGGGAAGGACATCTGTTCTTATTTTGTTTCATTATTTTCCTTGTCTATTGTTCTGTTCATAAGGCAAAATGAAAAAAAAAACATTTTATTATTTCAATAAAACTGTATGGTATCAAGGATTTTTGATTCACATTTCAAACTGAAAGAAATGAATACTAACAGTATATAATAGTGACTAATTAATACATCTAGTCATATAGGGGTAGATTTACTAAAACTGGAGAGTGCAAGATGTGGTGCAGCTGTGCCAATCAGCTTCTAACTTCTAGCTTGTTTAATGAAGCTTTGACAAAAAAAAATGGAATCTGATTGGTTTCTATGCAGAGCTGCACCAGATTTTTCACTCTCCAGTTTTAGATAATCAACTCCTTCTACTTTACAATAATAATTTGCTTCTATTTCCTAAACAATGTGCAACAGAAGCAACAAGTGAAGGGGGGGGGGGGAGACTAGTCAAATATATTAAGAAATGTACACACCTATACAATTCCAATTGTAGAGTACAACATCCACATCAACATCTAAATGCTCAACCTGCCATATTCCTCAAACTCAAGTGTAGACCAGAATCAGAACCGATCTTTGCAGTTCCACCCTGTAGTCCACACAGAACAATGTACATTCTGTATATTTCTGTAATTGGTAAGTCTGTGAGGTGGCCTGAAAATCATATTTAACAACATGACCACATCTTTTCACACATGGTCCTTGTGATGACAGATCATGTGCTAATAGCATATATGTTTGTCATGCAGTTTCCACAATAAAAACTTGAAACATTTTACCCATGTTTGGCTCCATAGTATATATCCATACAGCACCACATCTGGTATAGAAAGGCATTGGATTGAGGTAGCTACTTAATAGCTCAATAGCCACTGAGAAGCAAAATCCATGTCAAATGGTACACAGGGGTAAGTGGCATCTTGAACATGATATGCCATCACAAGGACAGAAAGGCTGTGAAAGGCTGTGGTCCCATTGTTGAATATGCTCAGCTGCCCAACTCACAGACTTTTATCATTTACATGGGAATATCCAAAGTTCTGTGTGGACTATGGGGTGGGATTGCACAGATTGGTTCTAATTCTGGTCTGCAGTTTAGTGTGAGGTATATGAATGACACAGTATGCAATTCAACTTTTTCAACTTTATTTGACTACTGTATCCTTGAGCTAGATCTATTGGCCAAGATCATACCTTATATGGCTATTGAAGCTATATTGAATTAGAAGATGTTCACTGCAACCTGGATTTATAGCGTTTTTACATTTACAGTTTGAGATTGTGCAAGAGAACCTATGCATTTATATACTCTATGGATGTAAGTGTCATTTGATAGATACATCTTTATTATATGTAGCCACCATCCAGTTTGCTTGTTTCCTCAAAATGTGCAATTATGCTACCTGGAGGCTTTGTACTTTGAACCAGTTTCCGCCCAGCCTATAATATGACAGCCGGTAGGGACTTTCATAGTTTCAGGTAGACATCATATGATGTCCTCCCGGAATGCGCCTTGCATGTGGCCATGCTGTAGGTGCAATCTATCACCCACTGTGTCCACCGGACACAGTCAATGACAGATCACTGTATCGGCCTGCTGCTGGGACCAAGTGATCATTGTGACCAATCACAGCAGATCACATGACAATTGTAAACAATGAATGGCATTTTTTTATGCCATTCATTGTGTACATTTGTCTTGCTAACTGTGAGTCACAAGACAATCACAGCCAATCTGTAGCATGTTCTTAGCTGTGGCCAATCACAGCTAATCACCACAATACTTACTGAGCAGGGCACTTTCTGAGCACATGTATCAGCATGCTCAGTTCTGACTTGCATATGGCACATAATAGAGTGTCTATTGTACTTTTAACGGGCCTAGTAGGATCTAAGCAAAATAAAGGGTTGAGTGCATTTCTGAGTGAGTGATATAGGTATTTTAGGCATGACCAACCTAACTGTAACTGACCAATTTGAATCTGAAAATGATCCTACATTTCTTTTTTGGGTACTCTTACATACTGTGCATACTGTGAGTTATCAAGGTTTCACATAGTAGAAATAACGCTTTGCTTAGGCTTGTGACTTGTAACCAAGCCCTCATTGATTGAAGAAACTGTGCATGCTCTCATTGATTTAAGGAACTGGGTCTTTGGTGCTTCTTAAGGTAGTCTGGGTGGGCATGTTAATAGGAGGACTTGTGGGTGACTGCTTAGGTAAGTAATGAGGAGAATAGAACTCCCCTCCCATCACTGCAGCATCACGAACTACATGCTTTGTGCTCTGTGTTTTATTGTTCAAATTATTTATTGAAAATAAAGACTTAAAAAATTTACAAACATAGAACTGGAACAGTATAAGACACGGAGTGACATGAAACTGTGACAGGTACAGAGTAGGTCAGGTACATGAACAATACAATTATAAGGAAGTATAGAATGTAAATAAATAGGGCTTCATGCTGTAATATGTGAAGTAGACAAAGAGGGGAAGGAAGGGATTAAGGGGGGAGAAAGAGGCCTGGAGTGCCAGCCCATGGTCATCTTTTTAGACAAGCCGAATTGCAATGAAGGAAAGATCACCTAGAAACAAATCATGGTAACAAGAGAGTATCATCAAATGGGGAGGGGGGAATTGTGCACCCAGGGTTGAACAGTTTAGTGAATGCTACATAGTTTAGTGTAGTATTCGACCCTATCCAGTAGGGCAGCATCTAATTTAACATGGATCATGGCCTTAGTGACCCTACTTTTGGTTTCCACAATACTAAGAGAGTTAGCCTTCCAGGCTATCGGGATGGTTTGTTTAGCTGAAGTTGTCACTTGGAGGAATAATTTGTGTCCAACCCGTGTTAAGCTAGGGGGTCATAAATTTAGTGTTGCTGTGAGAGAATCTGGGTCTAGTTCAGTTGCCATTAGAGTAGAGATAATCTTGTATATATCAGATCAGAAGCATTGCACTATGGGGAAAGACCATGTGCTCTGTGTTTTAATACCACTGACCTGTTGGTGTTCACTGAAACAGTATGTTTGTCATTGCTATTTTCCTTATTAGACACAGGAAAATAATATACTATAGGTATACAAAACCTTGCTGAATACATTTATATGTTAAGATTAATAACTAATAATACATAACCTGGTAAAAAAAAATGAAAGTGAGAGAGAGAGAGAGAGAGAGAGAGAGAGAGAGAATAGAGCAATGTCAGAATGAAAGACTGAGAATCGTATATATGAAACATATTTAAAGTTTGCATTTAGTAATAGCAAGAACAGCAACAGGGAAAATATAGTGAACAGCTGAAATAATAATAATAATAATGATAGCAATTAGGGAAAAAAAAATAAACAGATAAAAAATAATAAAATGCCTGTAAGGCTTGCATTCTTAACACATGTGCAAAGATTGTGACAAACACAGGAGACTGCTGTGCATGAGGAAGAACACATTAGCTATTAACCTTCCCCCAGCCCATCAACTTTATTTTGCAATCTTTCCCTAGAACCATTAGAATACCCTGAAGAAATGACTTTCCAATTAAAAAGGATCTCTGAGAACACAGCCTTTTTATCTCTGACTCCTGGTGTTCTTTATTCCAATAATTTAAATTGGAATTGATTTTTCAATTTAGCCGTTGACTTGCTATGGACACACAGTCAAAAAGGCCGAATGGAATTGCATGGCTCAAATGTTTGTCTTAGTAATGTACTTCTCATAAATTCACAGGAGTCAGATTTTTAATGTCTTCTCTTTTGCTCCTGCTGAAGACAGCAGCTTTTCAGCTCAGTGTGGCAAACTGAAGAAATATGGGCAATCTGACCTTAAAGAAAATAATGTTATTACTGCATATCTTTTTAGAATTCAGTGTAAATAACCTGTAGATACTTTGCTATGCCTCTTTTGGCAACAGAGAACTTCAGATTTTATTGCCCATATAGACATACTTAAATAATACTTTGGTTTTCTTTAGAACTAAAACTGCAAAGCAGTTTAAATAGGTCACTTTGATCTGTGTGCATTGGACTATATCTGTCAAATGGTAAAATATTTTATAGTAACCTATCATTTAGTATAGTATATTACAAAAAGCTGGCTAATTGTATGTATACAATATACTGCCAAAAGTATTGGGACACCCCTCCAAATCATTGGATTTGGGTGTTCCAATCACCTCCATGGCCACAGGTGTATAAAATCAAGAACCTAGGCATGCAGACTGCTTCTACAAACATTTGTGATAGAATGGGTCACTCTCAGGAGCTCAGTGAATTCAAGCATGGTACTGTGATAGGTTGCCACCTGTGCAATACGTCCATCCATGAAATTTCCATGCTACTAAATATTCCACGGTCAACTGTTAGTGCTATTATAACAAAGTGGAAGCAACTGGGAACAACAGCAACTCAGCCACAAAGTGCATAGTGTGCAGAAGTCGCCGTTTGCAGAGGCAATAGCTAAAAACCTCCAAACTTCGTGTGGACTTCAGGTTAGCACAACAGTGCATAGAGAGCTTTGTGGAAAAGGTTTTCATGGCTGAACAGCTGCATCCAAGCCTTACATCACCAGGTGCAATGCAAAGCGGCAGATGCAGTGGTGTAACGCATGCCACCACTGAACTCTAGAGCACTGGAGATGTGTTCTCTGTCTGGCAATCCAATGGACGTGTCTGGGTTTGGCAGTTGTCAGGAGAAAGGTACTTGCCTGACTGCATTGTGCCAAGTGTAAAATTTGGTGGAGGGGGGATTATGGTGTAGGGTTGTTCTTCAGGATTTGGGCTTGGCCCCTTAGTTCCTAAGGCATCAGCATTCCAAGACATTTTGGACAATTTCATGCTCCAAACTTTGTGGGAACAGTTTGGGGATGGCCCCTTCCTGTTCCAACATGACTGCACACCAGTGCACAAAGCAAGGTCCATAAAGACATGGATGAGCGGGTTTTGGGTGGGGAAACTTGATGGGCCTGCCCAGAGTCCTGACCATAACCTGATAGAACGCCTTTGATGAATGGACGAATTGGAGTGGATACTGTGAGCCAGGCCTTCTCGTTTGACATCAGTGCCCAACCTCACAAATGTGGTTCTGGAAGAATGGTCAAACATTCCCAAAGACACACTCCTAGACCTTGTGGACAGCCTTCCCAGAAGATCTGAAGCTGTTATAGCTGCAAAGGGTGGTCCAACTTAATATTGAACCCTAAGGACTAAGACTGGGATGCCATTAAAGTTCATGTGTGTGTAAAGGCAGGCATCCCAATACTTTTCGCAATATAGTGTATGTACATGTATGTGTGTGCTTGTTACACATGTTACATGTGTAGTTTTATTTATTGTATATCTGCACATTTCACATTTCCATTACAAACCCTGATATGACAGTATGCACATGACTCCCTGGAAAGTCATCAGCATGGTCAGACAATTGGTCTTCTTTTACCTCCAGTACAGAGGTAAACTTTACCCCCCCCCATCTTTCTAACAATGCAGTAGTCCTTTTCCACACCCCCAAAACAGTAACATATCTGCTAAGAAATTAGGGTTCAAAATAGACATCTATGTCTTTCAGTTAGAGGTCAGGCATAGAGAGTCCACATCTTCCACCTTCTAGGTTCCCATCACAGTTATACTAATCATAAACTGGGAAATGTTGTGTTTAGTCTGTGTCATGTACCTAGTGGAGATAAAGATGGAGAGGGGGCTTCTCTTGCATCTCTTCATCAACAAGCCTGGTAGTGATGACAGGAGGTGTGAGGACACAGAATGGCATGAGGCCCGGTGTAGTGGTCTGCACCAGCTGGTGTTTGCAGGATGCAGATGAGCATGGATTACCAGATAGGAACCAGGAACCTGAACACGGTGACATGTGATCAGCAGACAGGAGTGTAGCTAGGACACAAGTCAAAAGGTCTTCAAGAGCCAGACAGTGAGTTACAGGAACAACAGGCTGGGGCAGAGTCAGGACACTTACACTTTACAGTTAAGACAAAAAAAGAAAAAAGAAAGCCAGAGGAGCCTGCAGTATATTACATTTACACCAAATATATAATCATCTACAATAAATGCATTTTGAATTACACATTAAATGCCATGGTACCTGGTTCTCTGTTTTTTTTAAGCTAAAAAAGAGTAGGGGTGTGGCTCCTTAGAGGATGAATGAAGTGATAAAGGAATATAGAGTTGGTACAAAAGAAACATAGGGTATTACAGGTCTTGGAGTTTAGTGCCCAATGTTCACAGTCCAATGTCCAGTGTCCAGAGTAGAGTGTCCAGAATCCAGTGTCTTGAATCCAGACTGCAGTGTTCAGAGTTTAGTGTGTAGAGTCTTTTTCCAGGGTTCAGTGTCCATCCTCCAGAGTCCTTGGTCTAGTGTCCTTTGTTCAGTGTCCAGAGTTATGTGTTCAGAGTCCCTTGTCCAGAATCCACAGTTATCCAGAGCTCTAAGTCCAGTGTTCAGAGTAGTTCAGTGTCCAGACTTTAGAGTCAAGTTTCCAGAGTCCTCAGTCCAGTGTCCAATCTTTGGTATGCAGAGTCTTGATTTCAGTGTCTGTAGTCCAGTATCTAGTATCCAGTGTCAGAAATCAGTGGCCAGAGTCCATTGTCCAATTTCTAGTATTAAGAGTCCTGATCCCAGTGTCCAGAGTTTAATGTGCAGAGTCCTGATTCCCAGTGTCCAGAGTCCATTGCCCAGAGCCTCAAGTCCAGTGCCCTTATTCCAGGGTGCTAAATGCCTGGCTGAAGCTCTCACCAGCTGTATAATAAAATTTTTAATATATTTGTTATATTGTACGTTTTGAGTGTGTTTCTTTATTATTGTTTGTTCCTATAGAATCCCTCAGACACGTGTTTTTTGCTCCTGATTCCTGTAGCCAGAGTCCACTGTCCGAAAGTTTAGAGTCCAGAGTCTTAGGTCCCAGATACAGTGTCCAGAACCTTGTGCAGTTCAGAGTAGTCCAGATCCATGAATCCAGTGTCCAGAGTCCTGTATACAAAGACCAGTGTCCAGAGTCCTGAGTCCTGGCTGCTGGGCTGGCTGGCAGGGTGTGTGCCTGGAGTAGAGCCAAAACAACCAGAGTGTTCTTGCTGGAGTTGTGAGTAGCACACATTGTACTGACTGTGCCACAATGATTGGCACTAATCCATGAGCTGTCAAGGTATACCCAAGTGAAAAAAGGTTGGCAACTACTGACCTATAGATGGCCAGCCATAATGTAGATATCCAGTTGTGTTCAAAATAATAGCAGTCAGACATCACTAACCTGATCAATCACTGTTTTTGGTAGAAATGATATTTCTACATGGCAAATAATTTACTAGCAGGTGTAGTAGAGTAATAGAAATCCAACAGACCCAACAGTCATGACATGCATGCTGCTGATTCTGTGTAATTGAATCACTAATTGAAAGGGGCATGTTCAAAATAATAGCAGTGTGGAGTTCTATTAGTGAGGTCATTCATTCTTTGAAAAACAGGTGGCAATTATTGCCCTTATTTAAGGAAGGAAGGCAGCGAAAGTTGTACATGCTGCTTACAGTGCATTTCTCTCTGAAATTCTGAGGAAAATGGGTCGTTTCAGACATTGTTCAGAAGAACAGCGTACCGTGATTAAAAAGTTGATTGGAGAGGGGAAAACATATAAAGAAGTACAGAAAATGAGAGGCTGCTCAGCTAAAATGATCGCAAATGCTTTAAAATGGCAACCAAAACCCGAAAGACGTGGAAGAAAGCGAAAAACTACCATTCGAATGGATAGAAGAATAGCCAAAATGGCAAGGACTCAGCCAACAATCAGCTCCAGGAAGATCAAAGAAGGTCTAAAGTTACCTGTGAGTACTGTTACAATTAGAAGACGCCTATGTGAAGCCAAGCTATCTGCAAGAAGCCCCCGCAAAGTCCCACTGTTGAAATAAAGACATGTGCTGAAGAGGTTACAATTTTCCAAAGAGCACATTGACTGGCCTAAAGAGAAATGGCGCAACATTTTGTGGACTGATGAAAGTAAGATTGTTCTTTTTGGGTCTAGTGCCCGGAGACAGTTTGTCAGACGACCCCCAAACACTGAATTCAAGCCACAGTACACCGTGAAGACAGTGAAGCATGGTTGTGCAAGCATCATGATATGGGGATGTTTCTCATACTACGGTGTTGGACCTATTTATCGCATACCAGGGATCATGGATCAGTTTGAATACATCAGAATACTTGAAGAGGTCATGCTGCCTTATGCTGAAGAGGAAATGCCCTTGAAATGGGTGTTCTAACAAGACAACGACCCCAAACACACCAGTAAACGTGCAACATCTTGGTTCCAGACCAACAAGATTGACGTTATGGAGTGGGCAGCCCAATCACCGGATCTTAATCCAATAGAAAACTTGTGGGGTGACATCAAGAATGCAGTTTCTGAGGCAAAACCAAGAAATAGAGAAGAACTGTGGAATGTAGTCCAATCATCCTGGGCTGGAATACCTGTTCACAGGTGCCAGAAGTTGGTTGACTCCATGCAACACAGATGTACAGCAGTTCTCAGAAACAATGGTTATACAACTAAATGTTAATTAAGTGATTCAAAGGAAAGCTAAATCTTCAAAGATTTTTCAGTTTATATAGTGAGTGTTTGAGTTTGTAAAGAATACAAACACTGCTATTTTTTTGAACAGTCTAATATTCACTTTTCTTCAATTTTTTTAGAGGAACAACACAAATTTGATATATTTTTCTTCATGTTTTGATTTGGAATAGAATGTGTAGTGTTCCCAATACATTTGTGTGTATGGAAATAAAAGCTATTAGAAGGATTTTGAGCTTTATTCACTTTTTTCAACACACTGCTATTATTTGAACACACCTGTACAGCAATTATATCAAAAGGATTAAAGATCAAATCTTATACTGGAAACATTTGTGAACCCTCATAAAAATCAAATGTATCTTAAAGTATAAGTTCACCTTTGGGAACATGTTACATCGTTTTTAGGGTGGAACATGTAAAGTTCCCACTTCTGCAGTCACTGCCCACTCCACTGCATCTAGTGAAAGCTAGCGGGGGATCTACTCCCCCTCGCTAGCTGTCACTATTTAAAAAAAAAAAAAAAATCTTGGCTATGTGAGGCTCTGCCCTCCCGTCCATGTCATTCATTTACAGAGATCTATGAATGGGAAAATGCAAGTACCAACAGCCTTTGCAGCTTTCAGCTTGTAGTCCTCAATGAACTACCATGGCACTGTTGAGTGCTCTGGTAGTTCATTGTCTCTTCCTGTCAGTGTGTATCTGCCTGCCTGTACGAGGTACAAGGAGACAGATACACTGAAAAGTCTGCAGGAGTCCTGCATGGCACCCACGATCTGCTGATGGCGGGTGCAATGCTTTACAGGCTCCAAATAAAAAAAATAATAAATGCACATTTTTTGCAAAAAGATATGCATTTACTTTTTTTATTTTTTTTAAAGGTGAAGTTATCCTTTAAGAGTGTTGTATATAAAATAATCACCTTTGAAAGATTGGTAAAACTTCCTTTGTATTTATTTTAAAGTAGAATTAAATAAAACAAGAATAAATGTATTTATCTTATAATGTAAACTTGTATACACACACACACACACAAGCACAAACCACAACTAATGCAGAGTAATCTAGATGTTGAAATACAATGTTCATGTATTTTGTACAACTATATCATTTTTCAGTAGAGATACAGTATATTCTTTAACCAGTAGATGGCAGTGTTTATAAGTCCATAGCTACAGCTACTGTACGATAAACTGTAAGCCTTTTCTCTATAATAAAATTCTTGTTTCCTGTTTGCAAAGAAGCAGCAGATAAAACACATGTGGACTGTGCACTGTCTGTTCTATAGGGAAAAATTACAAGAAACGCTTTTCCAAAGCAGAGTGACAGCAGAGCTAAAAAAACCTCTAGATTTAATTAATTCAGATCTTTTCGGTCCAATGGAAAAACTGACTCCAGGAAAGAAGAGGTATTCTCTCCCCTATATTGATGATTACTCCAGGTATACTACACTATATCTGTTACATAACAAAAGTGAAGTACCAGAGAAACTTGAACAGTATTTAGTTATATAGTTACATAGTTAGTCTGGCTGAAAAAAGACAAAAGTCCATCCAGTTCAACCATTAAAAAAAGTTATAATCCTACACCCACAGTTGATCCAGAGGAAGGCAAAAAAACCTAACAAAGCTTGATCCAATTCGCTCCTGCAGAAGAAATTCCTTCCTGATCCCCAGAGAGGCAATCAGATATTCCCTGGATCAACTTTACCTATAAATGTTAGTATATAATTATATTCTGTGTACCTAAGAAAGAATCCAGACCTTTTTTAAAGCAATCCACTGAACTGGCCAGAACCAACTCTTGAGGGAGTCTATTCCATATTTTCACAGCTCTCACTGTGAAGAAACCTTTCCGTGTTTGGAGATTACATTTCTTTTCTTCCAGATGTAAAGAGTGCCCCCTTGTCCTCTGTGATGACCTCAGGGTGAATAGCTCTACATAGAGTTCACTGTATGAACCATTGATGTATTTATACATGTTGCTCATTTCCCCCCCTTAATCTCCTCTTCTCAAGAGAGAATAAATTCAGTTCCTCTAATCTTTCCTCATACAGTAGCTGAGCTCCTCCATGCCCCGTATCAGTTTAGTTGCCCTTTTCTGTACTTTCGCCAGTTCCCCAGTGTTCTTTTTGTGAATTGGTGCCCAAAACTGAACTGCATATTCCAGATGAGGTCTTACTAATGATTTGTACAGGGGTAATATGATATCTCTCTCTCTGGAGTCTATACCTCTTTTAATACAAGAGAGGATTTTTCTCACTTTGGAAACCGCAGCTTGGCATTGCATGCCATTATTAAGCTTGTGATCTACCAGAACTCCCAGATCCTTCTCCACCACTGATTCCCCCAATTGTACTCCTAGTATGTATGATGCATGCATATTCTTAGCCCCCAAGTGCATAACCTTACATTTATCAACATTAAACCTCATTTGCCACATAGTTGCCCAATTAAACAGTGCATTGAGGTCAGCTTGTAAGTTGAAGACATCCTGTAAGGACGTTATTTCACTGCACAGCTTGGTGTCATCTGGAAAAACTGAAATGGTATTTTTAATCCCAGACCCTATATTGTTTATAAATATATTAAAAAGTAAGAGTCCCAACACTGAACCTTGGGGTACACCACTAACAACCCTAGACCATTCAGAGTATGAATCATTAACCACTACTCTCTGAATACAATCTTTTAGCCAGTTTTCTTACCATTTGCATATGGATTTTTCCAATCCCGTAGACTTTACCTTACACATTAGCCATGTGTGGGGAACTGTGTCAAACGCTTTTGCAAAATCCAAGTATACCATGTCCAACGCCACCCCTCTGTTCAAGGTTTTGCTCACCTCCTCATAAAAAGAAATCAGATTTGTTTGACAACTTCTGTCTTTCATGAATCCATGCTGTCTGTTGCTTAAAATAATTTTTTTCCAGCAAGAACTCATCTATGTGGTCTTTTATTAAACACTCCAGTATCCTCCCAACTATAGAAGTTAAACTAACAGGTCTATAATAACATATTGGCACCACATTGGCTTTACGCCAATCCAGTGGTACTATGCCAGTCATTAAAGAGTCCCTAACAATTATAAACAATGCCTTTGAAATGAAAGAGTTCAATTATTTAAGGACCCGTGGGTGTATGCCATCCTGTCCAGGTGCTTTATTCACATTTATTGTGTCTAAATATTTTTGGATCATATCAGTTTTGAGCCAATGTGGATCATCTGGAGCTGTGTCAATACCATGCGCATTATGGACAAGATCTCCCCCATGCTCCTTTGTATACACCGAGCTGAAGAAGGCATTTAATAAATTTGCCTTGCCTTTGTCCCCAGTCACCCACTCTAGATTATTTTGTATAGGGCCTACATGCTCAGACTGGACCTTTTTACTATTAATATATTTGAAGAATGTTTTGGGGCTGCTGTCTTTTGCAATCTGTCGTACGTTTTAAATTTTTGTGGCCTTTATTTCCTTTTTGCATAGTCTGTTATATTCTTTATTATGTTTAAACGATGGAAACGTTCCTTCATTTTTATATTTGATAAAGGCTCTTTCATATTATCTATAGCTCTTTTAACTTTGGTCGTAAGCCACATAGGTTTGATTTTTTTAGCCTTTTAAACTTGTTGCCTATGGGAATATATTTTGCAGTGTTTTCACATACAGTCTTTTTGAAGAACTCCCATTTCTGTGTTGTGTTCATTGATGCCAATATTCCCTCCCAGTCTAAGTCTTGGAGAGCAGCTCTCAGCCTTGGAAAATTAGCTCTTTTAAAATTGAGCGGTTTTATTTTGCCCGTATGTGCTCGCTGTTTACAGCTAACAATAAATGAAATTATGTTATGGTCACTGCTACCCAGATGTTCTTTTATATGGACATTCATAATAAGCTCTGCATGGTTTGAGATTACCAGGTCCAGTAGGGGCCTCTGTGAACTGTACCATAAAATTGTCCTCTAGTAGGTTTAAATATTTTGGCCCTTTAACTGTTCCTGCAGTACCATTACTCCAGTCAATTTCCAGGTAGTTAAAATCCCCCATTAATATCACTGTCCTAGCCCTTGCAGCCCTTTCAATCTCTGCAAGGAGCTGAGTCTATACCTCCTCATTAATACTGGGAGGCCTATAACAAACTCCAATGATTACCTTTGTAGTATGCACCCCCATGTGCAGTTCCACCCATAATACTTCAGCCTCATCACACACCATCAGTACAGATAATGAAACTGAATATATAGGTGATAACATACAGGTGATTCTCAAAAAGTATGGCATAATATTTCAAACTACTGTATAATACAACCCAGAACAAAATGGGATTGCAGAAAGAATAATTTGTACTCTGTGTGAGAGTGGAAGAACCATGCTGTTTGATGCAGATATGCCAACCACATACTAGGGAAAGCCAATTATGACCGCATGCTATCTCCAAAATCACTACCAGGAAAATCAACTGATAAAACAACATATGAACTATGAAATGGAAAAGCCCTGAATTTGGGAAGGTGCACACAGAACCGGCAACCACCGCCACACAGGCAAGATGGCTTTGAGGGGGTTGTTTCTTTATTCATTCAAGTTTTAGGATGCACTCTTCATTGCACTCATCTATTGATATTGTGAATATTTTAATCATGTATGAACTATACTGTCATGGAACTACTACAAATCAGCTTGATATTATTTGATCTCTTTTTTATGTAATATAATGAGAATTGTACTTATTCAGCAATAAATTGGTAATTGTGTATGTATTCCATTGCTGTGCATGTTGTGCCTCATTTAAAGTCCCAGGGCAAATTAATGTTTTTATAGAAACAGAAATTAATGCAGAAAATCCAAACATTGATAAAGAAGAAATCAGGCCGAAGGAGGCTTCAATCAGGAAATCCACCAGAAACAATAAAGGTACCACAGCCAAACATCTGACCTATATTGCTCGTGTAGCATTAAAACCAGAGCCAGATATGTGGGATGAGATGCAAAAACTTCCAACCCACGAGAAACAAAAATGGATCAGAGCTGGTGATAAAAAAATGTCTTAGTGACCTACAGACATGGACACTTTCAGTGCTATCTCATGGTAAGCATGCAATCAGCTGCAAATATTGTATGGTCAAATGTGACTCTGAAGGCAAGATCTATAGGTACAAAGAACAGTTAGTGGCAAAAGGGTACTAAGATTAGTTAGCATTTTGAGACTAAAGATCTTGGGGATGTGACATATTACCTAAGAATTAATGTATAGCATAAAGAGGTTGGCAGCTTCCTGTTAAATCATAAATCTAAAATTGAGGCAGTGCTTCAGCAGTTTGGAATGACTGAAGCCAGAGAAGCAAGTACTCCCATGGACACAGCATACCTAAAAACGTAAGGGGATGAGAATCTTCTTCCTACTAATGAATAATCAGTACAGACAAGCAATGAGGGCATTGCTATATATTCCAGCCACTACACGTCCAAACATTGCAGCTGCCATGTCACTTGATTGTAGATGTGTGAGTAACCATGCCAAAGAGATTGGAAATCAATCAAGAGAGTCAAGAGATATCTTAAACAAACAAAATACTTGAGTCTGAAGCTATCTGCAGTGGGCTCTTTGAACCTCATAGGATATGTGGACTGATTGGGCAGGTGACCTAAGCACTCACAAAGCCACAAGTGGTTACTTATTCAAATTAGGAAACAGTCCTATATCTGGATCCAGCAAGAAGCAGATCTCAGTAGCTTTGTCTTCTGCAGAGGCAGAATACATTGCTGCTGCCTATGTCAGTCAAGAACGTCAGTTGTTTGAAGATCTTGGAGAGTCAATGTCCTAGCCTACAATTTTATATGAGAACAATCAAGAATGTATCAAACTTGCCACCAATGAGAAGATCAATGCAAGAACAAAGCATATTAACATTATATATCATTACATTCATGATCTGTTTGAATAAAATATAATTGTGCTTACATATTGTGAAACTAATAACATGATTTCAGATACTTTGCCAAAACTGCTTACAAGAAACAGATTTATAGAACTGAGATCCAAAATGGGACTAATATAAGGAGTAGTAGTGGGGGTGTTGAAATACAATGTTCATGTATTCACATGTATGTTCATGTTCACTATATCATTATTCAGTAGAAATATATTCTACAACCAGTAGATGGCAGTGTTTATAAGTTTGTATCTGCAGCTAAGATAAACTCTACGTCTTTTCTCTATAGTAAAATTCCTTTTTCCTGTTTGCAGAGAAGCAACAGATAATACACATGTGGACTGTACACTGTCTGTTCTGTAGGGCTATATACAGAATCTCTTAACACTAGTAGACAGAATGTATTTTAATTGAGTTTACACTCTTTTGGTTGTTGTGTTTGTTAGGGGAGCATTAAGGAGTCTGTTTTTGAAAAAATAAATATTGGGTTCACAAAAGCATATAAGGCACAAAGTGAAGAGGCCAAAGAAAGCAATACAATCGACCTTTTGATAAGAAAGGCAATGTTAGATCAGAGTCTCGGCTATATACTTATATCAATGAGCATTACCAAAAATGACAGCGTACAAACAACCTTAGCATAGAAAAGAAAAACAAAGATTATCTAAATTACAAGGTTTAATCCTATATACCACAAATGGGGGGTGGAGAAGGGGAGCACACTGGATAGTTAAACCTATCAGTGTGGAAGGGTTGGTAGAACACCCCCTAGTAACTCAAGCAGGTCTTGAGTAAAACATGCTAATGTCAGCTAACCAGCCAAAGACAAGTAATACCATAGCATCAGTTCAACCTGAAAGACCTAAACCTGCCTGATAGTGGGGAGGGGGGGGGGGTACTGGAAAGGAGAGCTAGCTGCTTGGGGAGGAGGTATTTTCCCAAAGAATAGGGAGTTTATTTTAAAGGGAAACACTCAAAACAGATTCTCCCTTTTAATTTAAGCGGAGAAAGGGGTGTAGTAAAGATTATCTGTTCTGGTGAAGTATCTGTAAAATACATATGAATAATTCACTTAAGTTGGTGACAGTGGTAGATAAGTTTAATAGACAAGCTTGCCCTGTCCTGACTATGTGTGCATAGGCAGATATATTTAATTCAGGATTTAAGACAGCAGAAAGAAACTAGCAAAGTTTTGAACCTTGCCACGCTTTTTAAAAGGTATTAGACAATTTTGGGTGGCACTACTATTTGACTAACATTATAAGAACTTGTAACTTAACAAAATATTTTTGTATTGCATTGGTAGTTGGAATGCTGTACTATATTCCTAGCATTTACTTCTTTGGAGCCAAAAGCTGTCCTGCTTCTAAATGAAATCAGTTTTCTTCTGATTGATACTTCCAGTTGGTTACCCTTAATTATGAATTTTAGTTGGTTTCTACAGTAGCTGTCTGCCTAGATTTTCTACAACTGCATTTTTCTTTTGTCTGCCCTGACCTCTGACTTGAACCTGACTATGCATGTGCCCCACACTTTGATACTTCACCTGGTCCTGTTTGACTATTAGCTGTTGACATACCTTTGTATTCAATATGCTCCTGCTTCACAATTGTCTCCTCTTCAACAAAGTTTAGTCAGATTTAATGTAATTTCAACTCAAGACTCCTTTGTGCTTCTTCTCTTCAACAAAAGACTAGTCAGGTTCCAGGTGAATCTGAATCAAAAGCAATAATGTGCTGTTCTTTCTTTAAAGTTTTATTTATGTTCAAGAATTATTTGTTCTCATGTATCCTCCTCCTTTGTCTTTCTGACTATCTAGCTCTCTTTTCCTATACTAGTTTTACTTTGCCTTTGTCATTCTCCCTTCTCCTTCATCTACCATACTCTCTCTTCTGCTAAGTCAGTCTCTCTTCTGCTATGTCAGTCTCTCTTCTTCTATGTCAATCTCCTTCCGTTTATGTATGTCATCTTCCTCCTATATGCGTTTCCCTTGTCCTATTTAAGTCATCTTTCCCCATATCAGTTTAACTTCTCCTATGTCAGTTGTTCTTTACATTTAACAGTCATATTTCTCCTATGTCAATAGCCCTTCTCCTTTGTCAGTCCCCCTTCTTTTCTGTCATGTGTCCTTTTCCAATAGTAGTAATCCCTTTTCTTTATTAGTCTTTCTTTTCCAATGTCAGCTATCCTTCTCTTTGACACAGGCTTTAAGAGTCACTTTATGCCATGTATACTACTGCAATTATATTTTAACTTAAATCATCCTAGCAGACATGTGCACGCCAGAAATTTTTGTTTTCTTTCATTCATCAGATGCATTCATTGACTGAGGAATTTCGTTTAATCACATTCCTTATGTTGAACTGTTTCATATCTTCTGCATTTGTTTCTTATCTTCTACATTTGTTTAATATATTTATTGGTCTGGGTGGATTCTAAAAATGTAGCTATATGTTTGGAAGATTGCTATATATTTTGGATGGATTAGATATTGATGTATCAAAACTAATCGAAAGGATTCAATATTTTTTGGACACAACAGAATAAATAATGAAAAATAAAGTCAAAAATTGTATTAGACTGTGGAACTGAACTCCCTGACTATGTCAATTACAAATTCTATTTAGATCACAAATGTACCCAAATTAGAATTATCAAACAAATTTGAAAATTTAATTTGTGTCATCCAATGTACTATTGCCTCATGTGACATCAATTGAATGAAACAAACATTTGTTAATTTAGTTACAACTTTTTTCAGATTCGTTGACATTTGTTACTATGTCCTTTCAGAGATTCGTATACATCAGAATCTTGAAAATCAAATTTTCATCCAAGAATCAATTTGTTATAAAACGAAATGCAAATGTCTACATCCCAGCAGGTACTGAAAAATTGTCCATAACATGTCCATTTTTGTTCAGTTTTCCTCTAGGATTTGTTGCTTACTGAGGATGGATAAGAATGATGACCATCTTAAGCCTCCTTTTATGTAAATAAACATTTGACATGTATAAAAGTCCAATGGCCAAATCCATGGTAGTTAGCTATGCAGCAGTAGTAGAATGGAGACCTGTCAGGGTGGCCATTCATACAGTAGTAGCGTCAAAAAAAGCTGTCAAGACACAAAGTTCTTGTATTCTGTTTTCCTGTGGGGCCAGAAATGTGAGACTACACAAAAGATACACAGCTATCACACAATAACACAATTTATATATACATCATATATATCCTTTACTCAGCCTGGTGAAATATGAGAGAATATACCTGAATTAACTATATACAAGATGACACATCAGAAAGAGAGGATAATAAGGGAAGCACATAAGAGAAAGGCCAGAAGGGAATACAGAGTGGTAACATAGTGGTCAGCAATTGGCTGAAACTGGTACAGAGAAAATGCAGACACCGGTAAACACAAATCTAGAGTATACATGCACACAGGCAAAATGCTGAGGTACTGAGCCTGCTAGTGGGGCTTAATAGTCTTCCAGCAGCTAGGAAGGAAGTTTCCTGAAGATGCCAAATTACAGACGAAACTAGTTGAGGCAGTGTTCCCCAGCCAATACACAACATCCTATCCTTGGAGCGCAAGTCAACTTCTGGTCTCAGGCAACCATATTAACCATAAATGCTGTATATACCTTGTACCAGTCTTTAGGCACATTTACATGTGAGTGCGATGTAATTGTAAAGTTTTATTTGGTTAGCTACTTTGCACAATTAACCTTTTTCCGGACACTATTTTTTTAATGGAGGTGTATTGCTTTGGAAGAAACCGCATCCTGGTACATATGAATGGTCAAGTTGGTGACAAGATACACAGCGGGCCCAACCAAAACAGCGCAGTGAGACCTATCTAGTAATAGAAGGTCCAACCATTGTGGTGAGTGCAAATCCATGTGGGGTCACCTGGTGCACCTGGAAATGGTCACCTATTTATTTGTTACTAATGGCAATAGCACCTTTTCCTACAGTATCTTTTGGTTTTTAAGCGACTATTATTTGAATGGGACTTACAGGTAGTGTACATTGAACATTAGTTGTATTTTCTGGTGTTGTCCATTTACACCGTGTTCCAAATTATTTTGCAAATTATATTTTTCTCATTTACCTAAATAATTGATGTAAATACCAGTCAGCATAATTCTCATGTTATCAACTATTAAGAGTACAATTCAAATTTTATTGAACAAACCTCCTAATGATAACAGGATTTTTTTTTAAACATAAAAAACTTACAATGCACTGTTCCAAATTATTACGCACAGTAAGTTTCAAAACACTGTATAGGTTGTAAAGAATGAAAATTGTCATCTCTTGCGTTTGCAGCATATTTACTGAAATCAAAAGCTATTTCAATCAAACTTTTAACAACATTTTAACTTTTAAACATTTTAACAGGTCACGTTACATTTTAACATAGGACCCCTTATTTGATAGCAGCTTCACAAGTCTTGCATCCATTGAACTTGTGAGTTTTTGGAGAGTTTCTGCTTGACGTTGTTTGCAAGATGTCAGAATAGCCTCCCAGAGCTGCTGTTTGGATATAAACTGCCTCCCACCCTCATAGATCTTTTGCTTGAGGATGCTCCAAAGGTTCTCAATAGGATTGAGGTCAGGGGAGGATGGAGGCCACACCATGACTTTCTCTCCTTTTATCCCCATAGCAGCCATTGATGCAGAGGTATTCTTTGAAGCATGAGATAATGCATTGTCATGCATGAAGATGATTTTATTACAGAAAGCATAGTTCTTTCTTCTGTACCAGGGAAGAAAGTGGTCAGTCATAAACTCCACATACTTTGCAGAGGTCATCTTTACACCTTCGGGGACCCTAAAGGGGATGACCAGCTCTGTTCCCATGATTCCGGCCCAAAACATGGCTCCACCACTGCCTTGCTGACGTTGCAGCCTTGTTGGAACAGGGTGGCCGCCCACCAACCATCCACTACTCCATCCATCTGAACCATCCAGGGTTGCACAGCACTCATCAGTGAACAGGACTGTTTGAAAATTAGTTTTCATGTATTTTTCTGCCCAATGCAGCCATTTCTGCTTGTGAGCATTGGTTAGTGGTGGCCAAATGGAAGGTTTATGCACAGTTGCAAGACTCTGGAGGACTCTACACCTTGATGTCCGTGGGACTCCAGAGGCACCAGCAGCTTCAAATATCTGTTTGCTGCTATGTAATGGTATTTTAGCAGCTGCTCTCTTGATCCGATGCATGGATCTGGCAGAAATCTTCCTCAATGTGCCTTTATCTGCACGAACCCGTCTGTGCTCTGAATCAGCCACAAATCTCTTAATAGTGCGATGATCACGCTTAAGTTTTTGTGAAATATCTAATGTTTTCATACCTCGTCCAAGGCATTGAACTACTTCACTCTTTTCGGCAGCAGAGAGATCCTTTTTCTTCCCCATATTGCTTGAAAATGGTGCTCTGCTTAATAATGTGGAACACCCTCCTTTAGTAGTTTTTCCTTAAATTGGGCTCACCGGCCAATCTAATTATCACAGGTGTCCGAGATTGTTTTCAGTGATCAAAAGAGCCCTGACACACAATGCCATCCATGAGTTAAACTGAAAAACAAAATATTTCATCTTTGTGACACTTAAATAGAATTTGCATAATAATTTGGAACAGGATGTATTTATTTATTTTTGCACTTTTGCTTGTGATAAACTGTTAGTGACCCTGATTCACATTTTTGGCAGCGCGGTCTATATACACCTTTAAAGAATATTGTGCAATTCATCAATCTACAGTGCAAAGGAAAAGATTTGTGTAAATCAATAATCAACATCTGCTCTCAGTCTGTTACACATAAAGGTGCCTGTGCTGTAAGTGTACATCATAGATAAAGTGCTTTTCAATGTCTGTGCTGTATCTTTAATGCATCCACATCTGTGCTCCTCTTGCCACCAATAAAGTGCTTCCTTTACACACCACTCCTTTAGTGAGTGTCACTCACCAAATTACAATGACCCCTTATGGTAATAAGCAGATCAATAGCGCTTTCTAAATATTCTTTTAGGTATGGTCCACTGGAGTATTTCATCTCCATTTGTTCCACCTCCAAGCCACTTGGTTTAATAGATCAAGAGAGAGACTGCAATAGTGTTACAACCAAACACATTGAAAAACAAATCTGCACTTACATTGTTAGTAGACAGGATACAGCCCTCATATACTTCAATGACACCTTCAGGTCTCAGGCAAAATGGCCATGCGCTCCACAGCATCAAAAGTTAAGTCACTGGATGTGAGGTCAGCACTGTGGCTCCAACTAACACATTTCATCTATGTGATGTCTTCAGGGAAGCACATGGCTATTTTGCTGGTGTTCCTGGCTACTCTGACCCATCCAGTTACCCTATAGGAAGCTGCTTCCTACAGTGGCACTCGTGGTTGCTCAATCCAGAGCCCTGTCCCCCACTCTCTGCTCACAGGGTTTGACTGACAGCCAAGCCTGTGAGAATGGGGACAGGGAAAAAGATGGGCACAGCACTGGACTGAGACCAGGCTCAAGTGAGTATTAAGGGGGGTAGGGGGGAGCTACTATTAAAAATGTTTTACCTTAATGCAGCGAGAAAAAACTTTTACCTTTTAAACCACTTTAACTATCTATCTCAGACCCATTGTTAGGCTATGGGATCTCATTAAATTCAATATTTAATTTTTCCCCACAGAAATTAAAAAGAAAAACAAAAATCAAAAAAGAGAGCAAAAAAACCCCAAATAAATCAAAAACATGATAGTACACAATTTAATCAAATACAAACAAAAAAGGAGCATCAGAAGACAATTTTAAATTTAAAGAATAAGTTCACTAATAGAACAGGTTACATGTTCATTCCATGTTTTCAAGCTCTTCTCCCACCGATCCCCCCATCAGTGTGATAGAGGATAGGGATCTTCTCTCCGCACCCACTCTCACAATTCAAAAACATTCTCAAAAAACTTCTCCTTTGAATGAATGAACTATAAGTACTGTCAGCCACTGTGGCAGATGGCTTGCAGTTATGAACTGCGAGGTCAGTGCTGAGCGCCATTGTAGTTCATTCACAAGCCTGCTGCTTTTACAGGGTCTTACATGGCATGATAAACTAGCTCAAGCTGCAGTTGGGTGGTTTCCAGAGGGAAGAAAATATAAGAATAAAATACATGTAAGAGCAAAATAGTAAATGTGTTTGCAGCCTATGATAGCATAGCTGTGTGAGCAAGAAATTGCAGATTTATCATTACAATAGATACCTCTTTGAACCCCCCCTACACCAATCTGCTAACTTAGAACAAGTGTAGGGTTTAGAAAATATGACTCTTCTATTGCTTTAATTTGCTGCATGTTTATTTTGTGTTGTTTACTCAGGAGCATTGAATGCAGTGGGATAGTCAGTGTTTTTTCTCTTTTAATAGGTGAATTTAAAAACTGAACCTATAGTTTATTGTTGTTTTCTGAAATTCACTTATACATCACATTTTCCTTCATCTTTCCCGCATTTCCTATTTTTAGAGTTGTTTTGCAGTTACAGAACTTTAATGTGATTCACTTAAATAATTATGGTTAATAAAATCCTGAATTTTATTTAATTTTAAATCTGGCAATAATTAGAATAAATAAATCAAGTCTGCAATCACAGATGACAATTTTCCCATATTTAATAGATATAACAGCAATAATTTGGAAAGAGTATGTAGCATGATTATTTAAATAGGATGCAATTAGATGAACGTCATAACAAATATTTAAATGTTGTTTCTATGTTTGATAAATGTGGCATATGTAATCAAAGTGAAAAACAAAATTAAATGCCTCAACATGTGTCTGTTGCTAAACTGCTACATACTTGAAACGGAAAAAAACATTTTTTTATCTATATTTTTTCTCTATAGTTTATTGTTTAGAAATAACTATGGTAACTTGGAGATGCAACCTTTTCCCCATATAATTAGGCACTGAACAATCATTTTCCTCTATCTGAGCAAAAATGTTTACTATCAAAATGGTCCTCTCTCAATTGGCATTAGATTGGCAATTAAACAAAGTACTGACAGATAGCCACCACTTTTATGCTATGCTTCCAGGACATTTTGTGGTCAAGATGCTTAATATGTTTTCCTAGGTCCCCTGCCCAACATCTCAACACAAAAGTATGTAGCATGCAGACTGGCAAGCTTGTTTTAGAGTGCAAAACTCTTAATGATTGTATGATCACAGGAAATCAATGTTCCAGAATCACTCAGGTACCCTTTCTAAGTCATGTGAACACAGCCCCTGGTTTTAACATGGTTACTATTAATTCTTTCCTTTTTGAAATTACTATTCTGTTTTATAACCAGTTGTGAACCCAAGGTGCACTGTAAGTGTCATTGACAAATACAATGCAATAACTTTAATGTTACATGGTATATTTACTGGTCAAAGAGGTGCCCCCGCCTTCTAAACCATACCAGGCCACATACACTCAGCATAGGGGGAACCCCCTGGTAAGGCATCTTGTCCTCATGTTGATGAAGACAAGGGCTTCCTCTCTACAATCTTGGCCCAGTGGTTGTGGGAGTCTGCAGGCAACATGTGTATTGGAATCTGCAAGCCCCCTTTAACAATTAGGGGCCCGTCACTCAAATGTTTGACCTTTATTAAAAGTCTTTTATTGAAATAAATGTATTATCATGATGTACATTCATCGTCAGTCATGTCATCCAGCACTTCAGGTCCTCATCAATCATGAAGAACAACTTCCAGTGACCCATTAAAAGAGGAAAAAAAAATCAGATGACCACTGTGACACATGCAACTCTGTTGTTTCCCTCACATTGAATGACAACTTTAAAGTAGACAAATGGGTGGGGGACATGCCTATTTAATCAATTACATCACATCACCTAGGTGATCCTACCTCTTTGTTTACTTTAGTGGTGGAGACCCGGAGATGTCTTTCAAATGATTCTTCTACTAGAGTAAACACAGAGAAGGGGTCACCCAGGTGACATCATTGACTAAATATGGACATGCCCAAGTGATATCACTGAGCAAATATAGACATGTCCATATATGGTCAATCCCCAGCTGACAGCTAATTGAGCAGGACAGGGATAAGGCATTGGTTGTTAGGATGCCAATGGGTGCCATCTTCCTGACAGCCAGCATCCCTGAGCTGGGATTGTCACATTTAGCAGTGGTAGTATTACCATTGTAAAATGATTCAAATCTTATTCTATATGTTTGTTAAATAGAGAGTGGCTAGATCATAAGATAATTAATGCATGTTTCTTTTGTTTTAGTGAATTGACATCACTATTTTTAATATTTACTGCAGGTAACTACCACATTTATTGTATTCACCACAAATGCAGTACTTAATTGAAGTAAATTGACACTTTACATATCACATGCGATATTTTGTAAACAACACAAATATCTCATGTGAAATTACTGAATTGACCCAATGGAATGGATTTACTAAGGGCAACTAGACTGTGCACTTTGCAAGTACAGTTACACTAATTTCACCAGAGATTAGTAAATATGGTAAAGCATTCTTGATTTCTATCCTTCAATCATGTGTAAGCAAATATGCAGGGTTTTTTTTTCCTTGCACTTGATTGGGTATTCTTTACAGAGTGAGGCTTTACAACATTTGCTAAGCTCTGAGGAAAGTTAGTGCAATTGCACTTTCAAAGTGCACAGTTTATTTGCCTTTAGTAGTTCCACCCAGGGGCGGACTGACAACTCATGGGGCCCCCGGGCAAAAGGAGATCATGGAGCCCCTGTGTCCTTGCCCAAACTCAAAAAAGCCTATGAAAAAGGTACTAGGGGCATCTCATGGGGCCCCCTACTGACCCCGGGCCCTCAGGCAGAACCCCATGTTCTCTCCCTTCTCATAGGCTCAGAGACAAAAGAAAGAGCTATTGGTTCAATCACAGCCAGTGTGTTGTGTGTTTAACACACAAAGCAAGCTCAGGAGTGAGCCCGCACAAGGGTTTCCATTGCAATTTACTTGGGGGTGGAGCCAGGAGCACCTTTTGAACCCCAGAAGAGGAGGATCAGGACTGCTCTGTGCAAAAGAATTGAAAAAAGCAGGTAAGTATGACATGTTTATTATTTTAAAAAATATATGCATTTACAATCACTTTAAATTCGATCTAGTACAAAAGGAGTATATAAAAAAAAATTTTTTTTTGATGTATTAATGATTGAAGTGGTTCAAAAGTAAAAATGTTTTTAACGTTAATAACCCTGTCCCTAAACACTTACCTGGCTTCTCTCACCGATCCAGTACTGTCCCAGCTGCAGCTCAGTTCCACTGACATCCTGGTCTCACAGGAGTCATTGAAGGCAATGGGAGCCATAGGCTCCTGTTGCTGTCAGTCAAACTCCAGTGAGAAGAGAGGGGAGGCAATGCTTATCTGCACTGTGTGTGTGTCTTTGGACACACACAGCCTGGCTTGGGAGTAAGACCCAGCTGGTGCCCCCATAGCAGCAGTCTTGCTAAGGAGACACCTGGAGCAGAGAGAAAGGGCACGGCATGGCAGGGGACTGCCAAAGAAGTGGAGGTAAAGGAACCACTCTGTATAATATCGTTGTAAAAACAAGTAAGTGTAACTTCTTTTTTATTTTAATAATAGAAAAAACTTTAGCCTTTAATATCACTTTAAAGAGCTGCATTCATTTTTGGCTTTTATATCTGCATAGAGTTTAGCTTGAAGCAGGTAATTACACTAAAACATATAGAGCTTGTACTTGAATTTGATACCTGTGTAGAGCTGTACAGTAGCTGAGTTCTTATAAAAAATGGCTCCACTCAACCATAGTTAGATTGAAATATAAATTCTGTTATTTCCATTACTTCAGTATTTAGGTTAATCTACTCTGGTTATTATGGTTATTCTGAATATATCTTATCTCGTGTAAAGTATTTTTCTGCATATTACAAATATTCATTTGATGCATATTGTTTTAAATCAACCGTGAACAGCAATAAAATCATAACACATACATGTGACTATTACTGTATTATATATTAAAATATTATGCATAAAAACTTTGTTGTTGCTGTTCATAAACACAAACTTTATAATCAAAGATTTAGAAGATTAGTAGTTTCAAATGCTTTGCAAAATTGATGCAATTAAAAGATAGCAACATTTTTAAATCGAATTAAGTAATTTTCCTTTGAAAAATCATAATTGGATTAGTTAATAATACATTACCAAAGAGCTGTAAAAAATCACGTGTAACAAGATTACCAATTAGACATTCATTTTTTTTTGTTTGGGTTATTGACAGTTTCTAGTAAAATATATATTTTTAGATAGAGGACAAGGACTTTATCTGCAATCTATAAACAGCTTCTCTTGCATGGCTATAACCCAGTTGAAGTCTGGAAAAGACTACACTGTGTGGCCTAAAGTTTGTGGGTACCTGACCATCACACCTATAACTTTGATTGTTGACAACCCTGTGGAGCATTTTACAAGCCAGCCGCAATACACTATTTAGTTGAACAATTATGTGGTAAATTAAATTTGAAATTTATAAATGTAAAGGTATGCACTTGGGGGCTAAACATATATTCTAGGAGAACAGATGGGGGAATTAATGGTGGAGAAGGATTTGGGTGTTCTGGTATATTATAAATCTAATAATAATAGCATTCAATGCCTATCTGCAGTTTCTAAAGCCAGCAAAATACGTTTTTATATTAAAAGAGGTATAGAATCCAAAGAGAGAAAAAGACAAAATGTTGGCCCTGTACAAATCATTAGTAAGAATTCATCTTGAATATAAGTTCAGTTTTGGGTACCGGTTCATACAAAGGATATCAGGAAACTGGAGAAAGTGCTGAGAAGGGCAACCAAACTGGTAAGAAGCATAGAGGAGCTCAGCTATGAGGAAAGATTAGAGGAACTGAATTTATTCTCTTTTGAGAAGGGGCCATATTATCAACATGTATAAATACGTAAGTGGTCCTTATAGTGAACTTGGTGTAGAGTTATTCACTTTCAGGTCATTGCAGAGGAAAAGGGGCACTCTTTACTTCTGGAAAATATATTTAACCTCCACAGGCCCCTCCAAGAAAGGCTTCTTCACAGTAAGAGCCGTGAACATGTAGAATAGACCCACTCAAAAACTAGTTCTGTCAAGCTCAGTATTTTCTCTATAGGTTGAACTAGATGGACTTTTTTAAACTTGACTAACTTTGTAACTAATTAGTTCAAGTGAAGTGAAGAGTATGAATGACACTACAGCATACAATGATATTTTAGAAAACTGTATGCTTCCAACCCTAATATTATCATTTTGGGGAAGACCCTTTTCTGTCTTAGTATTACTGTAACATTGTACAAAGAACTTAGGACAAATGCCAAAACTTTTCTTCCTAGAAGGGGCGACTGTCCTTGGTTTTGGGTAGCAAGACCCAAAAGTTCATATAGATGCAATAATGAGGTACCCCAAAATGTTTGGTGATATAGTGGAAAAGTAATAATGTGCTTTATGTGGCCCAAATATATTCTCTAAAATTTTAACACCATAAGCAACATGTAGAGTGTTGTTCATATAACTGGGAACTGTCCAACATCACATGACAAGTTGCACAAGTGTAAATGGGGTCTGAACCCTAACCTAAACATAAACTTAAACTAATCCTTAAACCCACACCTAACCCACCTCTAATTACTGTTATAAGAAAATAAAAAACTCAATTGCACCTTTTATTCACCTTAATTGATGGTCATTTGACTGTCCAGTCCCAAGCTTTCTGTCTTCTATTATTCACAAGAGTCAGAGTCCTTCTTTGGGTATCCACAAGCCTGCTTGACATGGGCAGTTCCTGTTGGCTATTCAGTGTCAAGGTCCTCTCTGGATCCAAAAAAGAGTCTTCGGGGGAATATGTAAAGTAACCTTGGAGGACTGGCTAGGCACTGCTAGGATTACTGGTCCCCTGCAATCAGAACTAATGCTTGTTTGGGTGATTATATTTTGCCTTGAGATTGGCTTTAAAATCAATGTAATACTGAGACATATTATAGCAGCTAAAACATATTGTCATAGTACAAAAAAACTTTCCACGCTGACCCAGGTATTTTCTTGCAGTACAATTTACTGAGGAAACAGTTTTCTGTCCTCTCCCTGCACATTTAGCCCACTGCCTGGGAAAAGTGGCTCATCTCACCTTATTACACAGGTAACATCCCATCAGAACTTTAACCTAAAGCACAATGGGAAAAAATGCTCTATACAACTAAGTAATCAGTAAAACATTTGTGCTATGAATGCATGCTGCACCATACAGAAGTGATCATGGGCTGCACCTCAGTTGTCCCCCACAGAGCGCAGAATTGCTAGCCACATGAGTGTTATTGGGTGCCACCCAACTCATGTATATTTAAAGCTTTTGTTTATAGATAAAGAACCTTATTACTACATCAGTAGCCCATTTATTTATAAGAGGTGTTTGCCTTGTAAAATCAGTTAGTGTGACAAGTGCACTTAAAGAAAAAATGGGCATCTACTGTATTATTTCCACAATGCTAACTATATTCATTTATACCATCCCTAAAATTCACAACAGACAGGACTTCACTACACAAATAACTAGACGAGAGAACCTTTTAATAGTGTCATATGTTTCCTAAGCAGATGTTTCCTTGAAATGTTTAGGATATGTTAAGGGTTTTAGGCATTGTAGCTTTTACAGTTTAGTGGAGGAGGTTTGCAATCTCTTCTGCAGTTTATCATTTTATTTCCTGACATAAAAATGGATCAAGTTCCAAGCAAAATGTTTATTTTTATAACTGGTCTTAAGTAGACACTAGGGTAGAAATCAGATAAAATACTTTGCAAGATGTGTTTCTGTTTCATTTGAAGCCTGACAGCAGAATTGGCCTCAGTATGTGTAATTTAGTCACTATGCTACTGGAAGTCTATAGAAGATTAATGAATAGTCGAGCTCTGTGGCAGTTGTGAAGAGATGCAGGATATAGCAAACTAGCTGCCATCTGTTCACCATGTCTCTTATAGCTCTTTTAAGGAAAACATTTAGCAGCAGGAGATAAGCAGATGGGTAGTTTTTAAATATTAATATTGTTTTGTTGTTAGAAGACATAGAAAATAATCTACAAATTGTGCATTTATATATTAGGACATTTAATGATGCAAAAAGCAAATTGAACCTATAATAAAAATTCCAATGAGCATTTAAAAATGCAGTAAATATATAAAGCTAAGATACTGTATGCACCTTCAGTATTTTAATGTCCTTCAATTGAATACTGAAAATCAGTTTCCAACATCTGAGTTAATGTTTCTTGGAATAATTATGCGGGTAGCCAACTAGTGTATCTAAGTGTCAGTTTTAACTACCTCCCCAACCCCTAACACAGGGAAACTACAACATGCAACCACAAAAGCATCAGTTAATAGTTATTCACATAGTTTATCTGTAACTGAATGTTTTCATTTCTCTGCAAGTGACTACTATAAATTAACCAGTTGCTCTCCAGAAGATGTACCCCCCTTCCTGACCAGGCCATTATTTGTGATACGGCACTGTGTTATTTTAACTGACAAGTGCATGGCCATGCAATGCTGTACCCAAATTAAATTTATGTCCTTTTTTTCACACAAATAGAGCTTTCTTTTGGTGGTATTTGATCACCTCTGTGGTTTTTACTTTTTTTTCTATAAACAAAAAAAAACAGTTTTGAAAAAAACAAAACAATATTTTTTATTTTCTGCTATAAAACATATCCAATAAAAAAAAAATTTAAAAATCAAATGTTTTTATGAATGTAGGCCAAAATGTATTCTGCTACATATTTTTGTAAAGAAACTCTTAATAATTGTATATTGATTAGTTTGCATAAAAGTTATAGTGTCTACAAACTATGGTACATATGCTGAAATTTCTTTTTTTAATACTAGTAATGGCAGCAATCAGTGACTTATAGCAAGACTGCAATATTGCGGCAGACATTTTTACACTAACTGACAGTACCTGACACTTTGTGGGAACCAGTGACACTAATACAGTGATCAGTGCTAAAAATATACACTAATCACTGTACTAATGACACTGAATGGGAAGGGGTTAATACCTAGGGTGATCAAAGGGTTAAGTGTGTGCCTAGCTATGTGCTTGATGTACACTAGGTGGTGCTTTTACTATGGGAAGTGATGGATTGTGTTCTCAGCTCTGCCAAGCTACATGATTCATGACTCCCTCCTGTCACAACAGAACTGTATCTATGAAACAGATAAAAACATAGATACAGCTCTGTTCTTCCTCCTGACCGAGGATCTGCAGATGCTGGTGAGCAACTGCTTGCCGTCACTTGTAGATCTGTTTGTGCTGTGACATTTCACAGCAGAAATGATTCTCTGGTGGCGTAAATGTGCCCCCATGTGGCGGAAGTACAAAATCACATATACATATATATATTCACACACACGCACACACGTGATTTTGCACAGGAATGCCGCCCTGTAGCAGTAAACCTGCTATAGGGCAGATGTTAAGTGGTTTGCAGAAATAAACATTGACAGCATAGAATGTGAGAGCTTTTAGACATTAATGGTTGTCGTTCAAACTTTGAAAGGTAATTATGGGTGGCACATAGTTTGAGTTTATCACTCCAGTGTGTACTATAAAGTATTTCCAAGGAAAATGGAGAAAAAATACTTCTCAGGACTTGGGACTTTAAAGGTGCAGAGTCATGACATAAAACTCAAAATAAAACCATCAAAGATTTATTTAAAAAGCTTAAAAACATTTTAAGTTTAAAAACAAAACAATTTGGAGGTTTTGATGGGGTATAGTTTCACACATAATAGTTCCCAATAGTTTACATGTTTTGCCCATTCGGGCTTCCTCAGGTGATAAAGTCTATCACACTATAAAGGAACCATATACATGGATCCAAATTGATCAATTGAAAGCACATAAAGTGGTTGAAAGCCAACAGGTCCAGAATTCTGCCACATAGATGCACAGACACAAGCCAGTATGTAGTGTACTACGGGAAGGGCACACAGGTAGGAACCTGTTTTTTATCCACTGAGTGGACAAGCCTCACCAACAATGAATTCCATTAGCGCAAACAGATCACAGATGTTATCACTGTGCACAAGGGAACAATAATAAAGGTAAACCTCCATTCAGTTGATCACAAGTGGATGTGCAGCATGGTGTTCTGCCACTGGAGTCCCACCGAATGGGCGAAACATGTCAAGATTCATTACACAACATATGTAAACTATTGGGAACTTTTATATGTGAGACTGTACCCCATCAAAACTAAAAATTGCTTTATTTTTAAACATAAAAATGTTTTTAAACTTTTTAAATCTTTGACGGTTTTATTTTGAGTTTTTTGTCATGACTCTGCACCTTTAAAGTCTCAATTTCTGAGGAGTGATTTTTCTTGTAATTTCAATGTGGGGAACATGGTACTATGATCTCTCATTGTGGCTTTAATACTTGTGTACTATAAAGTAATGAATTTGTACAGTACGATACATAGGCATAGTATTCGTAGAACTGTACAAACAAATGGCAACCACCCAAACCTATAATTAGCCTTTGCAGCAAGGAGCACATGGAAGGGCACCACACATCTAAAACAATCAAAAATTCCTATTTCATGGAAGAACTCCACACATCAAAAACAATAAAAAAATTCACAGCTCCATTACCAGCTAGCTTGCAACAAAACCAAATGGACCCTGTCTAACTGTTATAAATTTATAAATTTAGGCCAAGGTATTTTCTGCTACATTTCTTTGGTGAAAATAACCCAAATCAGTATTTATTAGTTAGTCTGTAGGAAAGTTATAGAGTTAACAAGCTATGGTATATATCAGAAAATCCTGAAGTGCTGACAGCCAATCTAATTTCCTGAGGCCCAAACATATCAGGACAGTACAGATATTCCCCAAATGATCCCTTTTTGCAAAGTAGACAGTCCAAGATATTTAGTAAGAGGCATGGCAAGTTTTTTGAAGTTGAAATTTTTTTGCTATAATTTTTTGGAATATTAAGTAATTAAAAAAAAATGTTTTCACAATTTTGTTTTCACATAATGTCACCAGTGTAGTACAGTGTCATCACATAACTGGTGTGGCAGTGATCAGGGACATTGATTAGCTGTGATTGGCTACAGCTAATCACATGACACAGATGGACTGTGACTGGCCCAGTCTGTACATGTAATCATTGTGGCCAGTCACATTTTGACAGATTTAGCTCCCATTGATTTCAGTGGGGTTCAGGTTCAGCATCCAAACTCATTACTGATCCTGGGGCACTTTACTCCTGTTCCAGGGCCCTTTACTTCTGTTCTAGGGCACTTTTTTTATGATTTCGCAGTGGGACCTTTTCACATGTTCCACCTTGCTACCATATTGGGGTGGCAGAAAAAGCAAAAGATATGTCACCAGCACACCAGGAAACTCCATATAAGAGTCCAAAACAAAAGCAGAATGACCATGGTTGCAAAAGTCGCTCTCGCGCCCTGTCCCTGGTGTTCTGCCACCATAGGGGTCCCTAGCCTCCTTTTGCTGTCCTGTTCCTGCTATTTACAGCGCTGCTCTGGCATCGCACTAAGTTTAAATCAGAGCTTCATAAAAGCACAAATGTCCTTTATCAGGAGACAGCTGCACTTGGGGCCTGAAGGGATTGCCTAGAAACTAAACATGATGAACTTAGTTTGGCCTATGGCAAGCTTTCCAGGGACCACAATATGTTACAGTCTGCCTTTACGCAATTGCAATCGCAGGTGAAAGATCTTGATAACTGTAGTTGCAGAAATAACCTGCGCATCCGCAGGATCTCCGAGTCAGTCACTGATCTTACACATGCCATACTAAAATTGTTCAAGTCTCTTCTCCCGGATCAGGAAGCTCAGGCCTTTGCTTGTGACTGAATACACAGAGCGTTGCGTCCAAAGCCTCCTACGGATAAACCTCCTCGAAATATCATATTATGCATGAAAGATTTCTTGAGCAAAGAGTATATCCTTAGAGCTGCTCGTAACACCCCGGTGATATGTTTCGAGGGTTCGACCCTGCAAATCTTTCCTGATGTCTCTCAGGCCACGCTAGAGAAGTGGCGCAAAATGAGGGAAATCACAACCGTCCTGTCCTCGGCTCGAATTCACTACAAATGGGGATTCCCCTTTAAGCTGTTCATTCCCCACAATGGAAGCACATATACAGCTGCTACACCTCTTGAAGGTCGAGAAATCCTGGTGAAATTGGGCCTTGCAGATACTCCTACGCCTCAACGCCCACCTTCAACCCCTCGGGTATCTCCCATTTGCAACACCCCATCTCCTCGACGGAACAGGCGGAGGGTCAGACACGAGGTGGGATGATAATGACTCTCACCTTTGGCTGTTATACCCATCATCTGATTTTTCTATTGGGACATGTTTCTGATATTTTACAGGGTTTGGGTTTATCCCTTGTATCTGTTGACATGCTATATTTGTTATACTGGTAGCGATACCCTTATATTTTGCCTGCAGGCTGAGTCTGTGGGAGCTGGCGATGTGCTACCCCACCCTGTCGCCTCATGTGAGCGGAGCTGCCACTTCCTGGAAGTGGAGTGCCCGCTCTGCTCTCCGTGTTTCCTGGTGACTGGGGTTGGGCACTTGGAAATTATGGTTATCTGTGTTTTCAGGTGTGGTGATTCGCCTTCCTGATCCATGGTTTGCTTTTATTTTTTTCTATTGTCATGGGGCGAGTCTGGCCTTGCCTTTATTATTTTATGTTTTTGTCTTCCTTTTTTTTATGGTACATGAGTGGTGTCATACAAATTTTCATGGATCTCCTTGCTACGTAATAGTGGCGGGGATATTGCATGAAATAATCAGGCCAGATTTCAGCCTCCTGGTTGTAGAGCCAGGTAATTCTTCATGCAGGCCTATGTCTCTTGATGCAGAGCTTTCTGGTAAGATAATGTTATTATGTGCTCTTTACTATTTGTTCAAAAATGGTGATTCCTTGTCTTTCTCATAATGTCCAGGGTTTTAATTCCCCACATAAACACAAAATTGCCTTCCCTCAATATAAACGGCTAGGGGCGAAGATCCTTTATTACAAGATACCATTTTGCTGCGGATAAACACCCTACCTTCTTCCACAAATCATATAAACAAGTTTTCTATGCACTACACTCCTCAAAAAGAAGGGGGAAGGTGATATTCCTCCTTAACTCATTCCCCTTAGAAGTTCACCAGGTCTATCATGACCCAGAGAGTAGGTTTATTATTATCAAGGGCACCCTTCTAGGTCGTGAACTTACGATAGCTAATGTTTATGCGCCAAATTCAGCTCAAGCGACCTTTTTCTCCAATTTTTTGACACTCTTGATAAATTTCTGTCCCCCATCTATTGGTGGGAGGAGACTTTAACTTGGTGGCCAACCCTTTGATAGATAGAAGCTTCTCTTCACACTCTTCTCTGGCCTTCCCAAAGTCCCTTACACAACATCTGGATTAGTTCCAATTGATTTATTCTTGGAGAGCTCACAATGTGGGGGCCAGGGACTATACTTTTTATTCCCATCTGCATGACTTTTATGCTAGGTTGGATTACATATATTGCTCTCCGATCATTTTGGCCAATTCTACGAAAGCTGGTATACATTTATGTACTTGGTCAGATAATAATATTGTGGCGTTCTCTATCACCTTTATAGGCCTAGCGTATACTCCTTTCTCCTGGCTGCTGAATGATTCTATGCTCACATACTTCACTTCCAGACAGGAGTTGGTTATATCAATCCAAGAATATTTTTGGTTGAACAACATGCCTGATACCTTCCCGGCTACGCTGTGGGTAGCTCACAAAGCTGTTCTTCATGGCCGCCTTATCTCTAAGGCAGCCACCAGGAATAGGGACCGCTGGAAACGGATTCAGACACTCACCAGGGAATTGGAAATGCTTTATAGAACTCATATAAGTAACCCGGCCTTGATGAATAAGGGCATAATTTCACAAAAGCACTTGGAATTGAATACCCTATTATCTCATAAAACCGAAAAAGCCTTGCGCTAGTTTAAGGCATCCTGTTTGTTACATAGCAATTAGTCATCAACCATGTTCACTCGTAAACTTAACCACTCAATCCGTCCCCCACATATATATAAATTACGTAATAAACAGGGTAATGTCACCTCTTTACCCCATGAAGTTTTGAATATTTTTGAAGAGTTTTACTCCTCTCTGTTGGCTGCTCCCCGGGTGGTGTCTCCTCCCCCTGTTGCCTCCTGGCTGGATTCTATACCTCTTCCTGCTTTTACACCCTCTCAGATTTCAACCCTAAATGCCCCTTGTTCATTGGAGGAAGTTACTTGAGTAATTAGCATATTGAAAAATTTCACTGCCCCAGGCCCTGATGGGTTCTCGGCTAGTTATTATAAACATTTTGCTCCCTTCTTGCCCCATCCTTGGTGTCTATGTTTAATGAGGTTTTGCAAGGGGGTAAGTTTCCTAACTAAATGGTTTTGGCCAATATGTCGCTGTTGCCAAAGCCCTTAAATGATCACCTTTTACCACAAAACTATAGGCCCATTTCTGTCACGAATAATGATTTAAAGATCTTTAGCCGTAACTTAGCAAATAGATTAGCCCCAAGTATCTCTTCATTGGTTTCATTTGACCAATCGGGCTTCATCCCTAACAGACTTATTACAGATAATATACGCCTCAATTTAAATGTTATCCAAGATGCTAATTTACACTCCAAGGAGGTTTTGTTGATGAGTCTGGACATTAATAAGTCTTTTGATAGTGTCATTTGGCCCTATTTGTTTTCACTATTAAAGCGTTTGGGTTTTAGTGATGAATTTCTCTCTGGTGTATGAGCCTTATACAACTCCCCACAAACAAGGATAAGAATACCTGGCTGCAATTCTGATTTTTTTTACCCTGGGCAGAGGCACCTGACAGAGTTGCCTGCTCTCACTCCTATTGTTTGCACTCATTTTAGAACCCTTAGCCATTGCCATAAGATCACACCCTGATATTTCGGGGTACCTGCTCTTGGTCTCTCAATTCAAATTATAAATGTATGCTGATGATGTTATGCTCTTTCTTACTAACCCATTAGTATCTTTGCTAAATTTATGTTTGGTGTTGAATGATTTTGCATCCATATCAGGCCTCTCTGTAAATTTTTCTAAATCGGTAGTTATGCCGATCAATGTTCCCGAGCCTCTGTGGGATTCCCTTCGTGGCTCTTTCCCATTTTGCTGGGCCATGGATTGGATTCAATACTTGTGTGTTTATCTTATAGCCAGGGATTCTGGGCTATTTACAGCCAATTACCCTCCATGTATATCTCGTCTTTATACTTTACTCAAAATCTGGCATGGGTACCTATTTCGTTTCTGGGTAAAGTCACAGCTGTAAAAATGAACATTTTACCTAAACTCCTCTATTTATTTAGAACACTCCCAATATCGGTTTCTAAATCATTCCTCGATCATTTGCAACGCGTGGTCAACAATTTCATCAGGCAGAATCAACGTCCTCGTTTCTCCTTGCTTGTCCTATATAAATCGCAAAGATTAGGGGGCCTGGACCTCCTCAATTTTTGGCTTACTTTTCCGTTCATTTTTCTCAACTCGCACAATGGGCGTGTATTAATTCCCAGGGTCAGATTTGAATCTCAGTCGATACACTCATACTATTTACCAGGTCTATCGTGCACAAATATACCCCCTCGTTCATTGTCAGGTTACAATTTAATTGTGTCTCACTCTTTGACACTTTGGTCCCATTATAAATCTAAATTGGGGCTTATATCCTCCATCCCTCCGGGGTCAACGTTTTTCTGAGATCCAAATTTTGCCACAGTGTTTTCATACCCACTAGCATATCGTTGGTGGTATTATCATGCTCTTATCAGACTAACAGGCTTTCAGAGGGGCAGTTCGTTTATATCTCTCTTTTTATCTCTTGTGCACATTTGCTGATATCCCACTCCATGAACATTATTGATATATGTAAATACGCCACTTTTTTAGTTCCCATTTTGGACTGTTGCCCTCATCCCCCATTACATATTTTGAACGTATCTGCCGTGACTCACCCAGAGGTAGAGGCCTTATCTCAGACTTATACCGCTCTTTTTCATGTGCCATTTATCCATCACCTCCCTCATATAGATTGAAATGGGAAATTGATTGTAACATTACATTCTCAGATGAAGACTGGGACTTCATGTTGGATAATATACGTAGGGGTTCTAGATCCCTTTTGGTCTGTTAGATGACCCTTAAGGTCTTAACCCATTAGTATTTCACCCCCTCTAGATTACATGTCATGTTTCTGGGGACATAGCACTTCTGTTTTAGGGGTTGTGGCCTTGCCGGAACTCTTGTGCATATGTTTTGGGCCTGCCCTGGTCTCTCTTTGATCTGGCATAGGATATCGGAGGTGGCCTCTGCCCTGGTGGGTTCCCCGCTAGACTTGTCACTGCAAATTTGTTTATTGGGTGCACCCATTTCGGGGATTCCAAGGAACATAGTGAGGCTAATCCATACTATTTGCGTTTACTCCCTATGGGCCATTGCCCTTCATTGGAAGTCCCCGATGGTCCCTTTGGCCTCCGTATTGCAGAGAGTTGATATGGTCATGCTCATGGAATGTATTCAATACACTTTAATGGACAGGATGCATTTATTTAACAGGAAATGGGATGGCTGGAATACGCATCGACACTTAACCCCTTCACGCCAGCGCCTCCCGGCCCTTTAAGGGTTTTAGAAGCCGGGAGGCGGGGCGGGGTTTAGGGTCATGTGACCGCTTTGACACGCTGTCACGGCGGACACATGATCGGGAAAGGTCCCGTCGAAAGAGGAGTCTACCTCTTTCATGTACTTGATCTTTAATTTTTTGTGACTGTCAATTTTATTATAAATTCTTTATGTGCCGTTTTCTTGTTGTTTGTTCTACCTCATGTATGATATGCAGAGTTCTTCCTTTTATCAGTCCTCCCCCTTTATAGCAATATTCTTTCTTACATAAATTCCCCCTTACATCAATGTCCCCTTACAATAGTGTCTTCCTTGCATCAGTGTCCCCCCTTTCATCAGAGTCCCCCCTTACTTTAGAGCCCCTTCGTACATCAGTTCCCTCCTTGATATCAATATTTCCTCTTACATCAATTTCCCTCTTACATCAGAGTCCCCCCTTACAATAATGTGTTTCTTACATTAGAGTCCTCCCTTTCCATCAGTGTGCCCCTTACATCAGAGTTCCCCCCTTTATAACAATGTCCTCTCTCTTACATCAATGCTCCCTTACATTCGTGCCTCCCATTACAATATTGTCTTCCTTACATTAGAGTCCCTCCTTACATCAGTGTCCACCCTTACATCAATTCCTCCTTTACATCAGATTCCTTCCTTACATTAGTGTGCCCCCTTACATCAGAGTATCCTTTAACTTCAGAGCCCCCCCCCCCTTACATTGGTTCTGCCTTTAAATCAGAGTTCTTCCTTACATCACTGTGCGTCTTATATCAGTGTTCCCCCTACTCCAGAGCCCCCTTACATCAGTTCCCCCCTTCATATCAATGTCCTCTCTGACATCAATCCTCCTTACATCAGTGTACCCCCTTACAATAGTGTCTTCCTTGCATCAGTGTCCCCCTTACATCAGAGTCCCCTCTTACTTCAGAGCCCCCCCTATACCTTATGTAACTACCCCTTTATTTCAGTGCCCCCTCTTATATCAATTCCCCATCTTACATCAGAGCCCCCTTACATCAGAGTTATCCCTTACTTACTATTACTTACTACTACTACTTGCATAAATTCCTCCTTACAACAGTTCCCCCATTACAATAATGCCTTCCTTTTATCAGAGTCCTTCCTTACATCAGTGACCCCCTTACATCAGAGTATCCTTTTACTTTAGAGCCTCCCTTACACTGGTTCTGCCTTTACATCAGAGTTCTTCCTTACATCAGTGTGCCCTCTTACATTAGTGTCCTTCTACTCCAGAGCCCCCTTACATCAGTTCCCCCCTTTATATCCCCTTAATACGTCCTCTCTTACATCAATCCCCTCTTACATCAGTGTCTCCCCTTAAAACAGTGTTTTCCTTACATCAATGTCTCTCCTTACATCAGAGTCCCCTCTTATTTCAGAGCCCCCCTAAACCTTATATTATTTCCTCCCTTTATATCAGTGTCCCCTCTTATATCAATTCCCTATTTTACATCAGTGTCCCCCTTACAACAGAGTCCCCCCTTACATCAGAGTTCTCCCTTACTTCAGAGCTGCTCCTTACATCAGTGCCCCCATTTGATATCAATGCCTCCTTCGCTTACATCGATTCCCCCTTACATCAGTGCTCCCCACCTTATAATAGGGCCTTCTTTGCATCAGAGCCCCCCTTACATCAGTGTCATACCTTACAGTAGTGCCTTCCTTCCATCAGAGTCCCCTCTTACATCAGACAGATTCCCCGCTTACATTAGAATCCCCCTTACATCAGTGTCACTCCTTACAATAGTGCCTTCCTTCCATCAGAGCCCCTCTTTACATCACTGCCCCTTACATAAGAGCCCCCCCCCCACTTACATCAATGTGCCTCCTTTAAATCAGAGTATCCCCCTTACATCAATTCCCCTCCCTCTCTTACCTCAGTGTGCCCCCTTCCCACCTTACCTCAGTGTGCCCCCCTTTACATCAAGGTTGTAGCAGCACAGCAGGAGCTGGGAGGGAGGTGGAGCAGGTGCGAACGGGGAAGTTCTGTCCTCCTCCAGGAGCTTGGTGGTGGAGCAAACAAGTAATGTCATTGGTTGTTAGGACACCAGCAGTTCTAACAACCAAGGACTGCGGGAGGGGGTGCAGAGTTTTGAAGCCCTCTTTTATGTAGTGCAGGAGTAAGAAAGCTGAAGAGATCTTTCAGTTGCATCTGCTCTTGTCACTGTTGGCTGCAGCTGAAAGATTGGTTCTGTGTAGTGAGAGCTCAGTGGAGAATCGGCCAGTGTTCATCCTACTCCTTCTAGTCCTAGAAGAAGACATGCCCAGAGAAGGGTTTACCTGGCTCACTCCTTCTTCATGCATGCTGCAGGCACAAACTTTCTTGGGAAGGTTTGCTCAGCCCACACAGAGGTGGCATCCTCTGCCGCTTACATTTACCCTTTCAGCAGTTCCCTCATGGCTCCGAGAAGTGTGGATCCCCAGGGTTAGGAGATAAAGTTCCAGACTGCCAACACCACTAAATAGGAGATCAATACAGGCTTCTCCTGCCTCTTTCCTCCTCACTCTCATCGCTGGGCAGCCAGGAGTAGTGATGTCACTGTCACTACTCCTGTCAGTGGTGGCACCCCTCTCAATCTGGCATCCAGGGCGCAAGCCCCCCACTGCCCCCCCCCCAGTTTTTGCCCTTGACACATCCCATCTTCCCCCCTATATTTGAATTAATCTGTGTCGCTTGCAAGAAAACTGAGGACTCTTGAAGTGAGGCAGGATTCTAAGGGAGGTTCCCGCCTGTGGGTGGGGTGGGGGAGGGTGTCCTGAAGAGCCTTTCCATTGTCCAATCATCTGAAGGTGCAAGTCTGTAACACAGGACCCAAGATTACTATGTACTGTACTCCAAGTTTACAGTAAAGTCAAAATTCCTCTTTTCTTGTAGCTTTAGTTTACAGTATGTCCAAACTTTCTTTTTTATGTTTCCTATTAGTAGATTCTCCCCCTAGTGGAATTTGCAATTTCACTGCAATTAACCATTCTAACAGATTAACAGCTGCTGAGATACAATCATCTACACAATTAGCCAGACTTGATTGGAAGATTTGTTTTAAGAGAGAGGCACACTAAGGTACAATCATTGTGCAGCACCGCTGAAATGTATACATAAGTAGAAAATACTGACATCCTGTGAACATATACAGTATATATCAACTATCTACTGTATATACAGGTGAAACTCGAAAAATTTGAATATCGTGCAAAAGTTCATTTATTTCAGTAATGCAACTTAAAAGGTGAAACTAATATATGAGATAGACTCATTACATGCAAAGCAAGATAGTTCAAGCCGTGATTTGTCATAATTGTGATGATTATGGCTTACAGCTCATGAAAACCCCAAATCCACAATCTCAGAAAATTATTACATGCAATCAATTATTACATGCAATCAATAAAGCAAGGATTGTACATAGAACAATATTAGACCTCTGAAAAGTATAAGCATTCATATGTACTCAGTACTGGGTTTGGACCCCTTTTGTAGCAATTACTGCCTCAATGCGGCGTGGCATGGAAGCTATCAACCTGTGGTACTACTGAGGTGTTATGGAAGACCAGGATGCTTCAATAGCGGCCTTCAGCTCTTCTGCATTGTTTGGTCTCATGTCTCTCATCTTTCTCTTGGCAATGCCCCATAGATTCTCTATGGGGTTCAGGTCAAGCGAGTTTGCTGGCCAATCAAGCATAGTAATCCCACAGTCATTGAACCAGGTTTTGGTGCTTTTGGCAGTGTGGGCAGGTACCAAGTCCTGCTGGAAAATGAAGTCAGCAACCCCATAAAGCTGATCTGTGGAAGGAAGCATGAAGTGCTCCAAAATCTCCTGGTAGAGGCTGCGTTGATCCTGGACTTAATGAAGCACAGTGGATCAACACCAGCAGATGACATGGCTCCCCAAATCAACACAGACTGTGGAAACTTTACACTGGACTTCAAGCATCTTGCAGTGTGTGCCTCTCCATTCTTGCTCCATACTCTGGGTCCTTGGTTTCTAAATGAGATGCAAAAGTTGCTCTCATCAGAAAAGAGGACTTTGGACCACTGAGCAACAGACCAGGTCTGTTTTTCTTTAGCCCAGGTAAGACGCTTCTGATGTTGTTTGTTGTTCAGGAGCAGCTTGACGAGAGGAATACGACATTTGAAGCCCATGTCCAGGATCCGTCTGTGTGTGGTGGCTCTTGATGCACTGACTCCAGCCTCAGTCCACTCCTTGTGAAAGTCCCCAACACTTTTGAATGACCTTTTCCTGACAATCCTCTCCAGGCTGCGGTCATCCTTGCTGCTTGTGCACCTTTTTCTTCCACACTTTTCCCTTCCACATAATTTTCTATTAATGTGCTTTGATACAGCACTTTGGGAACATCCAACTTCTTTTGCAATTACCTTTTGAGGCTTTCCCTCCTTATGGAGGGTGTCAATGATGGTTTTCTGCACAACTGTCAGGTCAGCAGTCTTTCCCATGATTGTGATTACTACTGAACCAGATGGAGAGACCATTTAAAGGCTCAGGAGCCCTTTGCAGGTGTTAGGGCTTAATTAGCTGATTAGAGTGGGACACTTTGAGCTGAGAATATTGCACCTTTTCACAATATTCTGATTTTCTGAGATTGTGGATTTGGGGTTTTCATGACCTGTAAGCAATAATCATCACAATTATGACAAATCACAGCTTGAACTACAGTTGCAAGAAAAAGTATGTGAACCCCTTGGGATTACGTGGAGTTGTGCATGAATTGGGCATAAAATGTGCTCTGAACGTCATCTAAGTCACAACAATAGAAGAACACAGTCTGCTGAACATAATATTGCACAAACATTAGATGTTGCCATGGTTTAATTGCACATAACATGTAAACATTTACAGTGCAGGGAGGAAAAAGTATGTGAGGCCCTAGCTTAATGACTTCTCCCAGAGCTAATTGGAGCCAGGAGTCAGCCAACCTTGACTCCAATCAGTGTGATGATATTGGATGTGTTGCTGACAGCTGTCCTGCCCTTAAAAAACACACACCTGTTTTGGGTTTACTGGTTTCAAGAAGCACTGTCTGATGTGAACCATGCCTCGCAGAAAAGAGCTCTCAGAAGACCTACGGTCAAGAATTGTTGACTTGCATGAAGCTAGAAAGGATTACTAAAGTATCTCCAAAAGCCTTGATGTTCATGTGTCCACGGTAAGACAGACTGTCTACAAATGGAGAAAGTTTAGCACTGTTGCTACTCTCCCTAGGCACAACAACATCAAAACCTCATCCCCACTGTAAAACATGGCAGAGGGAGCATCATGGTTTGGGGCTGCTTTGCTGCCTCAGGGCCTGGACAGATTGTTGTCATTGATGGGAAAATGAATTCCAGAGTTTATCAAGACATTTTGCAGGAAAACGTACGACCATCTGTCTGCCAACTGAAGCTCCGCAGAGGATGGGTGATGCAACAGGACAATGAACCAAAGCATACAAGTAATTCAACAAAACAATGGCTGCAACTAGAGATGAGCGAATTATTCAAAAATTCGATTCGGCTGATTCGCCGAATTTGCGGGAGAAATTCGATTCGATGCAAATTTATTCGCCGCGAATTTAACTTATTAAAAGGGTTTCTAGGCTTCAGAGAGCCTTTATATTAGTGCAGAACACTGTACCTTTAATTTAAATGCCCTTGGAGTCTGCTGGGGAAGAGAAATAATACTGTCAGTCAGTATGACATGCAGATGAGTGCCGTCGATCTTAGAATCACCGCACACTTCACTCATTTGGGCAGTCACGGGGCACGATGAAGAAGAAGAAGAAGAAGAATGAAAAGAAGAATGAAAAGAAGAAGAAGAAGAATGAAAAGAAGAAGAAGAATGAAAAGAAGAATGAAAAGAAGAAGAATGAAAAGAAGAAGAAGAAGAATGAAAAGAAGAATGAGAAGAAGAATGAAAAGAAGAATGAAAAGAAGAATGAAAAGAAGAATGAAAAGAAGAAGAAGAAGAATGAAAAGAAGAATGAGAAAAAGAATGAAAAGAAGAATGAAAAGAAGAATGAGAAGAATGAAAAGAAGAATGAAAAGAAGAAGAAGAAGAATGAAAATAATAAGAAGAAGAAGAATGAAAAGAAGAATGAAAAGAAGAAGAATGAAAAGAAAAATGAAAAGAAGAAGAAAAAGAAGAATGAAAAGAAGAAGAAGAAGAATGAAAAGAAGAGGAAGAAGAATGAAAAGAAGAATGAAAAGAAGAAGAAGAAGAATGAAAAGAAGAAGAAGAATGAAAAGAAGAATGAGAAGAAGAATGAAAAGAAGAATGAAAAGAAGAATGAGAAGAATGAAAAGAAGAATGAAAAGAAGAAGAAGAAGAATGAAAAGAAGAATGAGAAGAAGAATGAAAAGAAGAATGAAAAGAAGAATGAGAAGAATGAAAAGAAGAATGAAAAGAAGAATGAGAAGAATGAAAAGAAGAATGAAAAGAAGAAGAAGAATGAAAAGAAGAAGAAGAAGAATGAAAAGAAGAAGAAGAAGAATGAAAAGAAGAAGAAGAAGAATGAAAAGAAGAAGAAGAATGAAAAGAAGAATGAGAAAAAGAATGAAAAGAAGAATGAAAAGAAGAATGAGAAGAATGAAAAGAAGAATGAAAAGAAGAAGAAGAAGAATGAAAAGAAGAAGAAGAAGAATGAAAAGAAGAAGAATGAAAAGAAGAAGAATGAAAAGAAGAAGAAGAAGAATGAAAAGAAGAAGAATGAAAAGAAGAATGAAAATAAGAAGAAGAAGAATGAAAAGAAGAAGAAGAAGAATGAAAAGAAGAATGAAAAGAAGAAGAAGAATGAAACGAAGAAGAATGAAAAGAAGAAGAATGAAAAGAAGAATGAAAAGAAGAAGAATGAAAAGAAGAAGAAGAAGAATGAAAAGAAGAATGAAAAGAAGAAGAAGAATGAAAAGAAGAAGAATGAAAAGAAGAAGAATGAAAAGAAGAAGAAGAAGAATGAAAAGAAGAATGAGAAGAAGAATGAAAAGAACAATGAGAAGAATGAAAAGAAGAATGAAAAGAAGAAGAAGAATGAAAAGAAGAAGAAGAATGAAAAGAAGAAGAATGAAAAGAAGAAGAATGAAAAGAAGAATGAGAAGAAGAATGAAAAGAAGAATGAGAAGAATGAAAAGAAGAATGAAAAGAAGAAGAAGAAGAATGAAAAGAAGAATGAGAAGAAGAATGAAAAGAAGAATGAGAAGAAGAATGAAAAGAAGAATGAAAAGAAGAATGAGAAGAATGAAAAGAAGAATGAAAAGAAGAAGAAGAATGAAAAGAAGAATGAAAAGAAGAAGAAGAAGAATGAAAAGAAGAATGAAAAGAAGAATGAAAAGAAGAAGAAGAAGAATGAAAAGAAGAAGAAGAATGAAAAGAAGAATGAAAAGAAGAAGAAGAAGAATGAAAAGAAGAAGAAGAAGAATTGAAAAGAAGAAGAATGAAAAGAAGAAGAAGAAGAATGAAAAGAAGAAGAAGAAGAATGAAAAGAAGAATGAAAAGAAGAAGAAGAAGAATGAAAAGAAGAAGAAGAATGAAAAGAAGAAGAAGAAGAATGAAAAGAAAAAGAAGAAGAATGAAAAGAAGAATGAAAAGAAGAAGAAGAAGAATGAAAAGAAGAAGAATGAAAAGAAGAAGAAGAAGAATGAAAAGAAGAATGAAAAGAAGAAGAAGAAGAATGAAAAGAAGAAGAATGAAAAGAAGAATGAAAAGAAGAAGAAGAAGAAGAATGAAAAGAAGAAGAAGAAGAATGAAAAGAAGAAGAATGAAAAGAAGAATGAAAATAAGAAGAAGAAGAATGAAAAGAAGAAGAAGAAGAATGAAAAGAAGAATGAAAAGAAGAAGAAGAATGAAACGAAGAAGAATGAAAAGAAGAAGAATGAAAAGAAGAATGAAAAGAAGAAGAATGAAAAGAAGAAGAAGAAGAATGAAAAGAAGAATGAAAAGAAGAAGAAGAATGAAAAGAAGAAGAATGAAAAGAAGAAGAATGAAAAGAAGAAGAAGAAGAATGAAAAGAAGAATGAGAAGAAGAATGAAAAGAACAATGAGAAGAATGAAAAGAAGAATGAAAAGAAGAAGAAGAAGAAGAATGAAAAGAAGAAGAAGAATGAAAAGAAGAAGAATGAAAAGAAGAAGAATGAAAAGAAGAATGAGAAGAAGAATGAAAAGAAGAATGAGAAGAATGAAAAGAAGAATGAAAAGAAGAAGAAGAAGAATGAAAAGAAGAATGAGAAGAAGAATGAAAAGAAGAATGAGAAGAAGAATGAAAAGAAGAATGAAAAGAAGAATGAGAAGAATGAAAAGAAGAATGAAAAGAAGAAGAAGAATGAAAAGAAGAATGAAAAGAAGAAGAAGAAGAATGAAAAGAAGAATGAAAAGAAGAATGAAAAGAAGAAGAAGAAGAATGAAAAGAAGAAGAAGAATGAAAAGAAGAATGAAAAGAAGAAGAAGAAGAATGAAAAGAAGAAGAAGAAGAATTGAAAAGAAGAAGAATGAAAAGAAGAATGAAAAGAAGAAGAAGAAGAATGAAAAGAAGAAGAAGAAGAATGAAAAGAAGAATGAAAAGAAGAAGAAGAAGAATGAAAAGAAGAAGAAGAATGAAAAGAAGAAGAAGAAGAATGAAAAGAAAAAGAAGAAGAATGAAAAGAAGAATGAAAAGAAGAAGAAGAAGAATGAAAAGAAGAAGAATGAAAAGAAGAAGAAGAAGAATGAAAAGAAGAATGAAAAGAAGAAGAAGAAGAATGAAAAGAAGAAGAATGAAAAGAAGAATGAAAAGAAGAAGAAGAAGAAGAATGAAAAGAAGAAGAAGAATGAAAAGAAGAAGAATTAAAGTACAGCAAAAAGTGTATCTGCAGAGAGCTCCGCTATTTCTGACAGTTCTCTGACAGTTCTCTGACAGTTCCTTCACATTTACAGCGGTTGAAACATTGTATCTATTTATTTCCGAATAAAAACATCTGTATCCTAAATGGAAACAAATAGATACAATGTTTCAACCGCTGTAAATGAACTGTCAGAACTGTCAGAAATAGCGGAGCTCTCTGCAGTGACACTTTTGCCGGCTGATCGGGAAAAATTTGATTCGTGCACCCGAAGTTTGCTAAAATTCGGATTCGATGCGAATCGAATTTTTCCTGATATTCGAAACGAATTCCACTTCGCCAGGTTCGATTCGCTCATCTCTAGCTGCAACAGCACAGAATACGCCTTCTGGAGTGGCCCAGTCAGAGTCCTGACCTCAACCCGATTGAAATGCTGTGGCATGACCTTAAGAGAGCGATTCACACCAGACATCCCAAGAATATTGCTACACTGAAACAGTTTTGTGAAGAGGAGTGGTCCAAAATTACTCCTGATCGTTGTGCAGGTCTGATCTGCAACTACAGGAAACGTTTGGTTGAGGTTATTGCTGCCAAAGGAGGGTCAACCAGTTATTAAGTCCAAAGGTTCACATACTTTTTCCTCCCTGCACTGTGAATGTTTACATGTTATGTGCAATTAAACCATGGCAACATCTAATGTTTGTGTAGTATTATGTTCAGCAGACTGTGTTTTTCTATTGTGACTTAGATGACGTTCAGAGCACATTTTATGCCCAATTCATGCAAAACTCCACTTAATCCCAAGGGGTTCACATACTTTTTCTTGCAACTGTATCTTGCTTTGCATGTAATGAGTCTATCTCATATATTAGTTTCACCTTTTAAGTTGCATTACTGAAATGAACTTTTGCATGATATTCTAATTTTTTGAGTTTCACCTGTATAGAAACAAGGCCAGTAAATCAATACCATTTACATTTAGTTAAATAATTTAGATTACTTTAGTCAGTTTTCCATAACCTTTCATCTGTAACTTTCTTTTAAAGCAGAGCATCTTTTTTACCACTGAAAGCTGTTTTTCTAATTACCATTATGCATATGTATGTTGACATATATATGGATAATTGATTGTTGCACAACACATATAATTCATAGAATTTATTTGTTTCATGTAAAAAGCTTTACATAGTGGTGGACATTATGTCCACAAGAACCCAGCACAATACAATAAACTCTTTCTCATTGTTCTTCTTCTTCATTCTATTCCCAATCATAATTGTTACACTCTTTCTATTCTTTTCCCTTTCAGACTGTAAATTACAATCAGCATGGTTTTAATAGCCTTATTATAGAGGTGGTAGTATTGTTGGATTAATTTGCTGCTGCAGTGACATGCATTGCACATGTGCCTTTAAATTTAAAATTTGAAACCCTTTCATTATTTTACTACACAGAGCTAAGGAATGTTTCCTAAATATTCTACCACTGATCACATCTCACTGTGGTTTATTCAAAGTACAATTCATGAAGCTAATGACACACATTCTTCAGAGGTTATCATAAAATCAGATCATGCTCTCCTTCTTTACATTCCTTGTATGCCTGCAGTCAAGTTGTGCAACATGTGACACTCATTTACCCTGTTGTGCTAGTATTGCCTTCCACTACATTATACTCACCAATGCCATGACCCGAGCAATACCAATATCTATTTATCTATTTTACATTTGTTGGATAATCTCCAATAACCTTATATAGCCCTATGTTTAGTTGAAAAATCATCTACTTTTTTTAGCAGTTCTGTGTAAAAGACATATAGGTTAATTTACTAAAGGCAAAGAGGCTATTCACTTTGCAAATAAATTTTTACTCTGCAAAGTAAATTTCACTTAGCTTAGAGAATGTGGTGAAAATTTACAAAGAATAGCCAATCACACGCAAGAAAAAAACCAGCATTTTTCTTGCACATAAGTGGATGATGGAAGTCAGCAAACTTTACAGTGCGCTGGGAATGGAAATATTAGTGTTCTTTTCTTTCACCATTGCTGATAACAACAGCATGCCTGGTCCAAGGGCATGTTTGCATTGTTTGTAAAGTGCTGTAATATGTGTTGAAATTTGTATCAGATTCTAATAAGGTCAGAAAATACAATGTAAATACATTGCTTTTAAAAGTAAAACACTTATATAAGTATCTACTAAAAAAAATAAATAAATAAGCAAACTATTAAATGTCCTGAGATAGTTATGTTGTAGCATTATTAGCATTATATCATTTGTTAGCTTAGGAAAGAGTAGCAATAACATAGAACCTTAGAACCTCTCTCTCTCTCTCTCTCTCTATATATATATATATTTATATATATAGAGAGATGTTCTATCTCATTGCTACTCTTTCCTAAGATAACAAATATATATATATGAAATATAAAAGGTGCAGCGCTGAAATAATGAGTAAGTCTACATGAAAATCAGATAAGGCATGTGCATATAAATAAATAGATAATGATGCAATAAATGAAGCAGCAATAAAAAATAGCAGCAAAACTAAGAAATGGACACAGTGAGGTGCTCTCATCAGCACTAACAATCCAATAAATGTGAAAGTAAATAAATAATTAATATAGCAATAATCAAGATACTGATCAGTATGGTGATGGTATCAGTGACACTGAGTGGTAAGCGTAAAGTGATATAAAATGGATTAGTGACTGGTAGTGAACATATCAAATTGCACAATAATGATAAACAATAATTATAAGAAAGTCCAGGAAATGAATTCATGCACAGGTGACATCCAGTGCTGGTGAATCCATGAAAAGTATTCCTTTATATGCACTCACCAGAATCGCATGTATAGTGTGCATGGACAGCTGTTTACTTCCCCAGGTAAGTCAGGCAGCACACCCATCAGTCATAGGACCATGAAGGCCAAGGTGATCTCAGATAGGGATTGTGACACCAAACCGCAAACAACCGCGGTGGGAAATCCTGAGGAGTTAGCTCACAAAAGAGCCAGAGAAGATCAGCTAATAGTGTAGTACTTTATTATAAGGTAAGGTATATCCACGTGGAGAGTACAAACATAGAGTATAAAACAACTCACTAAGATGGCCACTGGAACTGCATGCGGCCCTGGCGGCATGACATCAATGCGCACGCTCCTCCCTGACGCATTTTGTGCGCACGCATGTTTTCAAGGGGATGCATATAAAGGAATACTTTTCATGGATTCACCAGGACTGGATGTCATCTGTTCACATATTCATTTTCTGGACTTTCTTATAACTATTACATATTGTTATTGTGCAATTTGATATGTTCACTACCAGTCACTAATCCATTTTCTATCACTTTACGCTGACCACTCAGTATCATGCATACCATCATCATACTGATCAGTGTATTGATTATTGCTATATTAATTATTTATTTAGTTTCACATTTATTGGACTGTTAGCACTGATCAGAAGGCCTCACTGTGTCCATTTCTTAGTTTTGCTTCTATTTTGTATTGCTGCTTCCTTTACTGCATCATTAACTATTTATTTATATACACATGCCTTATTGGATTTTCATTTAGACTTACTCATTATTTCAGCGCTGCACCATTTATATTTAATTTACTAGTAAGGATACCAAGGGCGGTTCTTTAGTGCCAGCAGCTTACACCTTTCTATATACCCTAAGTGCTCACTGACATGCTATACAAACACACACACATACAATATATATATGTATATATATGCGTTCCTAGTAGAAGTAACGACAAGCAGTTATAATACATATTAAGAGGGTAAGAGGAAATCCTCACTTAGACCACTTAGACAGTTGTTACTAGAACATATGTCCTCACTGGAAGTCCCCCTTTATCTACTATTTTGGTGAGAACTCAAAATTATGGATTTACCCTACTTTTCTCTGACAGTGGTCACCAGAACAAATAGAAAATGATGAACCTCCCAAGTAGGGACACAGACTGCAATAACACCTGAGAGGAGGTTCTAAGTCGTGCAAACTATAATAAAAAATTGGCTTTAGATACAAAAATTGTTTCAATTGTCTGATATTGTCTCATAGCACTACTGGGTTTCACTACTTTTTATCCCGATGGCCAATACAATACGAATCTTTCATGTTAATTGCCTTTTCTTTAACAAGTCCCAATCATCACATCACACCTACTAATTGCAACCCTTATGGAAGAACAGCAAGATTTCTACTTACCTTCTCTTCTACTGTTTCAAAAATCTGTACCTTATTTCAGCACTTCTGATTGCTGTTATTTTTAATGCAATCTAACACTTCTGGGAAGTAATGAACTTCTTTCTTGCCACCATTCAACTGCTCACCCTATTCCTACTTTGACAACACCTCTGTGTATGAGAAATTTCCAGGAAAGCCTTGCATTAAAAGGCACAGGGGTTTATTTACTGAATCTGGAGAGTATGTCAGATTTCAATATAGAAATCAATCAGCTCCAAAACTCAGCTTGTTCAAGTAAGCTTTGGCAATAAAACCTGTAAGCTGATTGGTTTCTATGAAGAAGTGAGTCTGATTTTGCACTCTCCAGCTTTAGTAACTAAACCCCACAATGTAGAAGCACACATTTACAGAACTGAACTGGCAGTATTATACCAGTGACTGCAAGGTTCTCAAGGCTCTCAGGGCAGCCAGAAGACAGTACCATTGGCTATAAATCTCTAAATAACTGCCTGCAGCCTGTACCAGTGGAAACAATTCTATGAAGGCTTCAGTGATTTCCAGTGAAGTTAAGTTGGTTTGTTTATATTTGTTCAGTCCTATGACTGTTGGCAGTCACAGGACTGAAATCCATAGAAAACTGTGCCACTGTCAGTAGCATGAGCATGCTCCAGCCTGACTGAGACTTCTGGGCCTGCAGGGGCCACTAACATCATGGCCAAGATGGCAGTGCCCAACAGTAGTCAGAAAAGCGCACTTTCAACAACAACTGAAAGAACCTTGAAGACTCATTTCTACATTATACACATTACTATAGTCATACCTAGCTTGGGGGATTCATTGTATGTTAATATGGTGTCTCTCAGTCTGTCCCTTATCTCTACATTGTCATCTGTTCAAATTGACAGAAGCTGATAAACCTGCTCCAAGCAACAACTAAAAAGGTACGATTTGTAGAATATTTGTAGATATGTTATGTGAATGGAAACATAAGAAATATAGAGTGTGAGTTTCTCAAATATAACTACACAAGTTAAAATACACTTTAAGCAGTTGTAAAAATAAAAGAATACTTATAGTTTACAGTGAACATTTAACTTTAATTATAAGTATGAACAACAGACATTTGGTATATCAAAAATATACATATCTTTAACTTGTATTAAGTTTGAGTGTGATGGTTAATATAGTAAATTATACATTTTTGTATAATGCCACCTTGCTATGCCTGGATATTTGTATTGACCTTTTGTTTGTCCTGTCTTAGAAAACAATGGCACTGCATAGTCAGGTTTCTTTTTCATATACATCTTTTTATTGTAGTTGTAGAAAAAATGGTTTAGTAGCCTAAAGTGGAGCATTAGTCGGAAAACTAAGTCCTGATAGATCACTTCAGGCTTGCCCCTTTTGCAGGTATAACTATATAAAACATTAAAAATAAGTGCCTACACTGTTTAAAATCCAGCACTGCACTGTTTTACTATGCTCAGTTGCTTTCTACTTTCAGCACTGTGCTTAAAATCAGAGCCCCTAGAGGCCAATAAGCTGGCAGCTTTAAGCTTTACTGTTGCTGAAGAGAGAAGAGAGAAACAGGAATGACTCAGACTGTACAGATTGTTTGTGCTAAAGACTGCGCAGGACTGACTGGTTGAGTCACTGGTTGTAGGTGGGTGGTTGCATTGGTGGGTAGGGAGAAATCCCTCCAGTCAGTTGTACCCAATGGTGGATATAACCTACACCACCTCCCTCCACTCCGCCAAGCAAGCCTATTTCATAATCCTTATCAACACCCTCTCCACCTGTCCTCATCAGCTCTTCTCCACTTTCAAATTCCTGCTCCCCCCCCCCACCCCCACCCAGCACCTCACTCAATGCCCACGAGATTGCCAATCACTTCCAAAACAAGATTGACGCAATCCGTAAGGATATTGTCAACTCACAATCCACCTCTCCACCCAGCCTCCCGCCCTCCTCCAACTCCTCAACCCTCCCCTCCCCTGACCTTATAGCCGCACTACCCCCCACTATACCAAATGCCCCGCACATCATCACTTCCCCAACACTCCGCTCCTTCAGCCCAACTACCCCAGAGGAGGTCTCTAAGGTCTTCACTGAAGCCCGCCTCACCACCTGTCCCCTGGACCCTATCCCCTCACAGCTCCTCCAGTCACCCCCCCCTCCATCATTCGCTCCCTCACCCACATCTTCAATCTCTCCCTCTGCACCGGCACCTTCCCCTCCCCTCTAAAGCACGCACACATCACCCCCATACTCAAAAAACCCTCCCTTGACCCCACTAACCTTAACAACCTTAGACCCATCTCCTTGTTGCCCTTCACTTCCAAGCTCCTTGAGCGCCTGGTCTACAATCGCCTAAGAGCCCACCTCACTGATAACAACCTCCTTGACCCCCTACAGTCTGGCTTCCGTCCCCTGCACTCCACCAAAACCGCCCTACTTAAAATCACCAATGACCTGCTAACCAACAAAGCCAATGGCCACTATTCTATCCTGCTGCTCCTCGACCTCTCCGCGGTCTTCGACACTGTTGACCACCCTCTCCTCTTTGCCAAACTGCACTCCCTTGGCATCAAGGACGCTGCTCTCTCCTGGTTCTCCTCCTACCTTTCCCAACGCTCCTTCAGCGTCACCTACAACACTGCCACCTCCCCCTCCCTCTCCCTCTCTGTCAGGGTCCCCCAAGGCTCTGTCCTCGGGCCCCTCCTCTTCTCCATCTATACCTCCTCCCTTGGCAAACGTATTCACTCCCACGGCTTCAATTACCACCTCTATGCCGATGACACCCAAATTTACCTCTCCACCCCCCACCTCACCCCCTCACTCTCTGTCCGCATAGCCCACCTCCTAAACGACATATCAGATTGGATGTCGCTCCATTTCCTCAAATTTAACCTATCCAAAACGAGCTCCTGGTCTTCCCCCCACCCCGTGCCCCCCCCATCCTCTCCATCTACACTAACAATGCCACCATCTCTCCCACCCCACACGCCAAAGTCCTGGGTGTCACTCTGGACTCCCACCTCTCCTTCCTACCCCACATCCAACTGCTATCTAGATCTTGCAGGTTCCACCTTTGCAACATCTCCAAGATACGCACATTCCTCACCCCAGACACCACCAAACAACTCGTACACTCCCTCATCATCTCACGCCTGGACTATTGCAATTCCCTTCTCACTGGCCTACTCAAACGAACGCTATCCCTACTCCAGTCGATCCTAAACTCAGCGGCTAGACTCATCCACCTCACCAACCATTCCACATCTGCCTCCCCCCTCTGCCAATCCCTTCATTAGCTCCCGATTGCCCAACGCATCAAATTCAAACTGCTAACTCTGACCTACAAAGCCATTCACAATGCTGCCCCGAACTACATAACTGATCTGATACCCAAATACTACCCTACCCATGCCCTCCGCTCCTCACAGGACCTCCTACTCTCTAGCACCCTCGTCTCCTCCTCCAACGCCCGATTGCAGGACTTCTCCAGGACTTCCCCCATCCTCTGGAACTCCCTTCCACAATCCATCAGACTGTCACCTACCTTCCTCACCTTCAGGTGCACCCTGAAAACCCTCCTCTTCAGGGAAGCCTACCCCAACCTCACCTAACACCCGACCTCACCTAACAACTAACCTCCTCCACTCCTCCCACCACTCCATCCCCCACAGCCATATCCTCCTGTACCACCTTCCCTCCTAGATTGTAAGCTCGAAAGAGCAGGGCCCTTGAACCCCTCGTGTAGTGTATTGTTACTGTCTTGTCTCATGTTCTGTCCCCCTTGCTACTGTACAGCGCTGAGCATACCCTTTGGCGCTATATAAATACTGTATAATAATAATAATAATAATATTGGCTGTAAACCCTCTTAGGGTTTGGGCTGCTGCCTTTCTGGTACGGCCTTAATGTTGTTTGCACACATATACTTGGAATAGCAGAAAAGAAGGAGCGCCCGATGTACAAAAGAATGCACTTTTGATGGTAGATTAGGAGGCATTTATTGAGAGTAAGTACATCAAGCCAATGTGTTTTGGGAGAAAAGACTCTATTAAACAAATACAAAAAATATACAGAGAAACAAATATATCAGAAAGAAAAAAAGAAAATAAAAAAAATAGTATGTATAAAAAAAAATAAAAAAAAAAAAATATATATATATATATATATATATATATATAAATATATATACAAATAATAAAAAATGTGAACATTATGTTGACTATGTAGAGGCAAAAATACCAATGTAAAATATGTGTTAAAATCGCAAAAAAATACAACATATATATATATATATATATATCAAAAATATATATAAATCAAGAGTTCCTGATCAATATAATCAGAATAGAAATAATCAAAATAGAAATAAAATCAATAGTAAAAATAATAATGGCAATAGTAATTGTAATCACTGAGGTGAAAGGAAATCTGCAGATAAACCCAATAAAAATAAAATAGAATAGTGATACCAACACTAATACTAGAAAAGCTACAATTGCCTGCTGACCCACCTGGGTTCCTATGGCAACTCACTCTACAGCAAGGGCAGAGAAGAGCGGTTAAAAACAAACTGCTCCAACTTGCTCACTTCACTGGCAGTTGCCATCTTCAAATGGTTGTAGTTTAATAATTATAAATCATACACCGAAGAGCTTTATATTGTGAGAATCACAAGACCCAGACCTACATATTGATGCATAGTATGTCTCTGAAATATTAAAAATGAAGGCACAGTCTCAGTTTAGAAATTGCCCTTCACATTTGAGGTGGCTAGAGTGGAGTTTCAATGAATGTCAATGGGCGGCGTGAGTTGCAAACAAATGGTCATATTATAGGGATAGCTGAACGTTTTGATATAGGATTTGTGTAGGTGGGCTTGAAAATGAGGGAGTGATGGCAGTTTAGAAATCATGTCCTGATTTTTAAGCTCACACTCTAGCTTTTGTCAGCTCCCACTCTAGTTTTGAACAATCCGCCATCATTCCTATGGGACCAATTTCACCACAAAAACGTCGATATTTTGTGAACCATTCGGCGTTCCTCAAAGTAATAGCACACCAATCGGGGACAATCCACACGTTTCGGTATATTACTGTCTATGTAGTGTAAAAACTGTGGGAGGATTTAGGGTGGTAAATTTGGCTATAATAATAATAATATATATGTGAGATAACAGTAAGTGGTCTTGCCATGCAAGAACACTTAAATAGTGATCATCAAGCCTAAAGGACTCTGCAATGGAAATGTGTGTGGAAATGTAATTTGTAGTTATTTTCATACTATCTCATGTTCATTCATATAGACAAGGAGAGATATCTGGGGCCCCCTTATCTTAAAGAGGGCATTCAGGTTCCAATTAGTCCCCCTCCTACAGACTCCCACATCCACCAAGCCAGGGATATAGAAAAAAGGATATAAGTCCTTGTCCTCACCAACAACATGGGGACAAAATGCCCTACTGGGGGGGAAAGATGATTTCCTTTTACATCCTGTCTTTTTGTCATAACAGAAAGCAAAAAAAACTTTGTCTAATGAGGAGGACATCCCATCGTATACAATTGTCAATTTAAACAATTGTTCTCATTTAATAATTTCCTGATTCATTCCTGTTCTGGTGACAAATCAAGACTTTGGTATTTTGCTCACTTTCAGTTCTGATAACAATGTTCAACTAGACAAATAGAGAGGGTGAATCTCCCCGGCAGGTGCAGAGACAGCAATGAAAATCTGACAGTTTTTAACCCTTTGCCACTCTATTCATAACAGAAAATGTTTTGGCTTTATATATACTTTAATTAGGAATGGGTAAAGTCAAGAAGCCACATATAGTGGACACCATTGGTGAAATAGTAAACAATGTAGAAGGGATGGCACAGGTCATAATAGTTACCAGGTAGTCAGGCCCCTAATAATTAATTTCTGATTGTACATTTTGTGAGGAGTTTCAGTATGTGGCAGGAGTTAATAAGAAAGATAAATTGTGGAATTTTGGTTTACAACTGGACTCAGATGTGTTTAGACACAACTCTTTTATGAATGCTTTAACTTTTACAATGCTTTAACAAGGGGTGGACTGACAACTCATGGAGGATCAAGGGTAATAGGGGATCATGGGGCCCCTGTGTCCTTGCCCAAACTCAAAAAAGCCTATGAGAAAGGTACCAGGGGCATCTCATGGGGCCCCCTACTGACCCCGGGCCCTCACGCAGTGCCCGAGTTCCCAAATGGTCAGTCCGCCCCTGGCTTTAACACTTTCACTGTCAGGCCCTGCACTCCACTTTTAAATTCAGGTGGCCAGAGCATTTTTACAATGTTTCAATTTTTTTGTTTTGTTTTTCACTTACAGCTTTCAGAGTTTGTTAAAGCCCCCCCCTACCATTTTCTGAAAACATAGGGCCAGTAAAATAAAAAGAAAGTGCTACTGATTTTTTTAGGCTCTACAATAGTTGCATAAATGTTTATCAACATACAAAGCCATTCACAACACTGCCCCTAGCTACATCACCAGCCTCATCCGCAGATATAGTCCAAATCGACTGCTACACTCCTCCCAAGACATCTAGCTCCCTCATCACCTCCTCCCATGCTCGCCTCCAGGACTTCTCCAGAACCTCTCCCATCCTCTGGAACTCCCTACCTCAGTATGTTTGGTCAGCCCCCACCCTATCTGCCTTTAGGCGATCTTTGAAAGCTCACTTCTTCAGGGAAGCCTACCCCACCTCCACCTTAGAACTGTACTTGAGCCACCTCCATCAGATTATCCCCTGCAGCTATCACCTGTTTACCACCTCCCCCTTCCTTTAGATTGTTAGCTCCACGAGCAGGGCCCTCCTATTCCTTCTGTACTGAAGTGTATTGTAATTGTACTATTTCCCTTTATATTGTAAAGTTCTGCACAAACTGTTGGTGCTATATAAATCCTGTATAATAATAATAATAATAATCAAATCACTATTTTTGTTAAAAATACACTACTGTCAGTATTAGCGGACACAAACAGAACATAACTTACAAAACTTCTGGTAAATTCCTACTAAATATAAAAGCTAAAACTGTATTAAGTATAATAAATAACAGTATTTCTAATGTTTAAGTTGTGCAATTTTGCAGAAAGATGAAAATCAAGGTACGAAAAACTGTAAATAAGTAACTTTCTCTTAAAATCTGGGGGATATCATTTTTCGCTTACAATTTTCATGGTTTGTAAATAACTCCTTAAACCAGGGGCGGACTGACCATTTGGAAACTCGGGCACTGCCCAAGGGCCCGGGGTCAGTAGGGGGCCCCATGAGATGCCCCTGGTACCTTTTTCATAGGTTTTTTTGAGTTTGGGCAAGGATACAGGGGCCCCATGATCCCCTATTGCCCGGGGGCCCCATGAGTTGTCCATACATTTTCTGAAAGCAAAGGACAAGTAGAGTAAAAATAAGGTGGTATTGATTTTTTAGGTCCAGTAATAGCTGTGCAAATGTTTATCAAAAATCATTATTAGTACTACAAACTTAACTTACACAATTCCTGCTAAATTACGAATAAGACCTTATTCACATGAGGAGTACTAAAGTCTACACTCGTGGAGGGCTATGTTTATCCACACAGGGATGCACATGTTTTTCGTGCATCCCCATGCAGGCAGTCCAAATCAATGTCATTTGGGATGCAGTGGTTGCAGGGACATAGCCCCTGCTCCTAATCTGACATCCGTGTATGTGCATGGCCTTGAATGCAGGCAGTGTGAGTCTTGAGACTTGCACCCACATCTTTACAGGAAGGCAGCTTGCTCCCATGTTGATGTGGACAAATGCTTCATCCCCCGATCCCTGGTGAACGTGGAGGCCTGTGGGAGGATTTATCACAGCCTGGAAGCCCCCTTTAGAATAAGGGGGCCCCAGATGTCCAGCCCTCCTATGTAAATAAGTACAGGGTTTACAGCACCCCTCATTACTCGCTCACAAAAAAAAAGTAAACAAAATACAGATACTGCAAAAAAAAACTATATAAAAAAAGTCTCATGATGTCAATCATGTTGGCCCGAAATGTATATCCAGCTTCAAACTCAATGCAACAACCTACAATGTGATGACCTGCCACCAAGGTGATGCTGCCCCATGGCTATTCCTGCACAAATCACTGTTCCTTTACACTGCTGGAGTGTAAAAACTGTGGGACCGGAGCCTGGTGATGTTATTGAAAAAAAATTAGTCATTACCAGATTTGACCAATGATGTCACCCATGATCACTGGTAATGTTTATATTCCTGCAATGCTGGGGATCTGTTGTGATCAGGGGTGGACTGACCATTAGAGCACTCGGGCACTGCCCGAGGGCCCGGGGTCAGTAGGGGGCCCCATGAAATGCCCCTGGTACCTTTTTATAAGCTTTTTGGGTGTGCTTTGAGTGTGGGCAAGGACACAGGGGCCCCATGATCCCCTATTACCCGGGGGCCCCATGAGTTGTCAGTCCGCCCCTGGTTGTGATATAGCTAGTGCCATTATATGTCAGAACTCTGACTGATGTTTGTCTTAAAACATTGGCCACAGGTTTTGGTGGGAGAACAAACTGGCCAAATCTGCTTTAGAGAACTGTAAATAGGTTGGATTTAGATCGAACACATGGTCGAGTCTGAAGCTTTTACATGGTTCAGTCAATCATTTTCCTTGCAATGATTGGGTATTCAAATTACATTTAGCTTTCGCAATATTCCCTAAAATAAGTGAACATTCATTATTTAGTTAGCATTCTCTTCTCCTTCAGTCAACCCCAAATAGTGTAAAGAATATATTTTAAGGAAAGGGGATGTCTTCATACATTATAAAGTTACAAATTCCAACTTTTTCATTAAATGTGTAATACATTTTCAAATATGATAATATTTAGAGAAACATTATTATTTTCCTATGGATTTTACAACATGTTCAAGTCCATGATTAATAATTACAATGAAATATTTGTATGGAATTTCAAATTTATGCAAATACTTAAATTCAAGTTCTGTATACATAAACAACATAACAATGTTTTATTTTTCTTTTCAATTTTACAAATGAACATGCATAGTGTTTACATAAATATATTTCTTGTTAATTGGCTATTAATTCTATGTGTAGTACCTGTACCATAAGTCAAAATTATTTCAGTATGATAATTAAGAACGTATATTTAAGTAGCAAAACAATAAAAGAAAAGAAAAATGAATGTCCCTTTTGTGTGCATATAATAAACTTAACATTTTGGCATTGCCTGCGTAAATGATTTAAAACTGAACATAAAAGTAACATGAACAGTAACATGTTGACCTAATTTAATGTATTAATTTAATTGCTTGCTTTGTAACATATTAAGTAACACTTTATATGAATTGATTCAGGTATTTTAATGAACTGTAATTGTAAAACTATATAGCTAACATCTAATGAGACAAATGTCAAGTTAAGAACAATACGATGGTCAAACACAATTCATATTCAAAAGAAACATATTGATTTTTCTAGTTCTGCACTGGATTGAGGCAGGTATATATTGCTTTTATTCAGTATTGCTTAAATTATTACATATTTCCTAATATCGATTGTGTTAACAATAACTGTCATTGTTGATTAATGGGCACTTAAGTACGTTAAATATTTAAAACTGTAAATCTTGCAGGTGAATAGGATTTTCTGTCTAAATTATTTCTACATGACAGTGTAATGCCTAAATTAGTATTGTATCTTGTAAGCATATTTTTTTTTTTGTATATTTTAAAGTTTAGATTACAATGCTATCTCTAATTTGTTAAACCATATTTTAGAAAGCAGTTCCAGTTGTTCCATTGTGTGCACTTTGATTATTAAAACATGACATTATTTGCAATTTCCCCCAGACTTTAAAGAACAATATCAAGATTCAACTGTATCACAGTATGTACTTTAGAATAATTTATTTAGGATCAGTATATTGTGGTAGGTGCTGATTCTTATTGTAAAAGTAAAGTTTACTATGGACAATATTATTATATCGTAGTGCTAACAAACTTAAAATGAGATAAACAAAATACTAAGTGTAATTGTATGTTATTATTACTTTCTTCTATCTATATTTTAAAGCAAATATTAATAGGGTTATGTTATATACTATGGAAATGACATTAAAATCCAACTCCAATTTGTTAAATTTAAATGCATATCCTGTTTTTAGTCAGTAAGCACCAAATTGTGCTGGAGACCATAATAAGCACCATAACCTATTTTGTCTAGGTTCCTATTAGTGGGAGGCTAGGTGTGACTTTAGTGGAGTCTAACAGCTAGTCTCTCTTTTCAACAGCTGCCTATTGTGTCATTGACTGTTTTTCACTGACTTAACAACTTAAAACTGAATTAAATGAATAACATTTGGCAAGCAGTGAAGCTGCATAGAAGGAGGGAAATCTGTTTACAAATGCACTCCATAGATAATAGAAATTACATACAGTATATTATCTACTGTGCAAAATCCACATAAATTAGTTTGGTATTGCATGGGGAGGTAAAATATTCAGTGATCTATCATTCTTTTTTAATTAGTATTCCCTGGACCATGTAAGTAAAACCAACCACTAACTAAACGTCATTGCTGGGGGGTTTTGCTGGAGATTATTTCTTGCCCTGATGATAGGTGGGAGTTATTGCTGGCCGTGACACTTGCTGGGAGTTATCATTGCTGGCTTTGTCACTTGCTGGGGTTATTGCTGGGGATTATGATTGCTAGCCCTTACACATGCTATGGTTTATCATTGCTAGCACAAGACAATGCTGAGAGTTATTGTTTCCAAGGACCAACAATTTGGCTTGTTGTTCACCCACAATCTCTACAGTGTACTATTTTGTCTAAACCATAGCAAAGCAAAGGGGAAATTTCACACACTACATGCCATACACTGTGAAGCAACAACCACTTTATTGATTGTGCCTATTGACCATGCTTTCAAGTGCATGAGGGGTGCACACTCTATGCATGCCACAATTTCCTTAATCCCATTAAGCAGGTGGCAGGCAGTCCACTTAGCACATGTTTTTTTGTAGATCCCTGCAAGGTGTCATTTCTATCAAATGCTGGCAACTATGGTTTATTTTATACTTACTAACGTTATAAAACTGATTTTTGTCCTTGCTGACCTGCAATGTAAGGGACATTGTTGCAGTTCTGACCACTGCACCCTCTGTATACTTTGTTGTATGCTGCATAGTCCTGACCAAAGTGTTCCATGTCTCAACGGTTGCTGGTTGTCAAGGATTTCCCTAAATGATTAATAGTAATAGTGGACAACAGGCAGGGTCAATTATTCTGCAACTTAAAAAAAAAATGAAAACTTTTATGAAAAAAACCTTAAACTGGATCAACATTTTGAGAGAGTTAGAATAAGCTTTAGCTGTTAAACTATGCCTATTTAACCATATATCATCATAGTAACCATGCTGATACATTGCCAATGGCTCACACACCACTTTTCCCACTTCCTCTGACAGGTCCTGGGTACCCAGTTTTCCCATGAATGTATGTCTTGTAGTTCAGTGCTCTGAAAGGCAATATATTAAATCAGACACCAGTTGAAGATTCTGCCTACAATGTTAGTGGCAGTGTTTATTTTATAATACATTGGAGACAAGAAGGTGCAGTAGTGCAGTTATTGTCTGATTTAACAAAGTTTTTGGTTACAATTATACAGTTTACACATGGGGAACAAAGACTGACCTTTTACTAGCTAGGTATTGTTTTCTCTGTTAGGCTCTAAATAAGTAATAAGGTGATCATTCATAGTCATCTGAGTATTAATCATGCATAAAGTATTTTGAAAGTCTTTGTTCAATTTTGGTGGCTTTGATAATATCCAAGATCTTTTAGGAATGCAGAAATAATATTCATTTTGAGAAGGATGAACCCATGTTTAATCTCTCTGGCCAAAATTAACTCTGACCTAAAAGTTTATGTACAGGTTTCTAAACAGATATGAATTTTGATGTTACCTAGATCAGGATTGGCATTCCTAATTTATATTAATCTTTAATAGTACCAGCAAGCATTCCACATTATGTTAAGTCGGTCCTAATCTACAGCTGTTTTTGTGTTTCGTGTTTAATTTCCCAAACAGTACATTACTAATACCAGAAACTCCACTGTTCTTCCCATAATGGACCACTTGGCATCTTTCTTGAGTGTAATGAGTACCTACACTGAATGACAAAGAAATACCAATGACAATCTGTGTAGATAACTTGCATTCATCAAACAGTTAAAAAAGACAAGATATGCTTGTTGGTTTTCCAATGTAAAAAATGCATGCTTCTGCTGCTGCTGTCTTGAATGATATTAGTTATACTAAAATATAATCTTTCACTTACCAAAAATGATTTGATCATGAAGCATACATTGCTGTTAAATGGAATTTCTTATGAAATAAACAGTGGAATTATCGTAGTGCAACATTTTTAATGCAATAACCTGTGATAACCAGCCAGAAGTCATAATGTATTGGTCCAACTTAAACATGGCTAATTCTGGATGTATTATACTTTGACTCTTTGCAATAAATTACATGTACTGCAATTTCCACATAGTAAAATCTTCTTTTTTTTAGCTTTTATTCTCCCTAAAAACCATTAATCTTTATATTCTAATATTCAAACTGCTCTACTTTGTCTTCATCACAGTTAGAAATGGAAGCAAGGCAGGGCAATGTCATCACAATGAGGGACTTCACCTAACCAGATATTGACTGGGCGGAAGGAACAGCTCACTTATATAAGGTCCGTCAATTCTTAAATATCTTAAAGGGCAGCTTCATGAGCCAGTTGGTGGATTCTCCGACTAGAAAGAGTGTACTGCTAGATCTATTTATTACAAACAACACAGATCTGGTTGTAGATGTGGAAGTACGGGACACCTTGGGAAACAGCAATTGTAGGATAATTAAATTCAGCATAAATTAAAGGATACTGAGGCACAGGGGTAGTACAAAAATACTAAACTTCAAAAGAGCCACCTTTTCTAAATGACACTCAATACTGCAGGAAATGAAATGGGACCAAATCCTAGAAACATTAAATGCTGAGGAAAAATTGGAATACTTTAGAAACTTATTAAATAAAGGTATTATCCACTGTATTCCAATGGCCTATAAATATAAAAGAGTGAAGGTTAAACCTGGGTGGCTAAACTGCAATGTAAAAGGACATATCAAAGAGAAAAGAATGGTCTTCAAGGAATATAAGGCAGAGGGGTCATTGTCAGCATTCCGATACTACAAGGAATGCAATCAAAAGTGTAACAGAGCAATCAGGGCGGCTAAAATAGACTACGAGAGACACATGGCAGAGAAGAGTAAGAAGAAATGTTTTAAATATATTAATATTAAAAAGGTAAGGTCTGAAAATATTGGCCCCCTAAAGGATGATGAAGGGAAGCTGGTTACAAATGACAAGAAGGCAACTGTATTGAACACATTCTTCTCCTCAGTTTTTACAAAGGAAAAGGAGGGGTATAGTAAACAGGACTTTATTATTAGTTACACACCACAGAATGTACCCTTGTGGCAACAGAGGACAATGTCCAAAAAACCTAGAAAATCTCAGCACACATAAATCATCAGAACCAAATGACTTACATCGAAGAGTCCTCAAAGAAATCAGGTTATTGCCAGACCGCGATACCTAATTTTTAGAGACAGCATACTGACAGGAATAGTACCAACTGATTGGTGAAAGGCCAATATGGTACCACTATTAAACAAAGGGCAGAGACATATACAGTACCAGGGAACTGCAGACCAGTCAGTCTAACATTATTGTATGTAAACTAATTGAGGGGAAGATAATGGACTATATTCAAAAATTTGCTGAAGAGAACAGTATATTTGGTAGTACGCAGCATGGATTTACGAAAGGTTGTTCTTGCCAAACCAATCTGTTAACATGCTCTGAGGAAGTGAGCAGACATCTAGATAAAGGAAGGGCGGTGGCTGTGGTGTATCTAGATTTTGCAAAAATTAATAATTATTATTATAATACAGAACTTATATAGCGTCAAACATTTGCACATCACTTTACAATATAAAGGGAGACAGTACAGTTACAATACAATCAAAACAAGAGGATTAAGAGGGCCCTACTTATAAGAACTTACAATCTAATAGAATGGTGCAAGTGGTACAAAAGTTTATAACTGTGGGGGATGAGCTGATGGAAGTGATAAATTCAGAGGCTTCCCTAGGATAGGCTTCCCTGAAGAGGTGAGTTTTCAGGGATGACCTAAAGGCTGCCAGTTTAGGGTATAGCTGGACAGATTGAGGTAGAGTTCCAGAGGATGGGAGAGGCTCTGGAAAAGTCCTGGAGATGAGCATGGGAGAAGGAAACAAGGGAGCTTGAGAGCAGGAGATCATGAGAGGAGCAGAGAGGATAGTTTGGGTGATACTTGGAGGCAAGACTGGTGATGTAGCTCGGGGCAGAGTTGTGGATAGCTTTGTATTTTGTTGTTAGTATTCTGAATTTAATTTTGCTGGGTAATTGGAAGCCAGTGGAGGGATTGGCAGAGAGGGATGGTAGACACTGAGCAGAGAGTTAAAGGTAGTGAAGAGCCGACGAGGACTGGATGACAAGGTATTAATAGGAGAGACAAAGTAGGTTTGTTTGGCAGCATAAATGAAGGAATGGTATTTTAGGAGAGCAGATTCATATAGGGTGAAGTCCTGCAAGGATTTGGTTTCACGCCACAGTCTTTCAAAAGCACCACAATGTCTCTTCAGATTTCTGGTGTTGTCAGCTTGCCAGGGTTGTAATGGTCAGGGCCTGATTCTTTGTGTAGTTAATGGAGCAAGTGCATCCAGTGAGGATGAAAGTGAACTGTTCAGAGGTGGCCAGGCTAGGACAGGAAAGGGGAGAGATTTTGTCATAGAGGTAGTCAATAGCAGAATAGAGAAATTAAGGGTTAAAGTGGTGAAGGTTTCTACAAGTAATCATTTGATGCTTGGAGGGATAAGTGGTTGAAGACAAGGATATGGTGAAAGTGATGAGGTTGTGATCAGAGAGAGAAAAGGGGTTGTTGGTAAGGTTACCAGGAGTGCAGAGATGGGAGAATACAAGGTCAAGGGTATTACGATTGGAGTGAGTGAAAGTATGTGTCCATTGTGTTAGGTCAAAAGATGAGGTTAAGTTGAGCAGTAGCCGGGCTGTTAACATTAACAAGGATGCTAAAGTCATCAAGAATAATAGTGGGTATTTCAGAAAAGAGAAAGTAGGGTAGCCAGGCAGAGAAGTTGTCAAAAAAGTGTGATACTGGTCCAGGAGGCTGATAAATCACTGCAATATTCAGAGAAATTGGAGAAAACAAACGATTGCAGGGCATCTTGAAATAAGAAAGGGATAAAGAGGGAGTGGTAGGAAGGACTTAGAAGGTGCTCTCTTAGAAGGTGCTCTGTGGGGCTTGTCTTCAGGTTGAATCAGTGTAGGGAAAATGTTAAGTAACTGGGAGTCAAAGATATTCACATATATTTTTACATCCATATTTAACAAGGCATAGGGTCTAAAACTTTGAGGTGTATTAGGTTTCTTGCCTGGCTTTGGAATTGTGATAAAGGCATTTAGCATTTCTTGTGGAAATGAGGCTACTGAAGCTGCTTTGGTTGAGGTGAGGAGTCAATATTTCCTTGAATTGTATGTAGTAATCACTAGGGAACCCATTGGGGACTGGTGATTCACCATTAGGCAGAGAAGTAAGTATTTTAGAGGTTTCAGGCATTGTAAAAGGGGCATTTAAGTGGGGAGATTTAAACTGGTCAGAAATGCAGCAATATCAGCCTCAGAAGGTTGGGAGTGTTAGGATCACTTTGCAAATTATAAAGCGAGCTATATTAGTCTCCAGAAGCATCCATAATAGCTTAAAGTGGAGTACAAAAACTGTAGCTACTGACTTTTAAATAACAGCCACTCACCTTTCCCTCGGTCCCGCGGTGTGTTTCCCCCGCAGCCCGTTTCACCGACCGTCCTGTATTCCAGCAGGCCGGAATCTTCAGTGTGGGCACCCAGCTGTGATGGCTTGCAGCTTCACAGCTGGGTACCCACTGCACATGTGCAAGTAGCGCTGCGCTTTATGAATGGTCCAGTAGTCTTCTGGAACCTGTCACATGTCCCAAAAGACTACAAGGAGGGAGGACACCTTCCGCTTCCGATCGCCTAGGTGATCAGACCGGAAGTGGGAGTGGGTACCTGTCAAATTCGGGTACCCACTCCCCCCCACCCCCCAAAGGTGCCAATCCTTAATGGGGAGCTGGGGAGCAGTCCTTAAAGCGGAACTTCCCCTTTTGGGTGGAGCTCCGCTTTAAGGATCAGATATTGTGTGACTACCAGATGGGTGTAGAAGATGGGAAATCTTTGTCTTAGGTCTTTGAGATTTTACTCTGAGGTAAAAATTTCCCAGCTTTATTGCCATGTACATAATGATTAAGATTTAAGGTCTGAAAATATTTATTGTGGTCTTCATGTCTACGTAATTCATGCCTAAGTTGTGAAAGAGTGGTAGAATTTTTTTGATCTGGTGATGCCTTATGCTTAGCCTCTAATGCTCTTTCTGTAGAGTATCAAGCTTCTGGGTTTGCTGTCGTTTGTTGCTGTTTAGCTGATGGACTGTTAGTCTCTAAGTACTCTTGAAAATGTTGAGAAGGGTGGAAAGTGTTATGATAAAGCTTTAAAAGATAAGAATTGTAGCATCACAGATAAGAGAATGGCTCTCATTCTCTACAATAGTAATATAAACAGCTGCATGGTCAGACCATGTGAAATTATGAATATTGATGGATGAGATCCATTGCAGGAGCCATTTATTGACAGCAAGTAAGTCAATGCAATAATAAACGTCAAATCTGGCAGAATAGTAAGTATCGTCTCTTTCAGTGGCAAGTTTACATCTGCATACATCGTACACATCTTCGGCTTGGAAGAGGGTGTGTAAAGATGGACCTCTCAATCTACTTACTGAAATGCAGTCCATTACAGGATCTACAGGTAAGTTGAAGTCACCATAAAGAAAAAGAGCACCTTTCTTGATGATGGATATTTTATGTAGGCAAAGGGGGAAGTCCTCTTGTTGATGGGACTTTAATGGCACAATTCTCTTATATGATAAACTTAAACAGTTAAAACATTTAAAAAAAAAAAAAAAAAGATATGCAGTTTTATTTTTACAATCTTAAAAAACAAACATAAAGCTACAATACAGATTATGGCGGTGTCATCAAAGATGGTATTTCGAATATAGAAATGGGTCATGCATAAATTGCACTTGACGCGTTTTGAGACCAATAGCAATCTCTTCCTTAGAAGAGTTCAAGAAGGCATGACACATGATCCCATGTGGGGTGAAAACTGCCAAGGAATTAAAAACTTATTTTGAGCTCACAGCCATTATGTGAACTGTGTCCGGGGCGCATATTCAGATCTATCCGGATCTTTCTCAACATACTAGGTGAATGCAAGAAATGGTGCACTCTTTGTTGGAGGTGATACAAACCATAGGGGCTACCTACAGATGGGGATACCCCTTTCATATTCTTATCAGCAAACAAAGTCAAGCCTTTGTATTACATATCCCTTCTCAGCTGCTTGCTCTTTTTCAATTCCTGGATGCTGCACCAGTGGAAGTTCCAGACTGGCTAGAGTGGCCAGATAACATCCGTGCTCTATCTGCCATGGTTCCTCGACCACTGCGAGCGAGCCGAGCCAGATCCAGAAACGTATCCATCTCTCGTCAGTCCCCAAGGCCTGCAGAGCTGGAGCTCTGAGTGCATGGTCCCAATAGAAAGATGGTGATTAATATTGACTTTTGTGTACCAAAGAGTACTTCATGGTTGATGACTATAGTGCCTTAATGACCCGGTCAGGTACAATGAGAATTGGGCTGAGTTGGGTTAATTTGCCATATGTCTCCCCAGACGTCTGATATGCCGGCTGATGGGTGGCTTATTCGGAGGAACTCCAGAGTTATGTTAATGGGCTCCTGGGCCTCTGTGGTTGTCTGATTGGTCTGGGGTGCTCCCAAAGTCTACATATTTTCCCCTAGGGGATCCCCAGAATTTAGTACGGGTGAACAATATGGGACCCTCCTCAGTGGTGTGTGCTGGACTTGGTGGAGCTCCATGTCAGTTACCCATGGGCTGCAGCAGCAGTCATAGGGCCACAACATAGTGTGTATCAGGGAGATAAAAAAATGAAGAACTATGATGGCACCCTGACTGGGGGAGGGGGGAGGTCGCAGGGAGTGGAGGTTTTCCTTGGGGGGTCCGTTCCCCTATGCCTTCATTACAGCTGCTTCTTCATGGCGTGGAGAAGGTTGTTGCCTTAATCTGTGCTGGTTATATTGTTGTGTGTTGATTAGTAATGTTTTACTCTACGGCCCTCGGGGGACCTACAGGAGGGCCAGGCATTTACGATCCGGGTCACTTTGTTTGATATTTTCTTGGTGTCAGTGCATCAATCTATCCCCCCCATAGGACCTCCCGATCCCATTGGGTTAGATAGGGAGCGTATATTTCTACTTTGTAGATGCTGGGACATGTAGGCATATTTGCCTATAAGTGTTTTGGTCTCAGCATAAATTCCCCCCCCCCCTTTTCTCTTTTTTTTTACCCCCGAGGCCAGTAGAGATGGACGGAGACTAAATGAGGTATTATTGAAAGATCCTACCACCATGATAGAGGTATCCCGGGCGCTTATATCTTATTTTAAAATGAATGATGTTCCGGAAACAGGACCCTTGATCCTCTGAGAAGTCCACAAGTTCACAATACGAGGGCTCTTTATTAAATATGAAGCTGGACTAAAAAAGGAAAGGACATTGCAGGCTGATTCCCTATTCGAACGCATAAAGCGATTGTAGACAGTTCACAAACAATCCTTAGCATTGTCTACACAAAGGGAGTTGCGGCAGTTGACAGAACAACTGGATCAGTTAATATGGGTAACCATACAAGATAAACTCCGTAGAGGTCATTTTATGAGTTTGGGAATAAGCCTGGCACTTTCTTAGTGAGCGCCCTTCGAAATCGATGGTAACCCAAATAACTATCTAGGGTGGGGACAAGGCTGTGGGCATTTCAGCGATTTTATCATAATCTTTATAACATGCATGAACATCCTCCCCAACACTTTTCACAATGGCAGGAGCTAATAGCCTCCTTAGCAACTTCTGGCATACCTTCCCTACCCCCGCAGTCTTGTAAGGAAATAGAGGGCCCTATAACTACAGAGGATCTGGATATGGCTATCGCCTCTACCAAAACAAATAAAGCACCTGGTCCAGATGGCCTGACATTATCTTATTACAAAACTTTCAGAGAGACCCTCTCTCTATACTTTCTACAGGCATACAATGCACATTTTGACGGTCACAACCCCCCGCCAGGCATGTTGAGGGCACACATCACTGTTTTCCCTAAACCAGACAAGGATCACACTCAATGCTGCAACTATAGACTGATTACCCTTCTCAATGTTGATCTCAAATTATTTTCCAAGATCATATCAAATAGGTTGCTCCCATATGTTCCTGAGCTCATACATGCTGACCAGGTTAGCTTCGTGCCCCAGAGAGAGGTGAAGGATAACACGACAAAGGTTGTCATGCTATTGTACACTGATGCTGAGAACTTTGGAGCATGTGGGATTGGGTACCCATATGTCGACATGGATTTCTGCACTATACTCCCATCCTACGGCCGCAGTGAAAATGAATGAAATTATTTCCCGCTGTCCAATGGAACTTGACAGGGAGGCCCCCTCTCCCTTTAATCTTTATCCTCACTCTAGAGGCTTTTATGTGTAAGGTACGATCTAGCCCTGCTATAACAGGGCTCCAGCTATTCCATAATGACTACAAGATCGCTGCTTATGCCGATGACCTATTGTTCAGCCTTACCAACCCAGAGACATTTCTACCGGAATTGCTTTCCTGTTTACTACATATGGGAAATTTTCTAATTTATCCATTAATTTTTCCAAATCTGTGGCCCTCAATATCAACATGGCAAAGGACCATGTGGTGCATCTCCAGCACTTCTGTCAGTTCCGTTGGAGAACGTCCTCTATACGCTACCTTGCAGTTAACATCACGGTTGATCTCTTGGCATTGTATGAAGTGAATTTTAGCTCTCTGCTATCGAAAGTTAGGTCAGACATGCACAGGTGGAAGGGCCTCATCCTCACATGGTTTGGACGCTGTAACGCCTACAAAATGATAACATTACCCCAGATTTTGTACCTCATACAGGCATTGCCCATATATATCCCCCAGTCTTTTATTGCATCGCTATGGACTATGCAATTGGACTTTATCTGTGGGGGCAAAGTGGCTCGGATTAAATTTTCTTTGCTAGCTCTCCCCAAGCTTAGAGGAGGGGTTGGTCTTCAGGATTTATCGCTATATTATAAAGCCTCGCACCTTTCCAGGGTGGTAACGTGGTGCACAGACATAAGATGTGGATCCAAATTGAACAACAGTCAGCGCCGGTTGCACTTGCGGCCTTGCCCTGGTTACAAGTGAAATATTACCATTCTCTTAAAAGTAACCCACAGTGGGAGCCACGATTAAGGTTATTCACCTGACTTTTCAACAAAAGGGACTGCCCCTCCTCTGTCCCCCCTTACCCCTGTACTCTCCAATTCCGCTTTTCCCCTGGGAGTTGACAGCAAGCAATTCATGACTTAGTGGAACTGGATGTCCCTTCAGACACCTAGCACTCTGGTACAACCCCGGCTGGGTGACTGGTCGGCCTACCAATTGAGTGACTTCTTTCAATCGATTCCAGATGCGATCAAATATAGCAGACCACTAACTCCCTTTGAAGAGGTGTGTGCTACAATGGAGTATACTCCTCACCTTCTGTCAGTACTGTATAAAATGTTGATCACACCAGGGGAGATTTTGTTTCTTCCAAATAGGAGGCTGACCTGCAAATGTCCTTTTCGGAAGAACAAATGAACCGGATCATTCAATTAGCTCACAAATCCTCGATAACTAATCATTTCCAAGAGCAGGGATACAAACTTCCATCCAGGTGATATAGGGTCCCAGTACTATTGAACAAATTCTACCCCTCAGTCTCCAGTTTGTGTTGGTGGTGTCAGAGAGAGGAAGGCACTTTACTGCATATCTTCTGGCAATGTTCTCTGCTGACTCAGTTCTGGTGGGGAGTGAGGAACTTAGTCTTACAGCTGACCTCTGTTGATCTGGGAACAGACCCATTGGCGTACCTCTTTCATCTCAACTCGGTACTGCTACATTGTTATAGACGCTCTCTGACAGTTCATCTTTTGATTGTGGCACAGGCATGCTTTCAGGATTTTTGGAAGCAAATCTCTCCCCCGAGCATGGGTCATTGGTTTGCAAAGTTGCATGAAATTAAATCAAAGGAAAGTCTTACTGCCTCCCTTAACAATAAGAAAGATGTGTTTCAGGAGATGTGGCAGCCTTGGACAATGTATACTTGCTCGGCGCAATATCTTGATGAGGCGCCCACCTCTTGGAAGTCACCTTTGGCAAATTAGTCACTGAACCATATGATTGGTATTGGGGGGAGTAGAAGGAGCGGAGGACCCTGTGCTACTCTGCCCCTCCACCCTCCAGCTCTGCCTTCAGTACTCTCTGTGAGCTCCACTCCGTCTTCTCTCTCCTGTCTCCCCTCCACCCCCTTTTTTTTCTCCCTTTCCCATTCCCAGTGAGTTAAGAAGATTAGTGTTTTTCTGCATTATTTCTCCCTTTTTTTCTTCCCTTGGTCCCATGATGGACCAATTCTGGGTTTTCAAATATAAAAGTTTGTTTTAGACTTTGTGTATTGCAGGCTCATCGCCCTACATTTCCTGTATGAATGGCCTTAAAATAGTTATATGTAACAGATGAGATGTATATGGCCTATTACACCTGATCCTAGGAACTCTGTGAACTGTTGTGCTTTATGGCACTTATAACTGTTTCTAAAATGTATGTGGATCTTCTTTATTGTTTACTGTGTGATGGTACTCCTTGTATATGCACATTGTCTTTTTAAATAAAGAATTATAAAAAAGAATCTAGATGCAGAAAATTATTAGTATACTGGCTTTGGGGTTGTTGAGCAGGAATGAAATTGCTCTGGATACAGGGTGTTATTCAATAGTACATAAATCTGGTACAACCAGGTGCTTCCCTGGGGTAAATTCTTTTTATTTATTTTTTTTAAGTGACCACTTGCTATTCAGGAGTAAGGCTACATTCACACTAGCGTTGTGTGCAGGCGGCAGAGAGGCGTTTGGGAAGCGTTTTTACTGCTTCCCAAATGCCTCTGCCAATTCTGCACATTACAGCACATGGTGCTGTTCTAACGGGAGCGTTTGCGTCGCGTCGCGGCAAAACGGACGCCTCTGGTCGAGTCAGGAGGCTTTGAAGCCTCCTATTCTCGTCTATGGTGCCGCTCCGCAAACGCCCGGCCTGCGTTTGCGGTGCGGTTGCGACGCAGTTGCGGGGCATTTGCGGAGCGGTAACACCACTCAAACTGCATTATAGGCATTTGTGGGGCGTTATTAACGCTCGGCAAACGCCTAGCAACTGACGCTAAACCGCGCATGAGGCGTTTGCGGAGCGTTTGCCAAGCATTAAAAAACGCTCCGCAAACTCCAGACCAATGCTTGCCAAACGCTATAGGGGCGTTTGGCAAGCGTTGGTAAAATAGCCAAGTGTGAACGAGCCCTTATAGCATTAGGAGGCATTGAAGTGGAGGTGCATATAACAAAACCCAATATTGTGGTGCCTACTTATAACATAGGAAGTAACTGTGATGATGTGAATGTACAATATATATGTAAAGTGCTGCGTACATTGACGGCGCTATACAAGTACCTGAAATAAATAATAAATAAAATAAATTCAAAACCTTCAAAAAAGACAAATATTTCTGTGGCTACCCAATTACAATTGGGCACCTGCCCCAATTAAGTGTGAATACATGAATTATAAAAGGGCACTTGCTCAAAATATAATAAACTTGACTTTGAAGCAAACTTATAAAACAAAGTCCACTTACGTGCATATCCCTAAATGTCCTTTAAGAGATTGCTGGATCATGCCAATTTCCCCAAGAAATTCTTCTCAACTTGTGATCAGAATTAAATTGCACACTTATCAGAAGGTTTTGACCCCGTTAAGGATGGTCAAACAGCACTAGGCCCCCCAAGAATGTTATATTATGAGGTGAATCTCCACGCTCCCCTTAATTCCATTGTATCTTTCAGATAAACTCAATAAAGCAGTAAACATCCATATAGGAGCATCTAAGTGTAATATTTAGTAAGAACCAATATTTTAGATAAAAATATGTAAAAAAAAAAATATAAAAATCACACTCACATTGTATGGTGCTTAAAGTACTGGCACCAGTGTATACCGCCTGTGTGCATGAGAATGTCACAGCATCTCCTATGATAGCTGGTGTGCTTTCCAAGCGTCAATCTGACGGGCTGGACGTGATGCCATGTGGGACCCGGGAGTGACGGTCCACGCTTCTACATATGCTTCACCAAGGCAGCGTCTTCAGGAAGATGTTTTTTAGCATAGTGTCCAGAATAGGTTGATTGGAGGTGGGGAAAGAGGATATAGGATCAGGTATACTATCAGAGCTCTCCATGCCCTCCTGTGAGTCATGCACCTCACTGGATGCAGTGCTCTGAGATGTAGCCTGGGGTGGAGCCATCTTCAGCTTAGATTTGACAGGGCTCTGAGTAGAAGGAGTGGAGGACCTGGAGGGAGATAAGTTCTGCAAGGTTTGCATCTCCAGGGACCCTCTGACAGTGTGTAAGGGATTTCCGGATTGTGATTGGAAATGCGCATGCGCATAGGAATTCCTGCAGGAGATTTGCTGGTTGTGCACATGCGCACAGAAATGCACGATCATGCACATGGACACGCAAGTGCACACGCACGGTGAAGATTGGCGCCAGACGGCCTATTTAAGGAGTGTCTCTGCTCATGTTCAGTGCTGACTAGTCTTCAGCTCCCCCGTGTCCTGCTTGTTCCTGTGTGATTCCTTTGTTGCTGACCCAGCTTGTTCCTCACCTGACTCTGATTGCTCTCCTGATTGATACTGGTTCCTGACTTCGGCTCTGCTCCTGACCTTGGCTTTTTCTTCTGATTCTGTACCGTGCTGCCCGACTGTTGATGACCCTGGCTATTCCATGACACTGCTCCTGTCTCTTGTCCTCACTACCTGCCTTGCTCTGGTGCACGCCTGGCAATCTACAAAACCTGCTCTGCCTACTACTACTGTGCCAAAATCAGAGGATCATCAGCCTTCCAAGGTCATCATTTGCAAAAGCTGCAAACAACAACTACTGGCGCTCTTGTTCCCCTGGGTCCTAGACTCCCTCTGTTCCAACTCCAGCGGGGTCAGGGCTAGTGACACCAGTGAGGCCGACCTTGTCATTTCAGTCTCCCATCAGGTACATGACACAGTGTCTGAGAAGCCAGCAGATGCAGTCTGCATGTGCTATGAGTGGCGGCGGTCTCCACCATTTTGTTGAAGTCCAACTCCAATCAGAGGAAAGAATGCTTTTAATTTCTGTGGCTAGGGCCACTCCTTGCATTTCAGAGACATCGACTCAGGTACTTGAGTGTGTGCTCCTGATGTGGCTATGAGCTGAGCAGGTAAGAAACACTGCTGTATGTGCTGTACCCCATGGGCTGGAGCAGAGATCTCTTAGAAAGCGGCCATACAGTAGTGTGTTCACCATACCCCTCCCCGAATATATATTTTTTCATTTGTTCTGTTCATAGTCTGTTATGTGTCACTAAACCCACATCATAAAAAACTATCAATACATGTTATATTACATGTTGTTAATACTCACTCAGTCGTTATTGTATTAATTTTTTGTATTCTGCAAAAAAACTGGTTTATCCTGCTGAGTCCACTTCCTCCCTCCTCCTCCATGACCAATAATTACAATGGGGGTGGGATAATACATATAGATTGATGGAGACTTCACCTCCATCTTATTTTAAGACACAGGCTGGAAGGGCATAACACAGCCTGTGCCAAAAAATAATAAAGACAATTAAAAACAGTTTACTGATATTATTTATTTTTATTCCAAAGGCAATTTTTTTTATTTACTTTGAACATGTGACCAGCAGCAGAGGACTAGATACTCCTCCTGTCTATGTTTCCCTGCAGACAGGCTGGGAAAGAGCTGGGTCATGTTATAGTTGTATATCTATTAGGAAAAAGGTAGTTACATTTTTTATTTTATTAAACTAATTACAGTGCCATCATCCACATACAGAAATAGAAGGGATAATGTAAATTAAACAGTGTGTGTTTAGCATCACACAGTTTTTTCCATCTTTTTATTATATCCTTTTTGTATCCTTTTTGTAGTAGACTCCTTTTTAACTCTTCTCTCTTCTAATCAGAAACCGACCAAATGGAGGGACCAATTTCACATATTTAGGTTGGTAACATTAAAAATGTAAAATAAAGTTTGGTGCTGTCTCCTTCCATTTATGGATTGTGAATTTCTCAGGTAAGTGAGATGAGGCTAATGAAAACCTGCCAAGTGATTGTTCATTTTTCAGAATGAATGCTTAGTTTAGTGAGTTAAGTGAATTTACAATCAGTTTGACTGTCTAGAAGTTAATATTAATTTGTGAATCAGCCTCAAATTATGTTTTCTTTTATTCCTCCCCTACATTCAGTAAAATTTCAAAACTGTATTGTACTGTAGTTCTCATTTAACACATTCTGATTTTTTTTAAAAACAAATAGAAATATATAATAGCAATAAGACATATATAAACATATAGCACATAAAAGTGCAGCTCTTTGCTGTTTGACTTTGAAAATATAATATTTTTATTGCAGTTTAGTTTGTAATATGGGTGACTTTCACAACAGGAGCACAAGCCAATTTAAAGTCCAAGCATCGAGCAATCTGAGATCCACCAGCTCCACGCAGTAATATAATTATTCCCTCTGAGGCTCTTAATTGTCTTCATCACACCATGATTTCTGCACAAATTAAACATGCATTTTAGCTATATATAACTTCCTTCGCAGTTAACATTCTGGAAACAAATTTCAAGGAGAACACATTTGAAATTATTCTACCTTCTGACACATTTATCATTATTATGTATATTCTACATTTATAATCTTGCAGTTTATAAAAAATAGATGAAGGAAAATGTACCATATGAACAAATGCTCTAAAGGAATAGCATTGTAATGCTGTATGATTTAAAGGCCTATTTATAAAGGTCAAAATTATATTTTAAGATTTTTCTTTTCCTTTGAAACATCAATTTCAGCAATAGTGTATATAGACTATTATTAGTTTTATCATTATTGCTCAGGGAAATGTTTCCTCTTATTTTTGTCATAATTTAACAGGAGTGAAAAAGGGACACTGCAAAATATTTTAAAAATATATACTAATCAATTAGCGGTTTCAGTTTTTATTTTTTGAAAAATTTCAACAAGAGAATACACCATTTTAGAACTGGCATAATACAGTATATCTCTTACTTTTATTGCTTCCTTGTGCTTCAAAGGCTGTTTTTGAGTGTTCTGTGAGTGCAGGTTTAAATTGGAGATTTACACAATGAAAACATTTGTTTCTTTTTCATTTCAAATTCATTCATTAAGCTAATCATTTTATTTGGTCATATTTGTTATGTTGGAATGATTTTTTCGGAATTTGTTTTGTATATTCATATTTGTTTTGTATATTCAGATTAATTTTGTATATTCATATTTGTTTCACATATTTAGTAAGATTGGTTATATATCCATTTTAACATGCTAATTCGTTATTTCTGGAGATTACTTATACACTCTGGTCCTGCTAGTCCAACCTACAAAGAGAAATGGAATGAGCTAATTAGACAATATTGACTGGAGTCACATGCATATGATAGAAAAAAATGGAACAAAATTAATTTTCGATTCATTTGTTATTTTAAAATTCAGATATTCTGATGGATTCATCTCCATCATATCCAAACACAATAAGAAGGAATCATTGTCTTATTTTACTATTATAGCTTACTATATTTATTCTAGTATGTTTTCATTTCATATGTAGTGCATTTTTTTATCATAATAAAACATGTTAATGCAAAATAAACATGAAATGGCTCCAAAAGAACGAATGGAATGAAATTAATTTTGGATTCATTTGTTTTGTTATGACTCAGAGATCTTGATGAGTCCACCTTCATTCAGTTCAAACTCAATATTTAGGATTCATCAATTTATTTCACTTTTATACCTTATTGTATTTATTGCTATATTTTTTCATTTCATATGTAGTGCATTTTTTTATAATAATGAAAAATGTTAGTAAAAAATAAAAAATAAATGGATCTGAATCAATTTGGAGCATTCATTATGCCGTTACGTTATTTTGAATACTTCAAACATTAACAAAAGGGCCAAACTATCAAATCATGTCATCTAAATGAAACAAATGAATACAAATGAATTTGTTGTTTAGATATAATTTATTTTGGATTCCTTGAAATTCCTTACAATTGTGATATGGAGATTCATATACATTTGAATTTCCGAATAACAACAATTTTGTCTAAATGTGGATTCATAGCAAAATGCATCGCACATGTCTAGTTAAAATTATATAATCACAAGTATCACAATTAACAGGTAAGTAATCAAATTAAAGTCCACTACATTGTAAGTTACCCCAGATCATTGTTACAACTTTACCATATTAACTTCCATAATGGCAAATGCATCTGAGGTGTATCCAATTAATTTTCCGTTAATTTTAAAGTCGCTGTTCTTAAACAGTGTTAGTAAAATATTACAGACTTTAAGTGTACAGAATTCAGCTTGTGTTCATAGTTTGTTATAAATTTGTAACAATAATCTGGGTTAACCTGTGATGCAGCAGACCTTAAAGGTTGGGGTCACTTTTAAAAAATATTAAATGCACATGTTTTTGCAGGAGTCTGCAAAGCTCCTCCAGCTTTCTTCCAATACCTATTTACAGCACTCATAGTCCATAGAGAACTACAAGCCTATCTGTTTTGTCAGTGAATGGGGCTTGTACTTTATACATTAACAGACCTCTGTGATTAAAAGACATGGCTGTGGGGCTGGAGCCCTTTCACAACAATGGCAATTTTAAATGAGGCAGCGGCTGCGGGGCAGAAGTGCCTGCTGTCCTGACAGTTGGGGGGGAGACAGTTAGTTAGGAATACATTTTAAACTCTAAACATGAGTGTAACATGTAACATGTTCCTAAAGGTGAACTTAAAGGTCACTTATCTGTTACTTTCCACAACTTTTTACCCTATAGTACTTTATCTGACATTGAAAATTCAAGTGAGTAATTTTAAGAAACTGGAGTTGAATCAACTGATTTAGTGGTGAAAAAAAAATTATAAAAAGAAAAATATATCTGTACATATATTGCCTTGAGAAAGTATTCATACCCCTTGACATTTTCCACATTTTACAGCTGCAAGTCTTTTTGGGTATGTCTCTTCCAGCTTTGCACATCTAGAGAGTGAAATTTTTGTCCATTCTTCTCTGCAAAATAGCTCAAGCTTTGTCAGATTGGATAGAGAGCATCTGTGAACAGCAATTTTCAAGTCTTGCCATAGATTATCAATTGGATTTATGTCTGGACTTTAACTGGGCCATTCTAACATATGAACATACTGATCTAAACCATTCCTTTGTAGCTCTGGCTGTATGTTTGTCTTGCTGGAGGGTGATCCTCTGCCCCAGTCTCAAGTCTTTTGCAGGTTTTCTTCTAAGATTGCCCTGTATTTGGCTCCATCCATCTTCCCATTAACTGTGACCAGCTTCTCTGTCCCTGCTGAAGAAAAGTATCCCCACAACATGATACTGCCATCACCATATTTCCCAGTGGGGATGGTGTGTTCAGGGTGATGTGCAGTGTTAGTTTTCCACCACACATAGAGTTTTGCTTTTAGGCCAAAAAGTTACATTTTGGTCTCATCTGACCAGAACACCTTCATCCACATGTTTGCTGTGTCCCCCACATGGCTTCTCGCAAACTGCAAACTGGATTTCTTATGGCTTTCTTTCAACAATGGCTTTCTTCTTGACACTCTTCCTTAAAGGCCAAATTTGTTGAGTGTATGACTAATAATTGTTCTGTGGACAGAGTCTCCCACCTGAGCTGTGGATCTCTGCAGCTCATCCAGAGTTACCATAGGCTCCTTGGCTGTTTCTTTGATTAATGCACTCCTTGCCTGGCCTGTCAGTTTAGATGGACAGCCATGTCTTGGTAGGTTTGTAGTTGTGCCATACTCTTTCCATTTTCAGATGATGGATTGAATAGTGCTCTGTGAGATGTTCAAAGCTTGGGATAGTTTTTTTATAACCTAATCCTGCTTTAAACTTCTCCACAACATTATCCCTGACCTGTCTGGTGTGTTCCTTTCCTTGGCCTTCTTGATGCTGTTTGTTCACTAATGATCTCTAACAAACCTCTGAGTGCTTCACAGGAAAGCTGTATTTATACTAAGATTAAATTACACACAGGTGGACTCTATTTATTAATTAGATGACTTCTGAAGGCAATTGGTTCCACTAGATTTTAGTTAGGGGTATCAGAATAAAGGGGACTCAATACAAATGCATGCCACACTTTTCAGATATTTATTTGTAACAAATTTTGAAAACCATTTATCATTTCCTTCCACTTCAAAATTATGTGCCACTCTGTGTTGGTCTATCACATAAAATCCCAATAAAATACATTTACAATTTTGGTTGTAACATGACAAAATGTGGAAAGTTTCAAGGTACTGTATATACAGTGTGAGGCCCTGCCACTGTGAAAATGGATATAGGTATGACACAGGGTTTGCAGTAAGGCAGAGTGCTGGGATACAGAGTGTTTTGAATAGAAAACATTGTTTTTACAGCTTTCTCCAGGTTTTGTAATACTGCAGCTTGAAGGCTTCAAAGTGTCTTGGCTGGGATGAAGCTTTCAATCCTGTGTCCTGGTGTTCCTGGAGACCTGCAGGGTGTAGGTGTCTCCATGTGTAACAAAGAAGATTAAAGAAGGAGATGGATGCTGTATCAACCAGTCCAGGGAAGGAAATTATGTTGGCCTTGACTGCCTCTCCAGCCATGCCCCTGATGTGCTTCACTCTGCCCACCGGAGATTGGTCACAACGGGTGGAAGAAATGCATTTGTGAGTTGGTTGGAGTGGGGGCTGATGCCAACACCATTACCTTAAATGGACTGTTTGATGCGGCATCCATCTCCTTCAATCTTCATTGTTCCTGAATTAATGTTAGGCCTTCATGTTATCCGACTTTGAACAGCGCTGTACGTAGAATGTGCCCACTTGTACATACACTTTTTAAGACACTTTATTAAGAGCTGGCCATAGCTCCAAGCCCTTGTTTGCAGATAGAGGTGTGCTTCAGCCAGGAGAGGTGATTAGCTTGGGAGACAAGACTCCATGTTGGAGAGATTCCTTACCCACTTGATTTGGAGAGTTGGGACAGCTCAGTGAATCTGCAGGAGAATGTCAGAAGATCCTCTATCTTGAGGCAAGGAGTGGACCCATGCAGCAAAGTGCTCAACAAAGAAACTGAGCCAGGAGAACCAGAAAGCTGGGTCAGATGGACCAGTGCTAACATAAGCAGTGCTGTTGACAAGAGAGCAAGGTGGCTTGGCATTTTTTGTGTTATCTGTTTGGCTGGAGAATCCCCTGCTTGGGCAACTTTCCCAATTCCGATCAAATTTAGAAATGAAAATAGGATCTTTTATTTTATCTTATCCTTTACTGAACCTGCCCAGGACTGGTTCACTGTTGATGTGAACTGGTGCTGAAGATTTATTTTTTAAAAATGTACTTGGTACATACAAACACAAATATAATCAATTTCAGACAATAGAAAAGTAAGTAAACTAATTAAAGTTCTGCATAATCAAACCTACAGGTGAACAAGACAAAAAACCCTTAAATAACATGCTTTAAATTGCTCCAAAAGTGAACAAAAAAATCTTCCTCATCCCGTAATACAACTGGATATTCTCTGGATAAACAGTGGATTTAGAAATGCATGCATTTTTTAAAACAATATATTTAGAACTAGCTCCAGTAGTCATTTATTCCACATTTTCACAGCTCTTACTTTTAAGACTTTGCACAAAGTTCACCCAGTTCCCTACAGTATTTATTTATTTACTTATTTATTTATTTATACAAGGTAGTCATATCCTAGCTTAACTGGCTCTTCTCAAGGGAAAATTAGTAGTTTAAATGTTGTGAAAGAATAAGACCCCTTTCACATAATCAATCCAATACATCTGCCTGTCAGTTTTTCAGGCGGACCTGATCAATGGTCCATGCATTCCTATGGACAGTCTGGTGTAAACAGACTTGTATTGTTTACACCTGCCTACCTCTAGGTCTGACCCTGTCCTCTAAAAAAAAAATTTAAGATGATCAGATCGGAGGGTAGTCAGGTGTAAATGGACAGCGGAATCTGTTTACTCCTAGCATCCCGGATAGAGCAGAGAGAGCTCTCTCCGTGTCCACTCTGCAGAAATGAAGTGGACATGGATGTGTCATCTGCCAACTCTGCTCCAATCAGCAGGGGAATCTGTGAGTGGATCCCCTAATGATCGGAAGGGAATCTGCCCCATGTGAAAGGGGCCTTATAGCTCTCCTCAAGACAACCATTATTGCTCTGCACCTTTCCTAAGTAGTTTAGGTAGTAAAAACATGATTTAGCAGAAAGGTATAGTACTTATTTGCAGATGTAAATTCACTTAAGGGAGCAGAGTATTTCTTTTTTTAAATATAAATGACTTTATCATTTAAACTAAGATATATATATATATATATATATATATATATATATATGTATATATAGTGACAGTGTGGTTCCAAGTCATGGTGTATGTGACCCAGGATTCTCAACTAGGCAGGTTGAGGGTTCCTGGATGCTTGTTTAATATGAAGGGAACTGTTTTTTTCAGTTTCCTTGGTAGTTGGTAAAATCAAGTTTGGGACCTGGAGCCCAGAGATTTCATAGTGATCTAGTTAGTATAAAATCTACAGTCTTGAGACCAGGTTTTGGGAACAACCAGCACACTGATTGTGCAGGTGTGTGCTGGGCTTTTTGGTAGAGACAGGACCAGGGTTCTGGGATCCACCCTCCCAAGGAGTCCATGTGGGTGCAAAAGTATGTGTGTGTCTGTCTGCACCGTACAGGAGTCAGCAGAGCAGCAAGGAGCTGCAAGAGAGAGTGCTAAAATAAGTACAGTGTTTAAACGTGATCACAGGGACACTGAGTTACATGGTCAGGAGGACTGAGGCCCAGTGCCAGAGCAGCGGTGCTGCTAAAGAGAGCCAAAAGACTGAAGTTTATATTATTTTGTGTTGATGGTGGAAACCCCTGCATGGCAATGGTTCATTTTGTTTGACATTTCTTTCTTTTTAATTAAAGCGGTCCAACAAGTCTTTGAATGGCATGGACTGTATTCACTGATGAGCGCTACACTGAGCTAACCAACCCCCAAACTTTACTATATACTGTATATAAATATAGACCCAGATACATTTTCTGTAGTATCTCATATGGGATCACCTAAAAACTGCTTAGATCTGGAAACAGTTCTTGGAAACAACCAAATATATAGCAAAATTTATACCACATACTGAGTTTTCAAAGAAAATACTTTATTTTCAGTGGAAATCTTAAAGCAGCATTAAACAAACAAACAAAAAAAATATCACAGGTTACCAATCCTTATATGTAGTGGCTGCATTACTTTTCTTTTGTTAGGTTTTCTTCCCTCTGTTTTCACCTAATAATGTGGCCAGTATCACACCTCCTGGATTAGAGTGATCTCACTGGATGAATTAGCACAGGGGGCACCTCCGAAAATTTGACATATGTTCAGATGTGGATATGCATTCAGATTCGTTCAGCTGCTCCTGCCAGAATGTCGAATTTTGAGAAGCAACTACATGTGTCTGCGCAGCTTCTGTATCTCCATCCACCTCTATAGGCAATCTGCAATAACAAAGGGAGCCTGCATACAGGTGTCAGTGCCCTTCTCAATAATCCTATCTGAATAATGCACTTAACAAAAATAAAAACTTATATTTACATAGTTTAACAAGTTCGCCCTCTTCAAGCAAACCAGCAATGGTTATTCCAACCAGAAGTGGCGCCACGTAAAACAACACACATAAATGAAGGATCACAGAATCCTAACCTCACAATAGTTATTTATAAAAGCAGAGCACCAACAGTCCTACATTGGTCATAAAAGGGTAAAAGCCGAATGTTAGCACAAAGAATAAAGCTTTAAGAATACAAATTAACAAAAGTAACTTGGCACAACAAACTTAAAACTATAAATAAATCACGGAGAAATGTTAAAATTACATACATTGGGGTTTATTTACTGAAACTGGAGAGTGCAAAATCTGGTGCAGCTCTGCAAAGAAATCAATCAGCTTCCAGGTTTTTTGGCAAAGCTTTATTTTCTTTTTACAGAATTTTATTAAGGTTCTTAGAGTAAAACTCACAACATAACGTGCAGAACAATCAAAATGAAAATCGCAGTGTCACAATGAGTTTCCACATAGTAAATAGCAGGTCATGTTGCATACAAAAAATACCTCCAGAGCAAGTAAACCTAGGTTGCGTATAAGAATAGATTGTCATATTGGGAAATAAAACAATTTATGTGCTGTTCAGGCTTCAAGTATGTGTCACTAGGACTAGCAAAATACACCTCTCATGGGTAAGTGTATAGAGGCAAGTCTTGTTTGCGGTCTAGTGACATAAAACATTTAGCCATTGTCAATACTGTCTAAAAGAGGTTGGCAAGTTATGAAACAGCAATTGTAGCTTGAGTGAATGTTGGGGAAGAGTAAAAAAAAAAAGGGGGAGAAAAAAGGGGGAGGGAAGAGAGGTGCATTTAGGTATGCAGGAGGTAAGGGAGTAAGGGATAGTAATACCGGTTCTGCTACTAAAGCTAAAGTATGTATCAATTTAGCAGGAACATTTCAGGTTATATAAATCAATTCCTCAATTTCAGCCGTTTGTTGGATGCGATGGTACCATTTGGTATGTGTTGGTGGGGTTGGGGTGCCCCATTTTGAGAGAATACAGCATCTGGCAGTATTTGCAAGATGTAAAGCTAGAAATGTATGGTATGTAGATTTCGGGAGAGAGGAATTATGTAGCGGGTATTGGGCTGGAGTACAATGTGTACAGTGTACAGTATGTGCTTATCTTGGTTATATCCTCATGTACAGCTACCCAGAATGGTTGCAGTTTGGGACAGGACTACCATAAATATATTAGGGAGCCAGGATCAGATCCACATCTCCAACAGGGGGGGGGAGATTGAGGGTGAAAATTTGTGGAGTTGTATGTGTGCCCAATACCATCCCGAGTATACTGTATTTTGTATCCTAATTCCTGCACCATCACATTTATCGTGCCCTTGTGTAGTAGGTGTATGATAATTTTTCCCAGTCCTCATCTGTAAGAGTGAGGTTAAGCTGTTTTTCCCATGTCTGGCTTAGTCTATTGGCCTTCGAAGTTTGGTTAGAAAAGAGCAATGAGTATATCAGATATATCACATGGTGTTGTGGTGTAGTTCTAGAGATTATGGCCTCAAATGGAGTGTGAGGACGAAACCATTCGGGGGGTATGACTTCGGATTTTAAAGAAGTTTATAAATTGGACGCATGTCTAGAAAGGAAAATGCGAGTTCAGCATTTTAGCTTGCAGTGCGTTATAAGGTAAAACAGTACCTCGGTGAAAGAAATGTTCGGCGTGTATCTGTTTGTGTGACCAAACGTCTTTCAGGAATTGGGATGACAGGGCAGGATTAAATTCAGGATTGTGTCCAGGAGACAAAGACAATGACAAGGATTTACAGGCCAGACGAAAGCAGTGTAGGGATGGTCCTACTGTCAGATGGTCTTTAAATTCCTGAGGCGTGTGTTGGAGGGACAACCAGGGGGCTATCTGCAAGGGCATCCTAAAGTACATTTGTTCAGGAAGGACTCATGCTTTTGTTTTTGTATGTAGTTTCCAATCCACTATCCTTGCTAGGTGGCAAGCCAAGTAGTAGTTGTGTATATCATGTAGACCTATGCCTTAGCTTGGTTTGGGCAGTGTAATTATATTGTGGCAAAGTCTAGGCACTTGTGTCCCCAAATAAAGAGAATGCATGCTCTGCGGTATGCATGTTCTGTGATATTTTTTTGTTAAAGCCTAATTGAACAAGCTGAAGTTTGAAGCTAATTGGCTACCATGTACTGTTGCACCAGATTTTGCACTTTCCAGCATTGGTAAATCAACCCCACTATCTTAGTGATATATAGTGATATTACAACTGTGTATGTAATATCTATCTATCTATCTATCTATCTATCTATCTATCTATCTATCTATCTATCTATCTATCTATCTATCCATCTATCCATCCTTTCTTTCTTTCCCTACTGGGGAACAAAATGCCTACTGTAAACATTCAAAATGTTTCATCAACAACAAAAACAATATAGACTCACTCCCCCTAGTGTAAAATAATGTGTTAAATAGATCACAAAAATGTCATCCAATGCACACACATGAAGTTAAAGGAAGCAGGCACATCATGACCTTCCTAGCTGACTCTCCTGCATGATACCACTCGCAGTCTGTGAAGGAGAACCCATGTATGCTGTCAGGTAACCTCAAAGATCCACACAATCCCAGTGTTCACAATAGAGTTTGGGTGTCTATAATCCAATGCAGGTTGTACAATGTCATCTCTCTCTAGGCTGGGACTGTCCATGTACACTGTTTAAGAAACTTAGATGTGTTCCTGCCACCTGGAGGTATTATTGAGAGCTGCAGTGGCCAAGTGTTCGTTGACTTTTCAGGCACATATACATATCAATACCAGCATTGATAGGACTTGAAGATCAGCGCATGCACTAGTGTTTTCTTTGTGTTCTTGTTCAAAATGTTTCATGTTCACAAAGCTTCAAGATGACCAGATTTCCTACAGTAATATTAAAAAATACTACAAATTGGATACTATTACCAATATCCAATTCTGCACATGATACCATGCAAAAGGATATAAGAAAAGTCCTATTCTGAATAGAAATTGGAGAACACTTATGTAAGATCCTTTGCTTACCTGCTCTTCAGCAATGTGATTTCTGTGTAACTCTTCTTTGATGCCAACATCTTCTCCGAATCTTCTTCAGGATATGGAATCTTCAGCATGTACATGGGAGCTAATTAATCCTGGCCCGAGGTATACTGGGAGTGTACTCTGAGCTGTGCATGCTGAGCTCAGTGTACACTGTAAAGCAGTTTGTGAGCAGGAAGGTAAGAAGCATTTATTTACATAGATACAAAGTATGTCTCTTCTACAATAAAAAACACTGCTGCTTCAGAGAAAAAAACCTTTAGATATAATAAAAATATAATTTCTACCAATAGACCTAAATCATTTTTATACCAAAACTTTTTCAGACATCAATGGGTCCTTTCAGTGCTATAAATATTAATGTTGCACTTGTACATTCATATGCTACAGAAAGAAAGCATTTGAAGGGCAAGCTAACCACATATTTAACTCAGTTCAATTCACTAAATTATCTCCTTGCAACCTAAAATATGTTGGCCACACCACAACAACCTTGAGAGGGAGATTTGAATGGCACAAATGCAATAATATTAACCAGACTCAGAAACACAGTATGTTCCGATATTTTTAGTAATTGCACAACAGTTACCCAGAAGAGATGGTGCTATTTGCTATTGAAATTGTTTCTCAAAATCTTTCTCTGGGTGTTAAATTTAGAAGTATTTGTTAATGTGAAACATTTTGAATATTCACATTACTTTGTGCCAATGGGTTGAATGTAAATCCTAAGACCTATTCTTTAGGACAGTAACCCCTAGTTGGTGTATACTCACCAGGTTTAGTTTGAGTTTTGCGAATCTTCATATGATCTTGGTGAGATCCTCATTTTTATCCTCCTGTTCGGTATGTATAAGGTTTCATATGATCAATTTCCTGAAGCAACATTTGTAAGGTTGGGGAAAATGGGGTTTATTCTCTAATTTTAGTTTTTTTAATTGAACAGCTTTTAGGTACACAGAGCTATAAAACAGTACTGTATCTAATGGTTGTTAAGGTCAAACACATTGGTACATTATTCATATGTATTGTAGCACATTTATCTATATCCAGAAAAGGTGTATCACACACCTAAGTACAAGAGGTGTCGTCAAAATGAATCAGTCCATGATCCAAAATTTAGTTACCATTGACAGAGTTGCATTACTCAGTTTTCCTTTACTACAAAATAGCAGAATTGCTACAACATTACCAAATGCCTTTGTTAATGTTGAAAGATCTTGCTATTTATAATAAAATAATATTGAGTGCTGCAACACTGTTATTCACACAAGGTGATGGATATGAGAACATTTTTGCCCAATGCAAGAGCAATGGGAGAGTTCAACAAGCAGAACTGTGAGTTGTTGAGGCTAAAGAAAAGCCTTTTTGCATGGACTTTAAGACATTTGTGAAGTGAACAGTACATTTGTGAAGTAAGCAACTACTGTAGCTATATAAAATAATTGTGGTATTAGTTATCCACACGGAGACTGCATTATACAGTGTTTTTCTGTCACAGAGCTACCATCTGAAAGCACCCCCTGTCACAATAAACAGTATTTTATTTATGAAAGAAGTGCGCAGTTACTGTGTGCATGCTTCATTTACACAGCAGCCACTGTAAGGACACCTAAAACACAAAGTGGGACCTGAGTGCCAAATTGCAAGTTGATGAGCATGATGCGCGGGAAGGGGGTAGTGGGTTAGCTCTGGGTCTTTAACTGATAACATGTAAGTTTTCCTTTAATTTAAAGTGAATTCAAAATTAATTAATACATAATAAATAAAAATAGGAGAAAGAGTCAAATGTGGGCACTCAGAAGTGGCCACAATAACCTAAATTGTAGTTTACAGAACCCCAAGAGCCTTGAAAGATACAATGTAAATATCAACTTTAGCTTAGTAGTTAGAAGCTTGTTCCAATGCCTTCTTCCTTCTGTACCTAAATTTTGGTTGTTTAATTTAATAAGAAGTAAAAGATGGGAAAGTGTGGGCCTAAGTGCCAACTTGTGATCTAAGGTCACATTCTAGAGCACTGTGATTTTTGAGGCCAGCAGGGCACTCTAGAAAAATAAATAATGGTATTTGTGGTTAGGGTACCTACTCCTTTCAGTTTTATTATTTGGTACAAGTACACTTTAATTTACATCATTTTTTTGTGCAATAAGAAAGCAATGAATAAAAAAAGTGCAATTATCTTTATTTTAATCACAGTAAGCATGAACATCAGGCTGTTTTCATGCACAGGATTTCTCTCTATTTTGTAGCAGAAAATTGATATAATCTTATAGATAAGCATTGGTTTAATACTTGACTCTTCTGTAATCAAAATGATTAGAACACCAATTAAAAAGCATTTAATTTACCTTCTATTTTTAATATTATGAAAAAGATGGCACAATACATAAATTACCATAGAAAGCAGAGCTCAGCAATTTACCAGAGCATAGATGAAATGACTTTGAAGTGTAAATCATATAATACAATAGTTGGTGAATTAAAATGAATTTTCTTTGGTAGTGAGTGCACGAGTAACAAAACAAAATAGATAATGATGTTAAGCATAGGAGATAACACATTTATGGTTAGCATCCATGCTGCTATTCTGGTTTATTTAAATTTTTTGCTTTAAAGTGGAACTATCAAAAAAAGTCATCAAGTAAGTTCTCCATTCCAAAAAAAAATTTTTTTTACCTTTATATACTGTATATATGTGATCTACCCAACTTTGGCATTGAGGTTGTCGTAAACATTTAAACATTTCTTGGTCCATGACTACAACCATAAATGTGCATGTGTAAAGGCTTGCCTAGTCTAATCCAGCTCCACTAACTTTTGTGAAATATTGGTAAATTTTGCTTTGGTGAAATGACAGCAGAATGGGGAAGCCTAAATCTTTAACATTGAATGTGGTTTTTGAGGTTTTTAAAGGCTTTTAATTACTTTGGGGTTTTCTACTTTTTGTTTTGAGGGATTTCTTCACTTAAAAAAAGACTTTTAGGAATGGATTTATTTTATGACATGTATAGTAAACATAACTCATGCATTGCACTCTGAGAAGGTAAAATGAGGGCATACTTAGGGACTCACCATGTTATGATTTTATACTATGAACAATGACTGGTTTTGGTGATACAGAACAAAATCTATTTTATGAAAGCATTGGAAGCTATGCACCTTTATCAAGTTGCTTCTTGCCTGCTGTAGTCAGTGTTCTGGGGGACATTGATGGTGTATACATTGTACAGACATTATCTTAAAATAATTTAAAGTGCTTGGACTTTACAGTATCTAAATGCTAAGTGCACAATGTATTTTAAGCTGCCTGCGTATTGCAGGCAGGTTTAGATTACATGTGTTTTTTTTCCTAACCTCACCTTGCAGTGCCACAAGTTAAACCTAAACAGCAAGTTTGGCAAGATTTTGGTCAACGCTCTTAAAAGATTCTGTATGAACAATTTTTGGTTTGTTGTGGTGTCTTGGGCAGCTCATTTAAATGAATGGACTGCCCTAGTGCTATTCCTTCTATATTGGACTGTACTGTAATTATACTGTCCCTTTTTATATTGTAAAGCGCTGTGCAAACTGTTGGCGCTACATACATCCTGTATATTAATAATATGCAAAGTGAGTTAGTCACTGTATGCAATGCACCTGTCCTTGAAAATTACCTCCAAATATTTCATGTTAACCCTGAAAATAACTCAACCTAAAAATCTTATCTTTATCCATTTTCCACTGACCCTAAACGAATCCTTAAGTTAACCCTAACAATAAATCTATAATTTTCCCATTTCCTGAAGCATCTGATCTTCCTGCTCCTGTTTCTATACCAGTACAATTGGCCCTGGATCTTGGAGCTGTAACATCACAAAACTTGTAACACTTGCTATCTTGACTTTGTATTGAGCATGACCGCTGAAATATTTGGCACAGACCTTGCTGTTTTCAGAGTAAGTATGCATAAATATTTGAAAATAAATTCTATAGGGGAGATCAGTCCCCGATTTGCACCTTTCCTGATTCATGATTTGTATGTGAGAAAATATTATCCCTCATTCCTGATATGGTAAATTATATTATGTACCATATTATGTATTATATCTTACATAGTTACACAGCTGGTAAGGTTGAATAAAGACACCAGTCCACCCAGTTCAACCTGTGTGTGTGTTTTTATCAATAAATAATTCCCATATCCCTGTACACTGCGTTCACTAAGATTCGCATCTAAAAGTTTTTTCAAACCATTGACATGTCCCTCTGATACCGCGGATTGCAGAAGAGTGTTCCACATCCTTATTGCTCTAACAGTAAAGAACCCTCTGCAAAGTTTAAGGTTATACCTTTTTTTCTCTAATTTCAATGAGAGGCTGCATGTCTTTTTAAGCTCCTTGAAACTGAATAGTTTCTTCCCTATACTAGAATTACCACCTAGGTATATGTATATCACTGTCATATTTCCCCTCAAGTGTCTCCTCTCCAGGGATAATTTGGTTTAATGCTTGTATTAGATCTTTGTAACTGAGGTCCTCCAGTCTCCTTATTAGTTTTGTTGCCCTTCTCTGGACTCTTTCCTGTCCCGGCACATCCTTCATGAGGTCTGGTGACCAGAACTGGGTGGCATACTCAAAATGCGACCAGACTAGAGTCTTGAGAAGTGGCAGAATTATAGTCTTATCTCTTAAATCCTCTTTTTAATGCATGTCAATATTCTGATTGCTTTGCTTGTGGCAGCTTGGCATTGCTTGCCTTGCTGAGCCTGGGATCTACTTGGATCCTCCATATATTTTAGATCCTGAATTCCCTCAAAGGTTCTCCCCCTAGAAAGTAACTTTCATTCATTTTTTTAGGCCCCAAATACATTACTTTACATTTCTCAACTATAAACTTTATTTGCCATGTAGTTGCCCACCCCTTTATTTTATTGAGGTCCTCTTGTAAGGTTTCTATATATCCTGCTGTGAAGTTATTACCCTGCTTTCCTTTGTCAGCAAACACTGGGATTGAACTATTTATGACAACCTCTATATCATTTATGAATAAATTAAACAGAATTAGTCCCAGGACAGAGCCTTGGGGTACCTCACTTACCACTACAGACCATTCTGAGTACTCACTATTTATCATCACCCTTTGTTTGCACCCATTTAACCCTTTTCTATACAGGTACATACTCCATGTTTAACAGTTAACAGATATTATTTAACAGTTAATGATGCCAGCAGGGAATCATAGGGAGACATTTCTTCAGAAATCTGTAACCCTTGCCTTACTGAGTTTTTCCCTCCTCCCCCTTAGCTGAAATGTGTAGAAGCACCAATTGTGCTTCTTTCTGTGTACTCCATTAGGGATCAGGAGCCTGTTTTTATAATTATGTAAAAATAGTGACACTTTTTTATGCTATGTATACACTGCTCAAAAAAATTAAAGGAACACTTTGAAAACACATCAGATCTCAATGGGGAAAAATATCATGCTGGATATCTATACTGCTATGGTCTGGGTAATATGTTAGGAATGTAAGGATGCCCCATCATTTAATGGAAATGAAAATTATCAACCCACAAAGGACTGAATTCAAAGACGCCCAGAAAATCAAAGTGAAAATAATTATGCAGCAGGCTAGTCCATTTTGCTGAAATTTCATTGCAGCAACTCAGATTGGCACTCAGTAGTTTCTATGGCCCCCATGTGCTTCTATGCATGCCTGACAATGTCGGGCCATACTCCTGGTGACACAATGGATGGTGTCCTGGGTATTTCCTCCCAGATATGGACCAGGGCATCACTGAGCTCCTGGACAGTCTAAAGTGCTAACTGGTGGTGGCGGCGGATGGACCGAAACATGATATCCTAGAGGTGCTCTATTGGATTTAGGTCAGCTGAGTGGGGGGCCATTCAGTGGTATCAATTCCTTCAACCTCCAGGAACTGCCTGCATAAACTTGCCACACGGGGCCAGGCATTGTCGTGCACCAGGAGGAACCCAGGACCCACTGCACCAGCGTAGGATCTTACAATGGGTCCAAGGATTTCATCCTAATACCTACTGGCAGTCAGGGTGCCATTGTCTAGCCTGTAGAGGTCTGTGTGTCCCTTCATGGATATGCCTCCCAGATCATCACTGACCCACCACCAAAATGGTCATGCTGAATGATGTTACATAACATTCTCCATGGCTTCTCCAGACCCTTTCACGTCTTTCACATGTGCTCAGGGTGAACCTGCTTTCATCTGTGAAAAGCACAGGGTGCCAGTGCCAGGGTGACCTACCAATTCTGGTGTTCAATGGAAAATGCCAATCAAGCTCTATGGTGCCGGGCAGTGAGCACAGGGCCCACTAGAGGACATCGGGCCCTTAGGCCACCCTCATATAGTCTGTTTCTGATTGTTTGGTCAGAGACATTCACACCAGTGGCCTGCTGGAGGTCATTTTGTAGGGCTCTGGCAATGCCCATTCTGTTACTCTTTGCACAAAGGAGCAGATACTGGTCCTGCTGATGGGTTAAGGACCTTCTACGGGCCTGTCCAGCTCTCCTAGAGTAATTGCCTGTCTCCTAGAATTTCATATTGACTTACCATCCTGGAGGAGTTGGACTGCCTGTGCAACCTCTGTAGGGTCTAGGTATCACCTCATGCTACCGGTAGTGACACTGACCCTAGCCAAATGCAAAACTAGTGAAAAACAGTGAGAAAGATGAATAGGGAAAAAAATGTTAGTGACCTCCACCTGTAAAACTATTCCTGTTTTGGGGATCATCTCATTGTTGCTCTTCTAGTGCACCTGTTGGTAATTTCATTAACACCAAAGTAGCTGAAACTGATTAACAACCCCCTCTGCTACTTAACTGACCAGATCAATACCCCAGGAGTTTAATTGACTTGATGCTATACTCTAAATAAAAAGTGTTCCTTTAATGTTTTTGAGCAGTGTATGTGTGTGTGTGTGTGTACATGTTTACCACTTTTCCAATGCATATCCAGCAATGCTCAAGTCAATTACAATTTTTTGAGATTGCATATATGTGAATACGTGTTAATTACTGCCTAGACAAACTGAAAAAAAGTTTCTAATCATAAAAGCTACATTTTAGCTTTGCCAATCTGCTATGTTTCATAATATTGCACTTATATAATAATATAAAACGTTTAGTCAGAAGTCTTTGTCAATTATATTTTGAGGTAAATATCTGGGGCTGAGTGAATTACATATTTTGTTGAGAAAGACTACAGGGGGATACACGTTTTTCTATTTATTTTCTTCATATTTCTTCCTAAATAGATCATTTTGTTTTAGCTGGGTTTGGATGAATTCTTTTTAATATCTGTTTCATGAAAGCAATGCTTATGAAGTATAGTGATGGTTCACATTATAGAAAAATAAAAACAAGCACATACATATTCATTGTGCTTAGCTTCCAATACCTTCACAATGGTAATTTACACTTTGTAAAGAAGCATTTGAATGCATTATAATCTTATCAAAGCTTTGAACAACATTAGTTTTTTTTTTCTTTTTCTCTGTCTTTACAGTGTGAAACTGTTATAACATAAGTATAAAATTTTAATCTAAACTACGTAATTTACTTTACAATGTATCCTCAGAATTATGGAACCCCATGAATGCATACAATTATTATTGACACTTTTCTGGGCTGTAAAATCACAGGCTTCAGTGATGAATAGTTTAGACACTGCTGGTTCAATGAATAATATTGAAATTCATGGGCCATACAAGAAGAAGATATTAATGCTTTACTTCAAAGTAAAGTTTAATGTCTTTGTGAGAATGTAAAGGATTTACCTTCACATCAAATCTTGCCGCTTTAAAATGATAGCATTAAAGCATGGCCACTCTTAAATTAAATTGCTTCAAAGATAATATAAACTTTTTATAATTGTATTAAATTAAACAGATGTTTTCTTGAACTGTATACAGAAATGGACAAAAGTGTGCATAATCAGACTTGCACAATAGTTTTTTAAACAGTTAGCTAACTATATAGATAGATAGATAGATAGATAGATAGATAGATAGATAGATAGGTAGATAGATAGTCAGACAGTGTTAAGCAAGTTCAGCAGGAGCCAGCTGAGATTCACTCCATCTATGGGCAGGCTTGTTGTACCCCAGTCGATCAATTGCTAGACTGAGGTACAACCAGCCTGTCTGATTTTTTTTACATGCGATTACTGCCAGTAGCTAGAACTGCTAGCAGTAATCAGTGTGTTCTGCCGGCTGGGAAGGCTTCTTGCCAGCAGAACACAATACCGCTGACTGTGTTAAAGGAGGAATCAAGTGATTTTATTTCCTTCCACCATGGGTGGAATCACATAATCTATTGCTTGCTTAAAGCAGAGTTCCAGTCACACTGTAAAAAAAAAATAAAAGACAGCAACTACAAAAACTGTAGCTGCAGACTTTTAAAAAACAGCCACTTACCTGTCCCTCGCAGTGTCCTCCCCACAGCCCGTTTTACTGGCCAGCTGGCCGGATGGTGTTCCTGGCACTGGTATTTTCAGTGTGGGCACCCGACTTTGACAGCTTGTGGCTTCATAGCCAGGTGCCCACTGTGCATGTTCGAGTAGCGTGGCACTTTCTGAATGGTCCCGTAGTCCTGTGGGACCTGTCACATGTCCCAGAAGACTACAGGTAGGGAGTGGGGAAGGACAATTTATGTTTCCCATCACCTAGGCGATTGCAGTGGGAGTGGGGACCTGTCAATTTAGGGTACATGCTCTCCCCATGCTCCCAAATGGTGCCAATTCTTAATGACATAACGTAAAAACTCAGCATAAAGGACATTACTTACTTTTAGTGAAATGTGTCCCTTGTGCTGCTGTGTCACTGTTCACCAAAATCTTTCTCTACACTCACCACTGTTATCTTTCAAGGGATATTAGAGCTAGAGGGCTACCAAAGACTTTTTGTTTCAATAATTTTTATCAGAAGATGTATTTGTTTTACAAAGTACAAGATAAAGAGAGAAAGAACAAAAGGGGGAAACGTTCTCTCTAATAAGTCACTACAAATCTTACATAGGTTTTAACAGGGTATAACATTATTATTTCAGGCATTGCATTCCTAAGTTGTTATACAAAAGGAATAAAAAGACAGTCATGAGTATTATCAGAGGCATCACCTCTTGGAAGAGAGGTGTTGACCCGAAGGAAAGGGCAAAAGAGAGGGAAGAGAAAAAAAAAGGGAAGGCAAAGCAGGAAGGGGAGATGGCAAGGAGTGCACTATTTATTAATACAATTACAAAATTTAATGATTATATATAGGTTGATAGCTCTGTCTGGTTTGGGCCAAATTATAATGTTGCTATTATGAAGTAGGCATATGGATTATATGTGTCTTTAGGGGAGGTGTAAAAGGGTAAGGGAGATACTTCTGGCATCTGACATCCAGGAGATCCAAGATTTGGTAAATTTTTCTAAAGCTAAGGTTGATTTAGCAAAGAGAAATTCCATGTGGTAATTATCATTAAGTAAGGAGATAACACTGGAGAGTGAAGAGGGGAGAGAATTTTTCCAGGAGTGTGCAATGGAAAGGCGAGCTGCTATTAATATGCGTGCAACAACAGTATGAAAATTAGGAGGCCAGGAGGTTAAGTCCAAACCAAAGAGAGCTATCTGTGGGGTGAGTACATATGAAAAGTTTGTGATTTTGGAGGGAGAAAAAAGGAAACATTCTTCCAAAAGGAAGCAATGTGTGGGCACTGTCACCATATATGAAAGAGCGTACCAGAGTCACAGTTCCTCCAAAATTGTGGTGATTGAGATGGAAATATGTATACTAATCTCATCATATATAGTACCAGTGGTAGAAAATTTTCATTACTATTTCCCAATAGGAGATGTTCCTGGAGAAGAGTGAAAGTGACCTTAAAGCTTTATAGCAAAAGATATCTTGATTTGAAGAGTTAATTCCCAGGAAGCCATATTAGGTAGTTTCATATCTGGGTCAGAGCGGGATAGCAAATTATAAATGTGTGAGATCCATTTGATGTTAGTAGGTGTAGAATGAAAGGATGTCCTTTGTTATAGTGTTGTTGACTAGGATAAGGGCAGAAAGGATGTGGCAGGACTGTAGGTAGATATAAAAATCTTTGTTAGATATATGAAAAGTAGCCAAGAGTTGCTGGAAGGATTTAAGTCCTTGAGAATGGAATAAGTCCCCGATCTTGTGAATGCCAGCCAACATCCATTTTTGCAGTGGTAGGTCTGGAAATAAGAATTATAGCGATAGAAGTGGCAGCTGGTGTAAAGCTTGATGATGGATTACTTTTGAGGATTGATGTATACCTTTCCATGCTTTCGTTGTGGCATTAATGGTTGGCAAGAAGCGAGGTGAGTCATGGGTTAGCCAAATCGCTGGAAGCAGTAAATTCGGAGCTTGTGGAAGTGCTGCTGTTTCAATTTGTAGCCAAGAAATGTTAGGGTCAGGAGTCCACCAAAGTTTGGCTTGATCCAGTAATAGAGCTGGACGTTAGGGACCCCATGCGCTTGCAAAGATTGTTGGTGTAGTTAGCAAGGATGATTTCATGGGGGGTTTGTGTGCTGCTCATATGAAGCCATTGACAAAGCGCTGAATTTTGGATAGATCCGACTGGAGCATGGAAATTGGGAGAGTCATAAAAAATACCGAAAATGTGGTAGAAGAAACATTTCTGACAGGGCGATACGACCCCACCCACAAGGTATTAAGTGAGGATATGGAAGTACATAATGATTGGAGTTTCTGCAATAAAGAAGTAAGGTTTATACAAAGTAACATTTTAGAGGGGGAGTTGAGTTGGATGCCCAAGCACATCATGGATGAGCTCAGAGCCCAGGAAAAAGATTGTAGTGATGTTATTTTTTAATGGAGTCTGTAGAGAAACTCCCACCATGGAGGACCTATAGTGGTTTAATTTGTATAATGAGATTTCTCCAGATTGTTCTAACAAATGGCACAGGGGAGGTAGTGAATGCAAAGGGTTGGTAATCGAGATAACAATATTGCAAAGGATTGGTAATCGAGATAATAATATTTTCCATAGAGGTTAGAATTGATATTCTCTGGTTGTAATTATGTTGATTTAGATATTTATGATAGATGTAATAATCATTATTGAATAGGGATCTGCTGCTGTTTTTTAAATTCTTATTATTAATAATTCCATTAATATAATTGAAAATATGTACAGATTGGGATTAGACTTTTAGAGATCATAACTGAGCTTGGGTTCTTTCCCCACTCACATGTGTATGTATGTGATTTTCTAATATATATAATTTTTTATATATTCTTATATTTTTATATATATTTCTATATTTTTATTTTTATTTTTTTAATTAATCAATTTTTAATTTTTAGGATTTTTTATTTGATTATTAAATACATATACAATATTGTTTATTTTATTTTACATATATCCATTTTTATTTTTATTAATTTTATTGAGGTGGTAATATTAAATGTTCCACTTGGGGTAATGGATATTAAATATGTTATATGGATGTATTAAAATGTATCTATTATGTATGTTATTTGTTTTATGCAATTGCCTTTGTATATTCTGTTTTGGTGTGAGTCGTTAGTTGCTTGCAAGTCCATTAGTTGAAGTGACACGTAGTATCTATTTAAAGTAACACATTATCCTTGTTATGATCATCAGCAGAAGTGGTTGCTGCTAGTACAAATTTTGGCCCCAAAAAGATGGCCGTGTCCATGTTTTACTTCGAGAAAATGGAGCCAATTGACTATATAACATTTATACAGTTGTCTGCAGCTGATTTTACACAAAGCAGTTTATTATCTTATCTAATGTGAGTGCATTTGGGCACGCAATAAAGCATTTTAGTCTTTAAAAGGATAAGGCATTATGTCTGTACTTTTTTCTTACTGAGGAACATCTAAGGAGGAGATAAAGAGCAGGAGAAGGAGTGAAAGATCCCTGCGGGGATAGTGGCAAGGAGGATAAGAGCATTGGGAAGCAATTAAGGGATACCCACAACTCTTCACATGGTGCAACAGAATTTCTAAAAGTTCCATATGTGAACAAAAAGCGAAGTAAGCCTGTTACAGGCTGAAAAGGAGATGAGCGCATAACCTAACCACAATAAGAAGTCACTGGGAATTGCAATTACTTATTTTTGATAACTTTTTGGGATTTATCACTTTTATACCAATAGAGACTTTTTTTTATTTTTTATTCACTTTCACAATTATTTTTTTTTGGATCACATTATATTTTGGGACTATCACTATTAAGTTGGTACCAGAGACTTTATGTTTTTTATTATTATTACTTTTTAATTTTATTGATTTGTTTGTAATTTGCTCTAAATTATATATTCTGATAGTTGCATAATTACAATATGGGTAATAATTGATAATAATTAGGAGCGCAACATTTATTGAAAAATATACAGTATCTTTTGGTATGCATACATGATATGAGGATGTGTTTTATGTCAGCAAACATTATTTGATTATATTAACTGGCTCACAAGTTATATTCAAATTTAATTGTCTAATAGCTTCTGCTTGTTCATCCCGGATATCTACAACCGCATTATGGGCTATGGTGGCTGAGGATAGGTGCTGCTCAATATGCTCAGTCCGCTCTTCTAGAAACTCAATTTTGTCGTGTAGGTGAGAAGCAGAGGAGTGTAGTTCCTTTTGTAGGGAAAGTAACATGGCCTTTAATGAATGTTCTGAAGTAGGGTTGTCTGATATTGGGAATGCTGCCAGTGTTTGTGTAGGGAGACTGTCGGTCATGGGACTACAAGTTTCAGTACCATGCTTCTTCTTCATAGTAGGAAGTTCAGCAGGAGACTGTGCTGGTGAGTTAGCAACCTTCTTACATCTATCAGCAGGAGAGGAAGGCTGCTGCATAGCAGTGTTTGATGATGCCTCTATCTCTATGGATGGGTTTTCTTCAGTCCCAAGTGTAGGCGGTAGTTCCTGGTCCCCTCGCGTCATGCTGGCACCATGTTGATCTGAGAGCTGTGTGGGCCACATGAAGAACTCAAGGAGTCTGCGTGTTCCCTGGTGTTGGGGCCGCTTTCAGGTCATAATCCGTGGGAACAGAGAGGGAATCCTCTGCAGCGCTGCCAGTTCTGCCAGTCTGAGGTGCTGGATGGTGCTTATTTGTGCTGTGAAGGAGCGGAGCTCTGTATTCAAGCAGCCATCTTCTCCAGCGGGCAGGCCACGCTCCCTACCACAGGCTTTTATCAAGAGTGTATGACTATGCCTGCCCTTTTTGCCAGTTGTTTTATTCATAGAAGCCATTACTACAACTTCCATGAAGTACATTCTAGGAATGGAAGGGGTGAACCTATCAGTTCATAGCCTGTCTTCCATTTATAAATGCTTGCAGAAAAAGGGACACATTTCGCCAAATGTAAGTAATGTCCCTTATGCTGATTTTTTATTTTTTTGTTGTAGGTAAGCTTATATATATATTGTGAGGGATTAGCTCACTAGCGGGTTGTGCTTGACCCCCTGGATGGGTCAGAACACCATAAAAAGAGGCTCAGCATGACAGCAGGTACTTGGTGAATAAGTTTTGTGCTTTTATTTACAAAGTCCAGTGAACACACGGTGCATGAAAAAACCAGCAAAACAAACAAAACAGAAAATAAAGCCTGGCCACACTGGGCAACTAACTACAACACACAGCTTTCCTATCTAGCGGTCTGTATGCAGCCTACCACTGCTCAGACCCAGGGTGTTCACACAGTTCCAAGATAACAGAGATTGTTTCTCACCATAGGTTGGTTTGGTTGCTCCCCAGTCTGTCTTACACAGCCAACTGGTTCCAGGATGGAGCAATTTCCCTATGCAGCCTGGGAGTTATATAGAGCCCAGAGCCCTTAATGCACTACACCTGAGCTAATTATCCACAGTGAGCCACACAGGCTCACCACACAGCACAACAGGAGAAACAGTCTGTGTAAAGCATAAACCTGGGGCAAATATATCTCCCATCTTGAATACATCCCCTAGTTCTTCCTGACCTCCTGTCACAATATATATAGATATAGAGAGAAAGCGAGAGAGACAGGTACTGCTGCAGTACTACCAAGTTCAACCCAAATTATTTACAGTATATGAAGTGGTGAATAGGAATAAGGGTGAAATTCGACATGAGTTCCACATAAAGCATGCCAGTTCACAGTCATTTTTGGCCACTTCAACCTCCCAAACTAATTACTGTTTTTGTTTTGCATGTTTCCATGTTGATGGTAGCTTTGCAAAAAGACAGATCCACTTGTTTGCAAATAAATGGGCAAGGGATCCCCTATAATGTCATGACCATATTTGATCAATGATATTACCCAGCATTCCCAGCCCATTTGTTTCCATACTGCAGCCAGGCAGAGATCTGTCATTTGCAACAGGAGTAGCAGCTGGTGAACATGACTGACAATGATCGATATTGCTTGATAACATGAATGACATTTGGATTTACATTGGGAGCATTAGGATTGATTTATTAAAGGCAAATAGGCTGTTCAATTTGCAAGGGTAAAACATAGTAATGACCTTCTAACCCCTTTTCTGCCCACCCCAGCATCTCTTTAAAAAGTCCTGAGTGCCTGGGGGTGCAAAGGATCGATGATCATGTGATCACTGAGACTGTCAAAGTGGTCACATAATTGTCGATCAGTAGTGGGGGCTGAGTGATGTCTTCGAAAGCTTGATGTCTGTGCTGGGAGAGTGTACTAAGCATGCTATCAGCACATAAAACATTAAAGCCAACCCTTTTCCCCCTGCATATATATGTTATGTGAGTGGCAACAGGTTAAGAAAATAAACAGCCAGTGTATGGCCTCCCTTATAATTTCATGTTCAGCCTGGGTGCCAACACTGAGCTATACCAGGCCACATGCTTTAAACTTTGGGAGGATACCTTACACTAGCTTTTGTGCAGTGGTGGTGCTACCACCCATAAATAACCGATCCTTTGCTGGTTTGTTTTACAGATGGCTGTTGGTCTGTCATCTTGTAGCGATAGCACTACCACTGCATAATTACAGATGTGTGGCTGGCTTCCTCTGTAAAGCAAAAGCCTGGAAATGCTGGATGGACCATATTTAGTCAATGACATTACTAATGACATCACAATGACATCACTTTCAAAGGACTACATCATACTGCTCCAAACTTTCATGGGCAGGATTCAGTCTTTCCCAAAGAAAGTTATTTAAATGAATTGTACATGTTTATTGTTGTCCTTTAAACCACATTAAAAGGCATTCTCCCCTCTGAATGGCATTTTTTTTTTTTGCATTGGTACATGTATCTGCCAGTGCCCAGCTACCCATGCCATTTTTTATCAAAAGATTGCATATTAGTGTAGCCAGAGGCAAAAAACAAGCACATTTTAGCACCCATTGCCTTAAATAGGGTTTGGTGCAATGGTCAGCTTTTGCAGACTTCCCACTGGCTTTATTGGATGTACAGATATTTTGTTTTGTCTTTTAAGGTCAATTTTCAATAAATCAAGGAAGCTTAGAAACCTCTGTAGTGTATTAGTGTGCTTTTACTAAGCAGAAATGCTGTACATGCAGACTAATAGAATTTTAGGATTACAATACAAGACTGGCAGATATACTGTACATATAGCAAATGTTATGTACTTCCTAGCGAATAGGAGGAATACAATTCAAGAATGGCAGATATACATGCTACAAATGCTAGCTACTTCCTAGTGAATAACCATGAACATATGGTCTGTATATAATAGGAATATGCTAAAAGGCATTAAGTTCAGGTTATAGTGGCTTCAAAATCTCCGCAGGCAACCAGGACCCCAGGATTACTCTACAAGCAATTTTAGGATATTGGGCGAAAGCATCATCAGGTGAAGTTTATTCTGGCACAGATCTTTCCTGGTGTTATGTCATTATAGAGTCCTACTTCAGCTTAAGTTGCTGGCCTTTTTATTTCAAACGTTTATGTAGACAATCCCACATGAGTGTATTCGTTCTCACTACTTTGGTATGGGCAAACATTTCCCAGCTCATCCTCTAAATGGCACTGTTTTATCATACATGCCATAGGCCATGTATGTCTGAAGGTGAAGCTATTGTTGACCACTGGTTGACTGAATTGTTGATTTTGGTTACAGAATTCATATACAATAGAAGCATTTAACTAGCAATTGACATTAGCTGTAAGGGAATTCCCGTGAGACGGCTGGTGAATAGACGTGCACATGTGCACAGAAATGCACGATCACGCACGGTGAAGGTTGGCACCAGACTGACTATTTAAGAGGTGCCTCTGCCTGTGCTAAGTGCTGACTGGTCTTCAGCTGTTCCCTGTTTCCTGCTCGTTCCTGTGTGATTTCCTTGTTGCTGACCCGGCTTGTTCTTGACCTGACTCTGATTACTCTCCTGCTTGATACTGGTTCCTGACTTTGGCTCTGCTCCTGACTTTGGCTTGTTTATGATTTGGTACCTCACTGTCCACCCGTTGATGACCCCAGCTATTCCTATGACATTGCTCCTGTCTCCCATCCTAGCTTCCTGACTTGCTCTGGTGCTCACCTGGCTACCCACCATACCAGCTCTGCATATTACTACTGTGCCTGAATCAGAGGTTCATCAGTCTTCCAAAGTCTCCAACTGCAAGAGCTGCAAACAACATCTGCTGGCGCTCTTGTCCCCCTGGGCCCTAGACACCCTCTGTTCCACTTCCAGTGGGGTCAGGGCTAGTGACACAAGTGAGGCCGACCTCATCATTTCAGTCTCCAATCAGGTACATTAGCCCAACATACTACAGCAGTATCTATGTTCTTATTGTTCTATGCAAGTCTGAGGAAATCAGAAAAGACACACACACACACACACCAAACACAACACACCAGCAAACCAAATTTACACATGACTGAGGGCAAGCCGAAGCAATCATTTGCCACTATAGCAACTAATTTAATTTAATCTAAACTGTGCTTAGGTGGCCTAGAAGGGTCAATACTGTTTTTTTATTCCCAACCCCTCCACTCTTCCTAACAAAAGTTCCCTGCAGCTTTTTGTTTGAGAGAGCAGAGTGTTTATTGCAACACCATACAGTGCTGCTAAGCAGTGCTATATTTTCAGCCATATGCAGTCGGTGTGTGTTGGAAACCTGGAGTAGATAGGACAGAGTGTTTTCAGATAGTTGCTGCTATAAAGTACAGTGTTGCTGAATATATACAGTATGTATGTATATATTCATACAGTATATGAATATATATATATTCATATACTGTATGTACAGCCAATATTTGTACAGTCATTTATATACACAGTCAGTATGCTAGAGAGATCTGGTGTAGAAAGGGAGATGTCACAGAATCTTTACAGGGAGAGAGAGAGTTATGCTACCCTCCTATGCATTCACAGTGCTTACACCCAACAGTCCTTTCAAGGACTACCTTTTTGTGTTTGGTATTAACATATGCAGGGCTTTATTCCAAGATCAGAAGTATAAACTGGTTCCTGAAACAGGCAAAGCTACAGTTTGTTCATAGCACATCACTGCACACTTGTGCAATACAGTGTGTGGCACCAAATAACCACATTGTTAAGTGTACCAAAGCAACAAATCCTTAATCCCATTATTGCAATAGTTGTTAATAAAGTGAGACAATCACCTTTTTTCATGATGTCAAGCAAACTTAAAGGGAGAAACAGAAACTCTGCACGTGCCTCTAGTAAGACAAAACAGGTTCTGCAAATTAAAAAAATGCATTTAAACCATATGATTCAATCTTCAAAGTAAAAACCCCATGGATTATTGAATGTCCAGGATTGACCACTGGCTGTAGCTTGCATGGTACGCATTGATTTTTATAAAACCTGCCACATGTCTCCCTTTGTAAATTCGACTTAGTAAAACTTTCATACTGTGCATCATGTCTGTATATTATTTCTGTCTTTTTTCTGTGAAATAATACACTCTAATTTTGATTTCTTGATTAACACTTGCCTGGTATTTTACACTTGAACTGCTACGTAATAAAGATGCTTACATAGAGTCACTGTATTTTTGGCTATGGTCTTTGAAACAATACATTCTAGTTACTTCCTGATAAAACCTGCTTGGTCTCTCTATTAAAATGATGCTTGCTTACTGCATATTGACTGCACAGTCAGAGACTGTACAGCCTCCCCTCTGATGATGTGCCTGTAGCACGAAAGGCCTAAGGAGGAGCTGTGCAGAGCGTGACGTCATTCCACCGCCGGAGCCACGAGGAGGCCCGGCGGTCATCTTTACTAGGGGTCAGTACTGCCGTTTTTCTTTACATGAAAATGAATATGCATACTGCCCTGCTGTGTGTTTTTTATCAATAAATATTTTTGGAAAATACTACACTATCTCTGGCATCTGTTTCTGGGGCTCCTATGTGGAGCTATCATTCCCACAGAGACAGCACTTTGCCACCCTGAGAGGAGTTTTGTGTGGAGCACCTGGCTGACCTTAAAGGGACCCCTGGACCTGTATAGAGTGTCTGAGATGACCCACCATGAGGGGGATGCCTGCTGCCTAATCCTTTGATGTACCTATCACCTGGGAGGCTTGATCATATATGCGCATAATCCATGCGTTTCTGGTGAGTGCGCACTTCTGTTATTTTAAGGAGTAAAGGCCGTGGAAGTTCGCATAACTCCAGTGAAACACTGTGGATGCTTCATTGGCTCTCCGCTATTGCTAATTACATATTTTTATAAGCGCTGCACTCTGATGTTTTATGGTTATACTGCTATTTTTTTGAACAGTCTAATATTCACTTTTCTTCAATTTTTTTTAGAGGAACAACACAAATTTGATATTTTTTTTCTTCATGTTTTGATTTGGAATAGAATGTGTAGTGTTCCCAATGCATTTGTGTGTATGGAAATAAAAGCTATTAGAAGGATTTTGAGCTTTATTCACTTTTTTCAACACTCTGCTATTATTTTGAACACAACTGTATGTAGCTTTTGCTTTCTGACTGCCATATTTCTCGAGGTGCTAAAATGCCAAGGCAGTACAAATCCCTCCAAAATGACCCTTTTTGGAAAGTAAACACCCCAAGGATTTTGCAGAGAGGCATGTTGAGTCCATGGAGCGTTTTATTTTTTGCCACAAATTTTTTGAATATGACAATGTTTTTTTTTTACCCATAGTTTTCACTTTAATGATATACTGCTCATGCATGCCATGGGTATATGTGGAATAACACCCCAAAACACATTCTCCTACTTCTTCCGAGTATGGGGATACCACATGTGAAAGACTTTTTGGCAGCCAAGCTACATACAATCCCCAAAATCCAATGACCACTTCCAAGCTTTCAAAGGGCATTTTCCTCATATCACTTCCCCACTTCCTATCACAGTGTCGGAGGCTCTAAAATGCTAGGATAGTACAAACCCCTCCCCAAAAAATGATTCCTTTTTGGAAAGTAGACACTCCAAGGAATTTGATAAGAGGCATGGTGAGTATTTTACAAATATAATTTTTGTCACAGGGTTTTGAAAAAGAAAAAAAGAAAAGAAAAAATAAATTTTTTGTTTTCTTCTTTGTTTTCCAAAAACATGTGGCAACAAATGAGATCTACAAAACACACACCATGCTTCTTAGAAAAAACCTTGGAGCATCTATTTTTCAAAAAGGGGTCATTTGGAGGGGTTGCTTCTACTATCCAGGTAAGCGGTTGGCAAGTAGTTAAAAAAAAAACTCTTAAACATTTTTCTTTTTTAAATTTGCAATATGTTTTGTTAACATTTTTTTATTATCTTTTTAAATACTTTTATCACAATAGTACAATTGTGAGGTGGGGGTCAGGGATTTTTTTTTTTTACACTTTGCTCTGCAGGAGAAGTAAAGATAATTTTTCCTGCAATGCAAATTTTGCTGTCATAACCGAACTCATTAATGAACTGTCATGAATGAGTTACATTTTGACAGCTCAGGATAGTGATCTGTGATTGGCTGGAGCTGGTCACATAGCACAGGGTGCTGTGATTGGCCCCATGTATCATGTGACAGCTGTGGGTCAATCACAGCTCACTAGGAGGAGAAGCAGAGCTGTTATGAATGAGACTCTGCCGCAGTACATTGCGGGTGGGCGGGAAGCAGTTAAAGTGAAAAAAAATTAAAAGATAAATTAAAAATGTGAATATTTAGATACAAAGTCATACAAACAAGCACGTTTGCACATGCGCATAAATAATAACCAACTAGGTCTGCATGCAGAACATCTGCATTTTACTTTAGGCCTGGTAAAACTTGTTTATTAATAAAGGAGATTTAATAAATGCCATGGGTGCTATAGCCAAAAATAGGGTGTGCATTGTTGTGCACAAGTATGTGGTGATATGCTGCCCAAAAATGGTCAGCTTTGCCTGTGTTAGGAACTAGTGTAACACCAACGGTGGTCAGCCTAAGCATGGATGTCACTCCACTTCCTCAAACTCAATCTTTCCAAAACTTAGCTCTTAGTATTCCCCCCAGCCCGTGCCCCCTTCCCTGACTTCTCCATCAAGATCAATAACACAATCATCAGTCCCTCCCCTCATGCCAGGGTACTAGGTGTAATCCTAGACTCCCATCTGTCATTTCAGCCCCAAATCCAATCACTGTCCAAATCTTGTAGACTTCATCTCAGCAACATCTCCAAGATACGCCCGTTCCTAACCATGGAAACCACTAAGCAAATTATTCACTCCCCGGTTATATCTCGCCTTGACTATTGTAACTCTCTCCTCATTGGCCTGCCTCATCACAGGCTATCCCCTCTTCAGTCTATCATGAATGCTGCTGCCAGACTCATCTACCTTACTAACCGTTCTGTATCTGCCATCACTCTCTGCCAAACCGTTCCCCAACGGATAAAATGCAAAACATTAACAATAATGTATAAAGCCATTTATAACTGTGCCCCAAATTACATCACTGATCTTGTCTCTAAATATCACCCAAACCGTACTCTCGCTCCTCGCAAGACCTCCTACTCTCTACCTCCCTTGTCTCCTCCTCCCATGATCGTCTCCAGGACTTCTCCAGAGCTTCCCCCATCCTCTGGAACTCTCTACCCCAATTTCTCAGAGTATCACCTACTCTGCTCACTTTTAGGCGATCTCTGAAAACCTATCTCTTCAGGGAAGCCTATGCTGCCCTCAGCTAATACTGGAATCTTCTACTTTTTCAACCAGTCCATCCCCCACAGTTACTACCTTTTGTACCACTAGCCCCTCCCTCCTAGATTGTAAGCTCCAAGGAGCAGGGCCCTCAAATCCCTCTTGTATTGAACTGTATTATTGCTGTATTGTCCCCCGTTATATTGTAAAGCGCTGAGCAAACTGTTAGCACTATATAAATCCTGTGTAATAATAATAATAATAATAAGCCCTTTGGTTTTCCCCCTGCAATGAAACTCCCAGTCTGGTGGATCCAGACGCCAGATTCAATAGATATAATCACAGCTATGGTAAATGGGGAAACAAACAGTTGAGCACTCCACTGTTGCGCAAAAGTACACAGTGACATGTTGCACAGAAAGGAAAGCTTTACTTGTTTCATCAACAAATATCCAACCAATGCCACCATTTAGAAGGGCAGAGAGCCTCTGGCCATAGATTTTCCACCTGCAGCTGTGCCTCCATTGTGGGAATCCAGCCACCATTAGAAATGTGGCAAATATTTTTTTCCTCAGAGTGTAGCATTTTGGGCACCCTCCTGGATGGTGGCAGCAGATCCCCCATGATTTTCCCCTAACACAACTACAAGGGCAAACACCAATCATTTTAATTACATGTCTGGCAGATACCTTTAAGCTGTTTAAGATATTTTGAAACAGTAACATATCAGAAGCACTACATGCTGGCATTGCTTAATTTTCAATATTGCTTGTCTTAGCTATAGCATGAGCAGAATGCTACACTCATTCATTCTTATAACTAGGAAACTAAATAGATTTTTCAGTTAGTTTTGGATTTTTTCTTGAGTTCTATTGTTTCTTGATTTCTCTTCACTAGTGCTGTACGTTTAAGAATGACAGAGCGGTGGTGGATTAGTACCTATGCAGTGTCATTTATACTGTAAATAACAGTGCATAAATAAGCCAAGAGTAGCCACTATGCCCATTAATGGCTGTGCCCAATGATGGCCAAGCAGAGCCCTCTCTTTATAATTGATTGTGGGATTTTTTGTTAACCATTTAGCCCACCTCTTTCATGTAAATCCAAAATATTGCACTAAGTATGCGCATTGTGTTTGAACACTTTCACTAGGCTACTTTTTTTTTTAGGACACAAAACAACCATTTTTAATGCAAAAAAAAAAATCATAATTATAGTGTATTTATTTATTGTAGGCAGCCTTCCAAAATATTGGAGAGAAGTGAGGAAGTGTGCACTCTGTAAAAAGAATACCTAATTCACATATCAATAGGACCCACAAAGGCCAGCTATCCAGAAAAATATCAATTATATGCCTTTTTGTAATGACAAAACTGTTACTGAACATTAAGTCACCCCTTTTTTCATAAATGTACATGAAAGAAAAACAAATAAGGCATGAAATAAAAAAGCACCCCCCCCCCCAAAAAAAAAAAACTAAACTAATTGAGTACAGCAAACAGCACCTAAATTACTGTGACACACACAGAAAGGTATGTCTGCCTGGAAATTTTTCCCTAACTACTCTATCACTCTTGCAACACACAATGAACAAAGGCTTATTGGTAATGACTGTTATGGCAGTGAACAAATGCAATAAGTCCCACAAACTCAAAATCAAAAAATCAATCCCTGTTCTGCACCCTTGGGGGGGGGGGGGGGGATGGGGAAGAATAGAATGCATTAGCAAGCCCAAATCTATAAATCTTTTCTATGTGAACTAAAGGAGGTGGTTCAAAGAAAAAGTGTGTATTAGCAGAATGTGACAATCCAATATGTATATGATAGCAGTTACGATATGCCAAAAAGCATGAGTGTCCATGAGAGACCCCATTTACAATCCCCAGTGAGTTTCCCAACTACATGCATATACCAAAGCTACATAACTGATACACCTTGAGGTTTATTTCCTTAAACTGGAGAATGCAAAATGTGGTGCAGCTGTGCATGGTAGCCAATCAGCTTCTAACTTCAGCTTATTCAATTAAGCTTTGAGAAAAATCTGGAAGCTGATTGGTTTCTATGCAGAGCTGCACCAGAGTTTGCACTCTCCAGTTTTAGTAAATCAACCCTGCAGTATGTTCCCATCCTAACCTCTTATACCAGTCACAGTAATGGCATCCTCCACAAAATGGGCACATTAGCACAATGCTGCTATGAGTCACTGCCAGACCCCTATTTACTCATTAATTACTCCTGCCTCGAGCACATGCCCCAACCATCCAAATGGCGGTGGGTGAAGTCAATATTAGATGTGAAACTCGTAGATTTTATACCCCTTTGATTCACTGTGGATTCAGAATTTGAGGACTAAATGATACATTTATGCCTGTCATTACTGTTTTTGTGATGCTGGTTAGACAGTGACATTGGGGGGGAGTAAGGTAAGGTGTATTGAATAACTTCCAAAATAATCTTGTCATAAGAATTGTTATTGGTTTTATATACTATTTGTCAATCACTTTTATAATCGGTAAAATAGTGTAAAATATGTTGAAGGATAATTTTTAAAAAAGACTTAAATTCTTTCTTTACCTTAAAATCCGTGATTGTTCCTTTTTGTGTTGGTTCTATATGATATTAAATGTGACACCTCTCACCATTTTATATAATCTATTCATGCTCTTTTAATACAAGAAAGTGTTTTGATTGCTTTAGAAACTGCAGCTTGACTTTTTTTTGTTGTTAAAGAGACAATTGAGTACTGTCTGTGATACTTTTTTTTATTTGCACTAACATAGAATTTTGAGCACAAGCTTTCAGGGAATGTCCCCTTCTTCAAGGTCCAAGCACCAAGGACAGTACTCAATTGTCTATGTCGCAAATGCACTAATACGGCTACAATCACCTCAAGCATTTTGTTGTTAAAGGAATACACAGGTTGTATTGCCATCCCTGCCCATGTTTGCTTTACCAGGAAAAAGACCTTACAAGTAAAAAAAAAAGAAATCACAATTTTAAATACAAATGTAAAACTAAACTGTAAATATGTAAATAACATTTGTAAAATAAATGTATATATGTAACAGCCACAAACACAATACCGTCTAAAGCTTTTAAAAGTCTGATCCAGACTGCCTCTAGCCTTCATTGAAGAAAACTTTGGGGAAGGGTGGGAAGCTTATGGCCGTAGGATTATATACTCAATTTTGCTGCCACTTGCTTTTCACCCTGTGTTGTGAAAGGGCAGGCAACTTTTTTTTTTTTTTTTTCCTATAGTCCTCTTCAATGCCAGCTTCCCAACTCTCTTCCTCTTTTAGTGGAATTGACAAAAAAGGAGAAGGAGGAGGAGGAAAACACCTATAACGTTTAACAATGAAAAGAGGCAATACCTGGACCCTATAGTGGTTGCACAGGCAGTCCAACTCCTCCAGGATGGCACATCAATACGTGCCATAGCCAGAAGGTTGGCTATGTCTCCCAGCACAGTCTCAAGAGCATGGAGGAAATTCCAGGAGACAGGCAGTTACTACAGGAGAGCTGGACAGGGCTGTAGAAGATCCTTAACCCATCAGCAGGACCGACATCTGCTCCTTTGTGCAAGGAGAAGAAGGATGAGCATTGCCAGAGCCCTACAAAATGACCTCCAGCATGCCACTGGTGTGAATGTCTCTGACCAAACAGTCAGAAACAGACTTTTTGAGGGTGGCCTGAGATCCTCTAGTGCAGGGGTGGCCAACCTGCGGCTCTCCAGCTGCTGCAGGACTACAAGTTCCATCATGCCTCTGCAAGTCAGTAACTTCCCATCTTTGCAATGCCTCATGGGAAATGTAGTTCCACAACAGTTGGAGAGCCACAGGTTAGCCTCCCCTGCTCTAGTGGGTCCTGTGCTCACTTCCCGGCACCGTAGAGCTCGATTGGCATTTGCCATTGAACACCAGAATTGGCAGGTCCACCACTGGTGCCCTGTGCTTTTCACAGATGAGAGCAGGTTCACCCTGAGCACATGTGACAGATGTGAAAGGGTCTGGAGAAGTCGTCAAGAATGTTATGTTGCCTGTAACCATTCAGCATTTTGATGGTGGGTCAGTGATGGTCTGGGGAGGCATATCCATGGAGGGACGCACAGACCTCTACAGGCTAGACAATGGCACCCTGACTGCCAATAGGTATCGGGATGAAATCTTTGGACCCATCATCACACCCTACGCTAGTGCAATAGGTCCTGGGTTCCTCCTGGTGCACAACAATGCCCGGCCTCATGTGGCCAGAGTGGTATGCAGGTAGTTCCTGGAGGATGAAGAAATAGATACCATTGAATTGGGCCCACGCTCGTCTGACATAAATCCAATAGAACACCTCTGGGATATCATGTTTTGGTCCATACAACACTGCCAGATTGAACCTCAGACTGTCCAGGAGCTCAGTGATGCCCTGGTCCAGATCTGGGAGGAAATACCCCAGGACACCATCCGTTGTCTCTATAGGAGCATGCCCCGATGTTGTCAGACATGCATACAAGCATGTGGGGGCCATACAAACTACCATTTTGAGTTGCTGCAATGAAATTTCAGCAAAATGGACTAGCCTGCTGCATCATTTTTTCACTTTGATTTTTGAGGTGTCTTTGAATTCAGTCCTGAGGTTGATCATTTTCATTTCCATCAAACGATGGGGCATCCTTATGTTCTTAACACATTACCCAGTCCATATACAGTTGTGTTCAAAATAATAGCAGTGTGTTGAAAAAAAGGAATAAAGCTCAAAATCCTTCTAATAGCTTTTATTTCCATACACACAAATGCATTGGGAACACTACACATTCTATTCCAAATCAAAACATGAAGAAAAATATATCAAATTTGTGTTGTTCCTCTAAAAAAATTTAAGAAAAGTGAATATTAGACTGTTCAAAAAATAGCAGTGTGTGTATTCTTCTTTACAAACTCAAACATTGACTATATAAACTGAAAAATGTTTGAAGATGTTGCTTTCCTTTGAATCACTTAATTAATATTTAGTTGTATAAGCACTGTTTCTGACAACTGCGGTACATCTGTGTTGCATGGAGTCAACCAACTTCTGGCACCTGTGAACAGGTATTCCAGCCCAGGATGATTGGACTACATTCCACAGTTCTTCTCTATTTCTTGGTTTTGCCTCAGAAACTGCATTTTTGATGTCACCCCACAAGTTTTCTATTGGATTAAGATCCGGGGATTGGGCCACTCCATAACGTCAATCTTGTTGGTCTGGAACCAAGATGTTGCACGTTTACTGGTGTGTTTGGGGTCGTTGTCTTGTTGGAACATCCATTTCTTCTATCCATTCGAATGGTAGTTTTTCAGGTTTTGGTTGCCATTTTAAAGCATTTGAGATCATTTTAGCTGAGCAGTCTATCATTTTCTGCACTTCTTTATATGTTTTACCCTCTCCAATCAATTTTTTAATCAAGGTACGCTGTTCTTCTGAACAATGTCTGGAACGACCCATTTTCCTCAGAATTTCAGAGAGAAATGCACTGTAACCAGCATGTACAACATTTGCTGCCTTCCTTCCTTAAATAAGGGCAATAATTGCCACCTGTTTTTCAAAGAATGAATGACCTCACTAATAGAACTCCACACTGCTATTATTTTGAACATGCCCCTTTCAATTAGTGATTCAATTCCACAGAATCAGCAGCATGCATGTCATGACTGTTGGGTCTGTTGGATTTCTACTACTCTACTACACCTGCTATTAAATTATTTGCCATGTAGAAATATCATTTCTACCAAAAACAGTTATTGATCAGGTTAGTGATGTCTGACTGCTATTATTTTGAACACAACTGTCAGTATAGATATCCAGCATGATATTTTTCCCCATTGAGATCTGATTTGTGTTCAAAATGTTCCTTTAATTTTTTTGAGCAGTGTATTTAAGACAAGCAATATTGTTAAGATTACACATCCAAAATATGTGTTAAAAAAAAAGCTAAAATATTGTGCCAACGACACTATTCATGATAATTGTACTGTTCCGCAACACCAAATACAGGTTGAAGGGATCCCACATCTATGTAATTGCAAGTAGTATTTTTCCCATGTCGCCCTCAAATTTTCTTCTTTGTGTACTATGTTTTTAAAACTTTTTTCTGCATTGGTACTTGTCCCTCATGGCAGCTCCCCATGGCCTTTGTTTGGCTATCCCTTGTCTATTAACCTTGAAAAGGACCAGAACTGATTTCACCCCCATAGAGTTCTGGGGTTTCAGAATAAAGTTTGCATATTTGGACTTTATGATAGGTTTAGGAGAGCAGCATGTGAACTGAATCCTGGGTGATTCACTAATCCCTAGGTACTATACCTATTGTTTAAATATAATGAAATTAAGATTTTATATACCACAATAAGCTGTTTGGCATACAGAAAACACTTTCTGCTTTGAAATTTTGCCTCCATATCTATTTTACAAATAAGATTGTCAAACCATTCTTTATTCTGTTATCAAATCTTCAATTTGTTTTCATTAATCATAGTTTGAACCTTGGTGCATAGGTTTCACAATCAATATTAATATGTATCATGAATATATATGTTGTTACATCTGCTAAACTTTTAAAATGAAGCCTAGAAGCTTATATATCATCTACTCTTACAAGACAGGCATGACAGTATTAAGATGCACATTCAGGATAACACTCTTACTGCTTTGAACACTGTCAAGAACAAAGTGCTTTACAGACTTAAAATAAATCTTGATACTAATCCATTGAATTTCTGACAACATGAGCCCAAGGTTTCTATGCACTTAGCTGAGTAGAGTAGAAGAGCATGTGCATTATTTATGCCCACTAATGGCGTTGCAATGCTCTTTCTGTGAAGCAATGACAGTGCAATCTGCTACTGTGGACAAAGCTGTATATTTTATTGGAGCTGAATTTCTGATGGAGTGACCTATTAAGACCAATTTAGCTTAAATAAATACTGAGATGTATCTAGTGTTTTGTTTAAATATTTGACACAGCAGAGTTGAAGAAAACAGCACGTGTAACATTATTAATGTGCGCTGCATGATCCCCCTGTTTTGTGCATGGGCACTTTTAAATATTCTAGTAAGGTAATTGAATTGTCAATAGTGTATCATGAAAATTTAATTTTCAAAAGGTAAAAATAAGCAATATTCTTAAACACAGAAAGCAGACACTAAGTGGAAGGAATGCATATTGTTTAAAAGCTCTAAAGCAAATATTTGTGCTGTGCCAATGTTTTTATGTTGCTAATGCAAACTATGAAACAAACTTAATGCTGGACCTACAGTAAGTGTGATAATGCTGGTGTGATACTTTTTCTTTTCTTCACCTTTTCAAGTGAGCATGGTAGGCTTATGTAAGATATACCAATGAATCTTTTATTTACTGCTTGATCACTAAAGGTCCAAAATATAACCTGTTTCTAATCAGATCCCTGTGACCTAAGCACTATTTGGTAGGTTCCATATAGAACATCACTTGCAGTTCAGAGAAGTTCATCATCACAAGTGTAATGAAGCTAGATTTTTAGTCACAAATAGAGATGAGCGGATCGAACATGGCGAAGTGGAATTCGTTTCGAAGATTGGGAAATATTCGATTTGCGACGAATCCGAAGATTAGCCAACTTCGGATGCACGAATCGAATTTTCCCAAAAATGGCGGCAACATGTGTGGCGACGGAGCGGGGATCTCTGGGAAGGCGCACAGACAAGGCGCGCTGACCCATAATGCATTCATTCATGACATGTGATCGCATTAGCCAATCAGCAGCCAGCCAGCACTGTGTAATGGTGGAGCTATAAATCGTGGCCATCTTAGAATTCTACATTAGCCTCCGGTCATTCAAGAGAGACAGACCTCTGTGTATTAGGGACAGAGTTAGGGCCACAGAGACTTTAGGGCCACAGAATCGTTACTTAGGGACACAGAATCGTTACTCAGGGACACAGAATTGTTACTCAGGGACACAGAATTGTTACTCAGGGACACAGAATCGTTACTCAGGGACAGACACAGAATTGTTACTCAGGGACACAGAATTGTTACTGAGGGACACAGAATCGTTACTCAGGGACACAGAATTGTTACTCAGGGACACAGAATCGTTACTCAGGGACACAGAATTGTTACTTAGGGACACAGAATTGTTACTCAGGGACAGACACAGAATTGTTACTCAGGGACACAGAATTGTTACTCAGGGACACAGAATTGTTACTGAGGGATACAGAATCGTTACTCAGGGACACAGAATTGTTACTCAGGGACACAGAATTGTTACTCAGGGACACAGAATTGTTACTCAGGGACAGACACAGAATTGTTACTCAGGGACACAGAATTGTTACTCAGGGACACAGAATTGTTACTGAGGGACACAGAATCGTTACTCAGGGACACAGAATTGTTACTCAGGGACACAGAATTGTTACTCAGGGACACAGAATCGTTACTGAGGGACACAGAATCGTTACTCAGGGACACAGAATTGTTACTCAGGGACACAGAATTGTTACTCAGGGACACAGAATTGTTACTGAGGGACACAGAATCGTTACTCAGGGACACAGAATCGTTACTCAGGGACACAGAATCGTTACTCAGGGACACAGAACTGTTACTCAGGGACACAGAATCGTTACTCAGGGACACAGAATTGTTACTCAGGGACACAGAATTGTTACTCAGGGACAGACACAGAATTGTTACTCAGGGACACAGAATCGTTACTCAGGGACACAGAATCGTTACTGAGGGACACAGAATCGTTACTCAGGGACACAGAATTGTTACTCAGGGACACAGAATTGTTACTGAGGGACACAGAATCGTTACTCAGGGACACAGAATCGTTACTCAAGGACACAGAATTGTTACTCAGGGACACAGAATTGTTACTCAGGGACACAGAATTGTTACTGAGGGACACAGAATCGTTACTCAGGGACACAGAATCGTTACACAGGGACACAGTATCGTTACTCAGGGACACAGAATTGTTACTCAGGGACACAGAATTGTTACTGAGGGACACAGAATCGTTACTGAGGGACACAGAATCGTTACTCAGGGACACAGAATCGTTACTCAGGGACAGACACAGAATTGTTACTCAGGGACACAGAATTGTTACTCAGGGACACAAAATTGTTACTGAGGGACACAGAATCGTTACTCAGGGACACAGAATTGTTACTCAGGAACACAGAATCGTTACTCAGGGACACAGAATCGTTACTCAGGGACACAGAATCGTTACTCAGGGACACAGAATCGTTACTCAAGGACACAGAATTGTTACTCAGGGACACAGAATTGTTACTCAGGGACACAGAATCGTTACTGAGGGACACAGAATCGTTACTCAGGGACACAGAATCGTTACTCAGGGACACAGACTTGTTCCTCAGGGACACAGAATCGTTACTCAGGGACACAGAATCGTTACTCAGGGACACAGAATCGTTACTCAGGGACACAGAACTGTTACTCAGGGACACACAATCGTTACTCAGGGACACAGAATCGTTACTCAGGGACACAGAACTGTTACTCAGGGACACAGAATTGTTACTCAGGGACACAGAATTGTTACTCAGGGACAGACACAGAATTGTTACTCAGGGACACAGAATCGTTACTCAGGGACACAGAATCGTTACTGAGGGACACAGAATCGTTACTGAGGGACACAGAATCGTTACTCAAGGACACAGAATTGTTACTCAGGGACACAGAATTGTTACTCAGGGACACAGAATTGTTACTGAGGGACACAGAATCGTTACTCAGGGACACAGAATCGTTACTCAGGGACACAGTATCGTTACTCAGGGACACAGAATTGTTACTCAGGGACACAGAATTGTTACTGAGGGACACAGAATCGTTACTGAGGGACACAGAAACGTTACTCAGGGACACAGAATCGTTACTCAGGGACAGACACAGAATTGTTACTCAGGGACACAGAATTGTTACTCAGGGACACAGAATTGTTACTGAGGGACACAGAATCGTTACTCAGGGACACAGAATTGTTACTCAGGAACACAGAATTGTTACTCAGGGACACAGAATCGTTACTCAGGGACTCAGAATCGTTACTCAGGGACACAGAATTGTTACTCAGGGACACAGAATTGTTACTGAGGGACACAGAATCGTTACTCAGGGACACAGAATCGTTACTCAAGGACACAGAATTGTTACTCAGGGACACAGAATTGTTACTCAGGGACACAGAATCGTTACTGAGGGACACAGAATCGTTACTCAGGGACACAGAATCGTTACTCAGGGACACAGAATTGTTACTCAGGGACACAGAATTGTTACTCAGGGACACAGAATCGTTACTGAGGGACACAGAATCGTTACTGAGGGACACATAATCGTTACTCAGGGACACAGAATCGTTACTCAGGGACACAGAATCGTTACTGAGGGACACAGAATCGTTACTCAGGGACACAGAATCGTTACTCAGGGACACAGAATCGTTACTGAGGGACACAGAATCGTTACTCAGGGACACAGAATCGTTACTCAGGGACACAGAATCGTTACTCAGGGACACAGAATTGTTACTCAGGGACACAGAATCGTTACTGAGGGACACAGAATCGTTACTCAGGGACACAGAATTGTTACTCAGGGACACAGAATTGTTACTCAGGGACACAGAATCATTACTCAGGGACACAGAATCGTTGAATTAAAGAGTATGTCAGACAACACGCAGAGGAGTGGCAGAGGAGGCAATGTTTCAGGAGCGAGCAGACGTGGCAAAGGAAGGGGTCGAGGCAGCACTAGTCGCAGCCAGAGGCCAGTGCTCCCGGTGTCATCCAGTGGTCGTGTCTCCACCGACAACCCTGCCGTCATCGATTGGTTGGCTCGGTTGTCTTCCTCTTCCCAGGTCACCTCTGACACCTACAGCCAACGGTCGGTGGGTACGTCAGACACAACCGTTAGTTGGCATGGCCCGGGAGCAAGCCCACTGAAATCACGTGTCCTCTACCTGCCCCTGTCCTTTGGTGTTCCCTCACCAAGTGAAGTATCGCATGCTGTGGGCTCAGCCCCACTGTACAGTGAGGAAGAGCTAACAGAGGGCGGTCAGGAACGGGGGGAGACATCCGCCTCTTCAGCAGCCAGGCAAAGAAGTACTGGCGAGGAGAGTGGCTCGGTAGCCGGTCTAGAGACAGGTCTGTCTCCTGACCCACACGCAGCCGAGGGGGCTAGTAGTGAGGCGGAGACCCTAATTGATGATGATGAGGCTGATCGCATCAGGCTATTGCTTCCGCATCATCAGGAGAAGAGGGTGCCAGCTTGGCAGCGAGCAAAACAGTCGGTGGGTTGCCCAGGAGGCAGCAGGGTCGCAGCAGTGTCAGTGGAGGCAAACGGCCACGGAGTAGAGCACCAGCTCCACTGCAGCCTACCACCACGGCCAGTAGTGGTGCCGGTGTGCACGGAGGAAGTAGCAGTCAGCCAGTGAGGAGTAGCGGGGGCAAAGTTTCCTACTCGGCAGTGTGACAATTTTTCGTCAAGCCGCCCGAGGAAGTAAATGTAGCCGTATGTCGACTATGTGGCCAGAAAGTCAAGCGTGGCCAGGGGGCTCATGTTGGGACTACAGCGTTGCGTCAGCATATGCAGCGTCGCCATTCGGTGGCCTGGGAAAACCGTGATAAAGATACGGCGGTTCTGCCTGCCCCAGCCCCCCCTCCATCACCCGCTCCGTTACTTGCTTCGTCACCCGACGTCAATCACCCTCTATCAGCCAGTCAAGGCTCCAACACCTCTGCTGAGGGGAGTTGTCGCTCGTTGGCATCTTCCGCTTGTTCAGATGCTCCTTCTCCTGCTACTCCTCTTCACGGATTCCGTCAGCAGTCTTTCTTGGAATCCGTTTCCAAGAGACAACAGTTTGCGAGCACGCACCCGACCGTGCAGAAGCTGAACGTCCTCCTGTCCAAGTTGCTGGTGCTGCACTCCCTCCCTTTCCAAGTGGTGGACTCAGCACCTTTCCGAGAAATGATGGCTTGTGCCGAGCCGCGGTGGAGAGTGCCAGGCCGGCATTTCTTCGCCAAAAAGGCAGTGCCAGCCCTGCATTCACATGTAGAAGAGATGGTGGGCCAGTCTTTGAGCATGTCGGTCTCTGCCAAAGTGCACGGCAGCGCCGACGTGTGGAGCTGTAACTACGGTCAGGGACAGTACATGTCATTTACGGCCCACTGGGTGAACGTGGTGCCGGCACAGCCGCACCAGCAACTTGGACAGGTCACGCCGCTTTTGCCTCCACGTTTGCACGTCCTTGGTCCAGCAAAGATGTCCGCCTCTACCACCTCTTCTTCCGCCGTGTCCTCAGCCGCCACCCCCGTGCCAAGTCCCATTACCCGACCGGCATATCACATGTGCAGGGCGCAACGGTGTCACGCTGTGCTGCACCTGGTATGCCTTGGCGAACGTAGTCACACAGGGGAGGAACTTCTGAGTGTAATGAACAGAGAAATCGACAGATGGCTGTCTCCGCGCAAACTGAAAATCGGAACCATGTTGACCGACAACGGAAAGAACATGGTGTCTGCTCTGCGTCAAGGAAGGTTGTGCCATGCGCCATGCATGGCTCACGTGTTCAATCTGGTTGTCAAGCGGTTCCTAAAATCCACCATCCCACTGCAAGACATCCTTAAAATGTCACGTAAACTTTGCATGCATTTCAGCCATTCCTACACCGCAAAGCACACCCTCCTTGAGCTGCAGCGGCAGAACGGAATTCCACAGCATCGCCTGATCTGCGACGTTGCAACAAGGTGGAATTCAACCCTACATATGTTAGACCGCCTTTACGAACAGCGAAAGGCCATCACCGATTTCCTGATGTTACAAGCGGATAAAGGTACTCCCCTGTGTAACTTAGATGTCAGCCATTGGCAGCTCATGCGTGACACCTGCCGCTCGCTCAGGCCCTTTGAGGAGGCCACGCTATTTGTGAGTCGGCAGGACTATGGGATGAACGACGTCATTCCTCTGTTGCACGTCCTGGAACAAATGCTGTTGACAATGGCTGGTCAGGGTGCGGTAGACGTGGCGCACAGATCTCAACGCCACATGACCCCTGTGGGGGCAGGACAGGAAGAAGAGGAGGAGGTAGAGGAGGACATTTGTGCTCAGGAATTATTGAGTGAAATGGGTGGTTTTTCCACTCAGCGGACAGGAGTGGAGGAGCAGGAGCATCTGGTAGAGGAGGAGGAGGAGGCAGAGGACCCAGATGTACCGTGGCAGTATGCTGTGGAGATGGAGGCAGGGAGTCCCTCGCATTCCTTGGCACAAATGGCCCATAGCATGCTCGGTTGCTTGCGTAGCAACAGCCAAATAATAACCATCAGACAGAGGGATGACTTTTGGCTGTCCACCTTGTTGGACCCTCGCTACCGTTCAAAAATGGTGGCCTTTTTCACACCTGCTGAGAGGGAGGCCAAAATAACGTACTATAGTCAGGTGGTCTCTGCCTTTCTGCGCCAACGTCCATCCTCAGACACTGTGGGCCCTGTGCGCTCGCGCTCCGCTGCCATGGCAGCAGGGGAGGGGTGGGGTGGTAGGAGCAGTGGCAGCTCCACCAGCAGCGGCTGCCTCAGTCTGCAGTCGATGATGAGTAGCTTTCTTCACCAGCGCAATGAGGAGACTACTAACCAGCCGCAGCAGCAGCAGCATCAGGTGGACCTGGAGCAGGACCTCAAACAACAGGCTTGGGCCTACTTGGACAGCACCCTGCCAACCGAGGTAGACAATCCCCTTGACTACTGGGCAACGAAACTTGACCTTTGGCCCCAACTAGCTGAATTTGCCCTTGAAAGGCTGTCATGCCCGGCCAGTAGCGTGGCATCGGAGCGCGTGTTTAGTGCGGCAGGAGGTATTGTAACTCCGCGGAGGACACGACTGTCCACCCAAAGTGTGGAGAGACTCACGTTTGTGAAAATGAATCAGGCGTGGATTAGTCTGGATTTCAAACCACCAGTTCCTGACACAACTGACTAAAATGAATCATGCCCCAAACATGTTATTATTTTTAACATAGGCCTCTGTATGGCCTTCAATTTAAGCTGCTTACGCTTCGCCACTCTGCTATGGGCCCCTGTACCGCCTCCTCTTGCTGCTGCCAGGTCTAGAGTGTGTCATGGGTCCCTGTACGGCCTCCCATTGCTGCTGTCTCCATCGCCACACTCTGCCATGTGCCACTTTCAGGTCTCCTCACACTGCTGGTGGGTTCCATTTTGTCATAGGGTGCTGGCAGATTACGGGCCTCCCATTGCTGCTGCCAGGCCCGTAATCTGCCATGGGCCCCCGTACCGACTCCTCATGCTGCTGCCAGGTCCAGAGTGTGTCATGGGTCCCTGTACGGCCTCCCATTGCTGCTGTCTCCATCGCCACACTCTGCCATGTGCCACTTTCAGGTCTCCTCACACTGCTGGTGGGTTCCATTTTGTCATAGGGTGCTGTATGGCCTCCCATTGCTGCTGCCAGGCCCGTAATCTGCCATGGGCCCCCGTACCGACTCCTCATGCTGCTGCCAGGCCCGTAATCTGTCATGGGCCCCTGTACCGCCTCCTCATACTGCTGCCAGGTCCAGTGCGGTAGACGTGGCGCACAGATCTCAACGCCACATGACCCCTGTGGGGGCAGGACAGGAAGAAGAGGAGGAGGTAGAGGAGGACATTTGTGCTCAGGAATTATTGAGTGAAATGGGTGGTTTTTCCACTCAGCGGACAGGAGTGGAGGAGCAGGAGCATCTGGTAGAGGAGGAGGAGGAGGCAGAGGACCCAGATGTACCGTGGCAGTATGCTGTGGAGATGGAGGCAGGGAGTCCCTCGCATTCCTTGGCACAAATGGCCCATAGCATGCTCGGTTGCTTGCGTAGCAACAGCCAAATAATAACCATCAGACAGAGGGATGACTTTTGGCTGTCCACCTTGTTGGACCCTCGCTACCGTTCAAAAATGGTGGCCTTTTTCACACCTGCTGAGAGGGAGGCCAAAATAACGTACTATAGTCAGGTGGTCTCTGCCTTTCTGCGCCAACGTCCATCCTCAGACACTGTGGGCCCTGTGCGCTCGCGCTCCGCTGCCATGGCAGCAGGGGAGGGGTGGGGTGGTAGGAGCAGTGGCAGCTCCACCAGCAGCGGCTGCCTCAGTCTGCAGTCGATGATGAGTAGCTTTCTTCACCAGCGCAATGAGGAGACTACTAACCAGCCGCAGCAGCAGCAGCATCAGGTGGACCTGGAGCAGGACCTCAAACAACAGGCTTGGGCCTACTTGGACAGCACCCTGCCAACCGAGGTAGACAATCCCCTTGACTACTGGGCAACGAAACTTGACCTTTGGCCCCAACTAGCTGAATTTGCCCTTGAAAGGCTGTCATGCCCGGCCAGTAGCGTGGCATCGGAGCGCGTGTTTAGTGCGGCAGGAGGTATTGTAACTCCGCGGAGGACACGACTGTCCACCCAAAGTGTGGAGAGACTCACGTTTGTGAAAATGAATCAGGCGTGGATTAGTCTGGATTTCAAACCACCAGTTCCTGACACAACTGACTAAAATGAATCATGCCCCAAACATGTTATTATTTTTAACATAGGCCTCTGTATGGCCTTCAATTTAAGCTGCTTACGCTTCGCCACTCTGCTATGGGCCCCTGTACCGCCTCCTCTTGCTGCTGCCAGGTCTAGAGTGTGTCATGGGTCCCTGTACGGCCTCCCATTGCTGCTGTCTCCATCGCCACACTCTGCCATGTGCCACTTTCAGGTCTCCTCACACTGCTGGTGGGTTCCATTTTGTCATAGGGTGCTGGCAGATTACGGGCCTCCCATTGCTGCTGCCAGGCCCGTAATCTGCCATGGGCCCCTGTACCGACTCCTCATGCTGCTGCCAGGTCCAGAGTGTGTCATGGGTCCCTGTACGGCCTCCCATTGCTGCTGCCAGGCCCGTAATCTGCCATGGGCCCCCGTACCGACTCCTCATGCTGCTGCCAGGCCCGTAATCTGTCATGGGCCCCTGTACCGCCTCCTCATACTGCTGCCAGGTCCAGAGTGTGTCATGGGTCCCTGTACGGCCTCCCATTGCTGCTGTCTCCATCGCCACACTCTGCCATGTGCCACTTTCAGGTCTCCTCACACTGTTGGTGGGTTCCATTTTGTCATAGGGTGCTAGCAGATTACGGGCCTCCCATTGCTGCTGCCAGGCCCGTAATCTGCCATGGGCCCCTGTACCGCCTCCTCATGCTGCTGCCAGGTCCAGAGTCTCTCATGGGTCCCTGTACGGCCTCCCATTGCTGCTGTCTCCATCGCCACACTCTGCCATGTGCCACTTTCAGATCTCCTCACACTGCTGGTGGGTTCCATTTTGTCATAGGGTGCTGTATGGCCTCCCATTGCTGCTGCCAGGCCCGTAATCTGCCATGGGCCACCGTACCGACTCCTCATGCTGCTGCCAGGCCCGTAATCTGTCATGGGCCCCTGTACCGCCTTTTCATGCTGCTGCCAGGTCCAGAGTGTGTCATGGGTCCCTGTACGGCCTCCCATTGCTGCTGTCTCCATCGCCACACTCTGCCATGTGCCACTTTCAGGTCTCCTCACACTGCTGGTGGGTTCCATTTTGTCATAGGGTGCTGTATGGCCTCCCATTGCTGCTGCCAGGCCCGTAATCTGCCATGGGCCCCCGTACCGACTCCTCATGCTGCTGCCAGGCCCGTAATCTGTCATGGGCCCCTGTACCGCCTCCTCATGCTGCTGCCAGGTCCAGAGTGTGTCATGGGTCCCTGTACGGCCTCCCATTGCTGCTGTCTCCATCGCCACACTCTGCCATGTGCCACTTTCAGGTCTCCTCACACTGCTGGTGGGTTCCATTTTGTCATAGGGTGCTGTATGGCCTCCCATTGCTGCTGCCAGGCCCATAATCTGTCATGGGCCCCTGTACCGCCTCCTCATGCTGCTGCCAGGTCCAGAGTGTGTCATGGGTCCCTGTACGGCCTCCCATTGCTGCTGTCTCCATCGCCACACTCTGCCATGTGCCACTTTCAGGTCTCCTCACACTGCTGGTGGGTTCCATTTTGTCATAGGGTGCTGGCAGATTACGGGCCTCCCATTGCTGCTGCCAGGCCCGTAATCTGCCATGGGCCCCCATACCGACTCCTCATGCTGCTGCCAGGCCCGTAATCTGTCATGGGCCCCTGTACCGCCTCCTCATGCTGCTGCCAGGTCCAGAGTGTGTCATGGGTCCCTGTACGGCCTCCCATTGCTGCTGTCTCCATCGCCACACTCTGCCATGTGCCACTTTCAGGTCTCCTCACACTGCTGGTGGGTTCCATTTTGTCATAGGGTGCTGGCAGATTACGGGCCTCCCATTGCTGCTGCCAGGCCCGTAATCTGCCATGGGCCCCCGTACCGACTCCTCATGCTGCTGCCAGGCCCGTAATCTGTCATGGGCCCCTGTACCGCCTCCTCATGCTGCTGCCAGGTCCAGAGTGTGTCATGGGTCCCTGTATGGCCTCCCATTGCTGCTGCCAGGCCCGTAATCTGCCATGGGCCCCCGTACCGACTCCTCATGCTGCTGCCAGGCCCGTAATCTGTCATGGGCCCCTGTACCGCCTCCTCATGCTGCTGCCAGGTCCAGAGTGTGTCATGGGTCCCTGTACGGCCTCCCATTGCTGCTGTCTCCATCGCCACACTCTGCCATGTGCCACGTTCAGATCTCCTCACACTGCTGGTGGGTTCCATTTTGTCATAGGGTGCTGTATGGCCTCCCATTGCTGCTGCCAGGCCTGTAATCTGCCATGGGCCCCCGTACCGACTCCTCATGCTGCTGCCAGGCCCGTAATCTGTCATGGGCCCCTGTACCGCCTCCTCATGCTGCTGCCAGGTCCAGAGTGTGTCATGGGTCCCTGTACGGTCTCCCATTGCTGCTGTCTCCATCGCCACACTCTGCCATGTGCCACTTTCAGGTCTCCTCACACTGCTGGTGGGTTCCATTTTGTCATAGGGTGCTGTATGGCCTCCCATTGCTGCTGCCAGGCCCGTAATCTGCCATGGGCCCCCGTACCGACTCCTCATGCTGCTGCCAGGCCCGTAATCTGTCATGGGCCCCTGTACCGCCTCCTCATGCTGCTGCCAGGTCCAGAGTGTGTCATGGGTCCCTGTACGGCCTCCCATTGCTGCTGTCTCCATCGCCACACTCTGCCATGTGCCACTTTCAGGTCTCCTCACACTGCTGGTGGGTTCCATTTTGTCATAGGGTATTGTATGGCCTCCCATTGCTGCTGCCTCCACCGCCACACTGTGGCTCCACACTCTGGTTTTGGCCCCGTGACTGCCCAAGTGAGTGAAGTGTGCGGTGATTCTAAGATCGACGGCACTCATCTGCATGTCATACTGACTGACAGTATTATTTCTCTTCCCCAGCAGACTCCAAGGGCATTTAAATTAAAGGTACAGTGTTCTGCACTAATATAAAGGCTCTCTGAAGCCTAGAAACACCCTTTTTATAAGTTAAATTCGCAGCGAATATATTCGACTCGAATCGAATTTATTCCGCGAATTCGGCGAATCAGCCGAATCGAATTTTTGAATACTTCGCTCATCTCTAGTCACAAACTTGGGATGATTTAATATTGTTGTTGTGCATCCACCAGGCCTGCACTACCTTGCATCCAGTGCCCAGGGTGAGGATGGGAAGTTGTGACCTCCCAAGAATACACCAACCCACAACCCCCCACCTATTATACACCCCCAATCCCCCCCTACTGAGTGGAGAAGGGGATGGGGCCAGTAGAGGTGCATGCTGAAATGTTTGTAATGTTTGTTGCATGCAGTGAAATAGTACCAACCTTTGTGGTACACTGCAGAAAAATTAACATTGGTGCACAAATATTGGGAACAGTGGCATAGAAAAAATGTCTGTAGGTTGGTGGTCTCGTTGAAAGGAAAAAAAAATCCCCGCTTTAGGGGTTTCACTGAAATGAAAAAAAAATGTCCTTACATTGGTGGTGTGACTGGAAGGAAAAAATGACCCTGAGTCGATGGCTTCACTGGAAGGAAAAAAGGCCCTAAGTCAGTGGTGTTGCTGAAAAGAAAAAATGTCCTTGGGTTACTAATGTCAGTGGAATATACACTACTACAAAGCTATCCCACCAGGCAGGTTCAGACTTGCATGTATACATGAATGCTTCCACCATCTATAATTGGCTGTTGGCTTTAACAGCTACCCAATGGGATAGCACAGGTGAGTTCCCACTTGTGTCTGGACATAGATGGGATCATTGCTACTCATCATCCATACGTGCCTCAATACAGAGCTCTCTTCCCCAAACCGCCAACCTAAGTATAGCGCTCTCTATGTGAGCACTCTCTTCCCTGCAGCATGGTAGCCCAGCCTCCTGGCAGATGCTCCTCCTGCACTGAGAAGGCACTGTCAATTGGAGAGTGCTGCTTTTGGAACAAGTGACAGTGGTGTGTGCTGTACTATTGTCAGAGATGGTGTTGCACTACAAATGATAAATAGCCCTGCTGACAGAAGTGACAATTCAGCCACTCCTGTCATTGAAAGACAGGGAGAAGGGAGCTACTGGAGCTTCCAGCATGCCCCTTCCTCCCACAAACAGCCTCAGCTTCCAGGCCCCTTCTGCCCCCCTTATCTTGGCCATGGTGCCTCCACATTTATGCAGCTATAGATGGCTGCTGCTAATTTAACACAGCAGATCAGAATGCTAAGAACACTAGATTCCTGATGGCCATTCAGAGTGTGCCTGCAGTTTTCAAAGATCTGACAGCTAGGTAGTGTCAGTCCGCTTTTTGAAACTGCGTTTGTATGTGAACCGGTTGCATTTCAAACAGTCAACAGGGTACATTTGTAGGGTTTATAAGGTTTGCTATTTGTATTTTCAAATAATTCCAGACAAGTGAAATCTCACACATATATCAGCCTGTACAGTCTATTCACGCAACTTTGCCTTACACAAAACATTTTGTCAGATTGTCCAGCTTCCTTACATTTTTTAAAGTAAAGATTAATCATAGGTAGCGTGGTGTTATGTTTTCTGCAAGCTATGTATACCTCCTTGCTGGACCCTCTCAGCAGCCATGATCTTCCTGCATTGAATAGAATAGCTTATTATTCCCAGCATAACAACCCTGGATCCAAAATAGGACATGTATGCAAGTTAGGGGCCTGAGATTATATGCCCCTTGAGGGTTAGGTACTGATACAGTGGGGCAAAAAAGTATTTAGTCAGCCACCAATTGTGGAAGTTCTCCCACTTAAAAAGATGAGAGAGGCCTGTAATTGGCATCATAGGTAAACCTCAACTATGAGAGACAAAATGAGAAAAAAAATCCAGAAAATCACATTGGCTGATTTGGAAAGAATTTATTTGCAAATTATGGTGGAAAATAAGTATTTGGTCAATATCAAAAGTTCATCTTAATACTTTGTTATATATCCTTTGTTGGCAATGACAGAGGTCAAACGTTTCCTGTAAGTCTTCACAAGGTTGGCACACACTGTTGCTGGTATGTTGGCCCATTCCTCCATGCAGATCTCCTCTAGAGCAGTGATGTTTTGGGGCTGTTGCTGGGCAACACGGACTTTCAACTCCTTCCAAAGGTTTTCTATGGGGTTGAGATCTGGAGACTGGGTAGGCCACTCCAGGACCTTTAATTGCTTCTTACGAAGCCACTCCTTTGTTGCCCGGGCGGTATGTTTGGGATCATTGTCATGTTGGAAGACCCAGTCATGTTTCATCTTCAATGCCCGTACTGATGAAAGGAGGTTTGCACTCAAAATCTCAGGATACATGGCCCCATTCATTCTGTCCTGTACATGGATCAGTCGTTCTGGTCCCTTTGCGGAGAAACAGCCCCAAAACATGATGTTGCCACCCCCATGGTGTTCTTTGGATGCAACTCAGCATTCTCTCTCCTCCAAACACGACGAGTTGTGTTTCTACATAGCAGGGAGATTATCAGTGGTCTTGTATGTCTTCCATTTGCTAATTATTGCTCCCACAGTTGATTTGTTCACACCAAGCTGCTTGCCTATTGCAGATTCAGTCTTCCCAGCCTGGTGCAGGTCTACAATTTTGTTTCTGGTGTCCTTCGACAGCTCTTTGGTCTTCACCATAGTGGAGTTTGGAGTGTGACTGTTTGAGGTTGTGGACAGGTGTCTTTTATACTGATAAAAAGTTCAAACAGGTGCCTTTGATACAGGTGATGACTGCAGGACAGAGGAGCCTCTGAAAGAAGAAGGCTCTGTGAGAGAGAGGGAAATTTTGCTTGTTTGAAGGTGACCAAATACTTATTTTCCACTATAATTTGCAAATAAATTCTTTACAAATCAGCCAATGTGATTTTCTGGATTTGTTTTCTCATGTTGTCTCTCATAGTTGAGGTCTACCTATGATGCCAATTACAGGCCTCTCTCATCTTTTTAAGTGGGAGAACTTGCACAATTGTGGCTGACTAAATACTTTTTTGCCCCACTGTACCTTAAAACTTCTTGTAAGAACTCTCCTATAAAATGTGTTCCCCTGTTACTCTCTTTAGCTTCTGGGACTTTGTACTTGCAAACTTCTTCTGATAACACTCTTTATTGTTTCCTTTGCAGTAGCATTTGCCACTGGCCAGACTTCTGGACATTCAGAAAACATGTCCATACAGACCAGTGCATACTCATAAAATCCTAACTTGAGCACCTGGATACATCCTTTTGTAATTTGTAAGGGATAATCGGTTTTTGGTAATGTCTTTGGTAACAGGTAAAGCAAGAAGCAGTAAACTCTAAACAACTGTGGTGAACCTGGCACTACCTCTTCTTGTTCTGGGGTCCTCAACATTTAATTATTAATCCCAGTTCTACTGAGCCAGAACTAGGGTGGAATCTGTGAGTTTCACAGACAAAGCAAGTGTCGGAGACTGTAATGTAGCATTCTAAGCATAATTCACTAAGAGATATTTACCACTTCTGAGTATGTGGTAAGATCTCGCACAGCATTTTTAAAAAAAAATGTTTGCATTCACTAAAAAACACTACTAAAATACCGCATGAGTTATTTTATCAAGTCATGCGATATTTTAGTAGTGAAAACCATGCGTTAATGTTTCAGCTGTCAGCGGGGTTCCCCACTGACAGCTGAATGTAAAAAAAAATTGCTGGTTATAAAAAAATTATGAAAAAACAGCATGAGCCCCCCCCCCATCTATCCATACCAAGCCCTTCAGGCCTGGTATGGGTTTTGAGGGCATCCCCCACAGCAAAATGTTTTAAAAAATGTCATGGGGTCCCCCCAAAATCCGTACCAGACCCTTATCTGAGCATGCAGCCTGGCAGGTCAGGAAAGGGGAGGGGACAAACAAGCACCCCTCCTCCAGAACCATACCAGGCCACATGCCCTCAACATGGGGGTGTGCATTGGGGCAGGGGGGCTCCCCCCCAAAGCACCTTGTCCCCATGTTCATGGGGACAAGGGTCTCTTCCCCACAACCCTGGCCAGGGGGCTTATCAGAATCTGGAAGCCCCTGTTAAGAAGGGGGTCCCCAGATCCTGTTCCCCCCCTATGTGAATGAGTATGGGGTACATGGTACAGCTACCCATTCACAAAAAAAGTGTAGTGTAAAAAAAGGCAGGAGACAGTCTTTGGCAAGTCATTTATTAAAAGAAGTAAAAAAAAATACATCCCCCGAAGTAGATCCAACGTCAATCACGATGCCCGCCGCCGCCGACACCAAAAAGAAAAAAAAGGCTCCTCTCTCAACGACGTCTAATAGCTCCGCTGGCCTGACAGTTCTTAACCTCCTTGGCGGTATGATTCTTTCTGATTTTTTGTGCTGAAAGCGGTACCATTTTTTTGCATGGAAATATGTAGTTTTTTATTGTAGGCTGTAATTTTTAGGACTAACTCACTGAAATCTGTACGAACAAGAGTCTATTAAACATCCCGAGTAGGATAAAATTTGAAACACAAAATCATAAATTATAATTTAATAAATAATCATAAAAAATAATAATATAATAATAATAAATTTAATTCAATAATATAATCAAACCAAAAACACTGAAATTTGAAATACAGAGGCAAATTCGCACATCGCTGAGCAAAGTCGCAAAATCGTTTTCAGTGTCTGATGATGAATTTCTCCACGAATCATTATCACTCAATTCTGCAAGTAGTTCTGATTTACTATTGCTGTTCTAAAACCGCTTTTGACGCCATGGACTTTTCTAAGTTTCCAGGCAGAAAGAACATTCAAAATGCAGGCAGGGCACAGGACAAAGCAATAGGGACAAAATATATGTGAAATGCATTGAAACAGCAATGACAGCAAAAATGTCATTTTTTAAAAATTTCAAATTTCCCGCCGGTTCCGGCGCCCGTATGTTCCGACGTCACAGGGACCGGAACACAGAAGCCGGATGCCGGCATCGGCCGGAGGAGATGGCCGGGGACGCTGCAGGGGACACATCGCGGGAGCGAAGGACAAGGTAAGTGCTGCGGGGACCCCCAGAGCAACGCCGCATGGTAAGCCTGAGTGTAGCTCGGGGTTACCGCTTTTGGTATAGAAATTTTACCCCGAGCTACACTTGGGATTACAGCTAAGGAGGTTAAACACCTAAAGGGCAGGGCCACTCCGTGACATCATCCATGTGACCTGACTCCCTTGTGATGTTATCGACCGAGGCATGCTGGGTTGATGATGTCACAAGGGAGCAGCGTCACACGGGTAATGTCTCCGGGTGGCCCCGCCCCTTAGATATTTAAGAAATGTCAGGCCAGCGGAGCAGAACCCATCATTACTGGGTTCAGGCTGCATGAAATACATCTCAATGGTTTGTTTTTTTCTATCATGCTCTTTGTGTAAAAACTTCAGTTTCATGTTCTAAAAAGATAAGTTCTTGGTTTCCGTCATACATATTTTCCTGATGTCACAACATGATATACTATAACAACACCGTGAGGCCATGCAGAGATGTCCGTCAACCCAAAGTATTCTTAAACTTATCACTGCACTTACAAGGGAAAAAGACACATCATTTTACAATACGCATATTCTGCTTTTGATTTAAAAAATAAAAATAAATAAAATCAAAAAGTACCAACAATCTGTATATGAAAGAACAGCAAATCATCAGTCAGATCAAAAAACTATAAAACAGCTGGCTGCAGGTGGCATCTATCCTAACAGGATGTGTGGACTTGGTTATAATCTTATTTTTGTTACGCTTACATCATGGACCACACATAAAGTTATTATCAGACCTTTAGATTTCATTTTTATAGAAAAAGTTCACATGTATGTTAAATATTAAGGCAGCTGCAATATAACCACCTCATGTTAATTTAAAGTAACCCCAATATTACAAATTGTCCCAATAACCTCTGTTCCATTTCCAACCAAAGGTTGTCTAAACCAATTAAAATATATCTACATCATTAATAAAATTGTTTACATCATATCAGAAATAATACTTGAGTAATAATCTTAATATCACACCCTAATTCCAATAACACAGATACATCTCCATAAAATAGGACGCTTTACCTCATTTCCCTTTTTTAAATGCACTGTTTCCACTATCACAGTTTTTTCAGTTATTTTATACTATATGCACTTTTAAATTTAGTATTCATTTTATAATTTTTCGAAAACAGATTAAAAAAAATTGTGATCACATGTTCATCAGATTAATTAAGACGGCACATATTGTTATGAAAACTTGTAGTCATATTATGGGTGTCTATGCCAGTTTATCACTAGTGTATCATCTCAGCACATTCTTCTCATGGGAAAGAGAAAAGGGAGGGGGGAACATTTGCACAGAGCTACAGGACACACAAAAGATGTAGGACTAAAAGACCCCAGTATACCCATTCACACACATACACACATTTTTTGTATTTTTTCTACACAACACATGCATATCATTATCTCACTTTCTTTTAACTCTCTTCAGAATTTCTCTGCTTAAAGCGGAGTTCCACCGAAAAGTGGAAGCTCCGCTAGTCTGTTTCCTCCCCCCCACGACTGCCATATTTGGCACTTTTTGGGGGGAGAGGGGAGCTGATACCTGGTTTTCCTGCAGTCTTCTGGGACACGTCACAGGTACCAGGGCCTTCCTTATTTTGTTCTCTAAAATCAATACTGTAAGTCCATACTCAATTTACTTTAGCTCCTGTGATCAGATGGGCAGCCATAGTGTTCATCCCATCTTTCTTCTCTTGACTACATATAAAGTATTCTGTTTAAGCCAGGGCCAAAAAATTATATTTTACCCTCAGTTCTCTGTTTTGGCTTTTTTCCTATGTTTTAGAATTTTCTAGTTGTAGTGCCTTACCCTAAATTCATCCCCCAACATCAAAATGTCCCCTTATTTCTAATGTTACATTGTCTGTCGCCCTAAATCCATCCTGCTCAAACAGATACTGTAGCTGTTCCTCTAGATGTTTAATCTGCATGATTTTTAGTCCCTGTGGACTTGGTAACCCTGTTACCCATTGTGGATTCCTGTCCACTTTAACCATTTATCTAGAGGCTCAGTATAGGCAGAATCGTACCTCCGATTTATATATTCGCTAGCTTTCCTCTTGCGCTAGGCATTTTCTGAGGGTAGCTTCTTACTTTTCATTCCCTTACCTAATATAATACCCATATTGATTGGCAAGTTGTTTCTCTTCTCTTCTTGTGCCTATACCCTCTTGACTTTAGTTCTACTATTACAGCAAATCTGTGCTTTTTAAAACCTGTTAACAGCACTATTCTTCCTTTTCTTATCTATAACACTCTGATGAACAGTAGACAGTGACAACATAACATATAACCACCAATCAAAACAGTTTTAATAAGGGGAGTAAAATAGGTACCCTTTGTCCTGAAAATGCATTACCAATCAAGGAAGTCTGATAACTCAAATGTAAGCAAAGGGCTTACCTCAGCTGGCTGATTAACTGAAATTCTCAGATCGTCTCTGGCTTCTCATTTCAGATTCTCAGGGTATCCTGTAAATCCCTTCCTAGGCAAAGCTCGCCATCTGTTCTGGACATTAATACTGAAATTTTATAGATAGGCAACTCTGCATATTGCCTAGTGGTTCCAAATTAAAAATAACTATTTCAGTAGGGAAAAGACACAAAAAGATACACTCAGCATCTTTCCAAATAACTGTTATGTTTATTCAGTGCAATTGAAAGTCTTTTCTACACATGATTACGTATGTATCACATTAATATTACAATTGTACTTTTATGATAATGAGGGGCGTTACATAGGCAGGCTAATTTCTAATCAGGATTCAAAAGAATGCAAGCATGTAACGAGTGCAGTCTACAATATATAGACAAATCATACAAAATAGAATACAGTTTTATACAGAATTTACACATTTCCTTTACAGTGTGTTATACTACAAAAAATCAAATATTAAGCACCTTTACTCCTTAAATATTATGCAAGGGGGAGTACTGAGTAAAAAAAGAAGACAGATAGTCTTCGGGCAAACATAGTTTCAGTACAAAGTGTCAAATTTGGTAAAATACACAATAGTCCCATTTCTGTGAAGGTTGTATGGACCACAAACTGATATGTATCTGCTATGTAGCTTTTTCACATACTGACAGTAATGCAAAGAAAAGTGTAATAGTACACTGCTCAAAAAAAATTAAAGGAACACTTTGAAAACACATTGGATCTCAATGGGGAAAACTATTATGCTGGATGTCTATACTGATATGGACTGGCTAATGTGTTAGGAATGTAAGGATGCCCCATTGTTTGATGGAAATGAAAATGATCAACCTACAGAGGACTGAATTCAAGGACACCCCAAAAATCAATGTGAAAAATGATGCAGCAGGCTAGTACATTTTGCTGAATTTTCGTTGCAGGAACTCACGATGGTACTCGGTAGTTTGTATGTCCCCAACGTCGGACAACACATAGTGTTCTGGGGTATTTCCTCCCAGATCTGGTCCAGCCCATATCGAAGAAAAATATATTTGAAATATATTCTTAAAATATTCTTTCCAAATATATTGACATACATTTGAAATGCTACAATTGTGGCCATATTCAATATATTTAAAAATATATTTCAATAAATATATATATATATATATATATATATATATACTGTAGGTTGAAATGCGTTTTTATTACAAAATCTATGAAAAATATTTTTAAAAATACATTTCAAATATATTGTATGTCTTTAAAAATACAAATCTACATTTTTGGAATGCATTTACAAATATATGTAAAAATATATGTGAAAATTACCTTTTTATATGTTAAAGAAATCTAAAGAATATATTTAAAAAATATATATTTTTAAAAATATCTTTCAGATATTTTGTTATAAAAACACATTTCATCATACGGTGCATATATATACATATATATATATATATATACAGGTGAAATTCAAAAAATTAGAATATCGTGCAAAAGTTAATTTATTTCAGTAATGTAACTTAAAAGGTGAAACTAATATATGAGATAGACTCATTACATGCAAAGCAAGATAGTTCAAGCCGTCATTTGTCATAATTGTGATGATTATGGCTTACAGCTCATGAAAACCCCAAATCCACAATCTCAGAAAATTAGAATACTGTGAAAAGGTGCAATAGTCTAGGCTCAAAGTGTCCCACTCTAATCAGCTAATTAAGCCATAACACCTGCAAAGGGTTCCTGAGCCTTTAAATGGTCTCTCAGTCTGGTTCAGTAGGAATCACAATCATTGGAAATACTGCTGACCTGACAGTTGTGCAGAAAACCATCATTGACACCCTCCATAAGGAGGGAAAGCCTCAAAAGGTAATTGCAAAAGAAGTTGGATGTTCCCAAAGTGCTGTATCAAAGCACATTAATAGAAAGTTATGTGGAAGGGAAAAGTGTGGAAGAAAAAGAAGCACAAGCAGTAGGGATGACCGCAGCCTGGAGAGGATTGTCAGGAAAAGGCCATTCAAAAGTGTTGGGGACTTTCACAAGGAGTGGGCTGAGGCTGGAGTCAGCGCATCAAGAGCCACCACACACAGACGGATCCTGGACATGGGCTTCAAATGTCGTATTCCTCTTGTCAAGCCTCTCCTGAACAACAAACAACATCAGAAACGTCTTACCTGGGCTAAAGAAAAACAGACCTGGTCTGTTGCTCAGTGGTCCAAAGTCCTCTTTTCTGATGATCACAACTTTTGCATCTCATTTGGAAACCAGGGACCCTGAGTATGAAGGAAGAATGGAGAGGCACATACTGCAAGATGCTTGAAGTCCAGTGTGAAGTTTCCACTGTCTGTGTTGATTTGGGGAGCCATGTCATCTGCTGGTGTTGGTCCACTGTGCTTCATTAAGTCCAGGGTCAACGCAGCCGTCTACCAGGAAATTTTGGAGCACTTCATGCTTCCTTCCGCAGATGAGCTTTATGGGGGATGCTGACTTCATTTTACAGCAGGACTTGGCACCTGCCCACACTGCCAAAAGCACCAAAACCTGGTTTAATGACCATGGGATTACTGTGCTTGATTGGCCAGCAAACTCACCTGACCTGAACCCCATAGAGAATCTATGGGTCATGGACAAGAGAAAGATGAGAGACATGAGACCGCACAATGCAGAAGAGCTGAAGGCCGCTATTGAAGCATCCTGGTCTTCCATAACACCTCAGCAGTGCCACAGGCTGATAGCTTCCATGCCACGCCACATTGAGGCAGTAATTGCTGCAAAAGGGGCCCAAACCAAGTACTGAGAACATATGCATGCTTATACTTTTCAGAGGTCCAATATTGTGTATGTACAATCCTTGTTTTATTGATTGCATGTAATATTCTAATTGTCTGAGATTGTGGATTTGGGGTTTTCATGAGCTGTAAGCCATAATAATCACAATTCTGACAAATCACGGCTTGAACTATTTTGCTTTGCATGTAATGAGTCTATCTCATATATTAGTTTCACCTTTTAAGTTGCATTACTGAAATAAATGAACTTTTGCACGATATTCTAATTTTTCGAATTTCACCTGTATATATATATATATATATATATATATATATATATAAATCGAATAATGTTAATGGTTGTGAGTCTCTTAACCCCTTAACGACCAAGTCCAAAACAAATTTGCACTCATTTTTATTAGTATTTGCACTCATCATTGCAACTACATAGTGTTGAATACACTGTCTGATTGATGGATTATACCTTGTTTTTTTCCAGGACAAATTGGGCTTTTATTGGGTGCTAAACATTAATGGATATCTTCCGATTTTGTTTTATTATGAAACGAATCAAAATAGTTAAACAAATTAACGTAGATGTATATTTGTATGCTATTGCCTTGACCCACCACTAAAAAACCATTCAAAACACATCTCCTACTCCTGACAATAGCAGTGAAACCACATATACACTATATTGCCAAAAGTATTGCCATTGCAATCACGTGAACTTTAATGGCATCCCAGTCTTAGTCAGTAGGGTTCAATATTCAGTTCTTCTAGAAACACATTTGTTAGGTCAGGCACTGATGTCGGACAAAAAGGCCTGGTTCACAGTCTCCACTGTAATTCATCCCAAAGGTGTTCTATTGGGTTGAGGTCAGGACTCTGTGCATGCCAGTCGAGTTCCTCCACCCCAAACGTGCTCATCCACGTCTTTATGGACCTTTCTTTGTGTACTGGTATGCAGTCATGTTGGAACAGGAAGGGGCCATCCCCAAACTGTTCCCACAAAGTTGAGAGCGTGAAATTGTCCAAAATGTCTTGCTATGCTGATGTCTTAAGACTTCTCTTCACTAGAACTAAGGGGCCAAGCTCAACAATGCAGTCAGGCAAGTACCGCTCTGCTGGCAACTGCCAAACCCAGGCATGTCCATCAGATTTCCAGACAGAGCAGTGTGATTCATCACTCCAGAGAACACATCTCCACTGCTCAGTGGTAGTGTGCTTTACACCACTGATAATTTGCATTGCACTTGGTGACGTAAGGCTTGGATGCAGCTTCTCGGCCAAGGAAACCCATTCCATGAAAATCTCTACACGCTGTTGTTGTGCTAATCTGAAGGCCACACAAAATTTGGAGGTCTTTAACTATCGACATTTGGTGACTTCTGTATACTGTGCGCTTTAGCATGATGACCCGCACTGTCATTTTACATGGCTTTCCACTTCATGGCTGAGTTGCTGTTGTTGCCAGTTGTTTTCACTTTGTTATAATACCACTAACAGTTGACCGTTAAATATTTAGTTGCAAGGAAATTTCATGAATGGACTTATTGCACATGTGGCAATCTGTCATGGTAACACGCTTGAATACACTGAGCTCCTGAGAGCAACCTATTCTTTCATAAATGTTTGTAGAAGCAGTCTGCATTACCTAGGTGCTTCATTTTATACACCTGTGGCCATGGCGGTGATTGGAACACCTGAATCAAATGATTTGGATATATATATATATATATATATATATATATATATACAGTCAGGTCCATAAATATTAGGACATCTACACAATTCTAACATTTTTGACTCTATACACCACCACAATGGATTTGAAATGAAACAAACAAGATGTGCTTTAACTGCAGACTGTCAGCTTTAATTTGAGGGTATTTACATCCAAATCAGGTGAACAGTGTAGGAATTACAACAGTTTGCATATGTGCCTCCCACTTGTTAAGGGACCAAAAGTAATGGGACAGAATAATAATCATAAATCAAACTTTCACTTTTTAATACTTGGTTGCAAATCCTTTGCAGTCAATTACAGCCTGAAGTCTGGAACGCATAGACATCACCAGACGCTGGGTTTCATCCCTGGTGATGCTCTGCCAGGCCTCTACTGCAACTGTCTTCAGTTCCTGCTTGTTCTTGGGGCATTTTCCCTTCAGTTTTGTCTTCAGCAAGTGAAATGCATGTTAAATCGGATTCAGGTCAGGTGATTGACTTGGCCATTGCATAACATTCCACTTCTTTCCCTTAAAAAACTCTTTGGTTGCTTTTGCAGTATGCTTTGGGTCATTGTCCATCTGCACTGTGAAGCGGCGTCCAATGAGTTCTGAAGCATTTGGCTGAATATGAGCAGATAATTTTGCCCGAAACACTTCAGAATTCATCCTGCTGCTTTTGTCAGCAGTCACATCATCAATAAATACAAGAGAACCAGTTCCATTGGCAGCCATACATGCCCACGCCATGACACTACCACCACCATGCTTCACTGATGAGGTGGTATGCTTAGGATCAGGAGCAGTTCCTTTCCTTCTCCATACTCTTCTCTTCCCATCACTCTGGTACAAGTTGATCTTGGTCTCATCTGTCCATAGGATGTTGTTCCAGAACTGTGAAGGCTTTTTTAGATGTCGTTTGGCAAACTCTAATCTGGCCTTCCTGTTTTTGAGGCTCGCCAATGGTTTACATCTTGTGGTGAACCCTCTGTATTCACTCTGGTGAAGTCTTCTCTTGATTGTTGACTTTGACACACATACACCTACCTCCTGGAGAGTGTTCTTGATCTGGCCAACTGTTGTGAAGGGTGTTTTCTTCACCAGGGAAAGAATTCTTTGGTCATCCACCACAGTTGTTTTCCGTGGTCTTCCGGGTCTTTTGGTGTTGCTGAGCTCACCATGCATTCCTTCTTTTTAAGAATGTTCCAAACAGTTGATTTCGCCACACCTAATGTTTTTTGCTATCTCTCTGATGGGTTTGTTTTGTTTTTTCAGCCTAATGATGGCTTGCTTCACTGATAGTAACAGCTCTTTGGATCTCATCTTGAGAGTTGACAGCAACAGATTCCACATGCAAATAGCACACTTGAAATTAACTCTGTTCCTTTTATCTGCTCATTGTAATTGGGATATTGAGGGAATAACACACACCTGGCCATGGCACAGCTGAGAAGCCAATTGTCCCATTACTTTTGGTCCCTTAACAAGTGGGAGGAACATATGCAAACTGTTGTAATTCCTACACCGTTCACCTGATTTGGATGTAAATACCCTCAAATTAAAGCTGACAGTCTGCAGTTAAAGCACATCTTGTTCATTTCATTTCAAATCCATTGTGGTGGTGTATAGAGCCAAAAATGTTAGAATTGCGTCGATGTCCCAATATTTATGGACCTGATTGTATATATATATATATATATATATATACACACACACATACTATATTTTTAAATATAGCCAGAAGTATTGGGAAACCCCTCCAAATCCCTCCATCCCTGAGGAAGTCATGTGATTTGTGATGTAATGCGTAGAAAGGAAGTGTGGTGACATAATTTCTGGTTGGACGGCGTCTGCCATCTTGGTACACCTGTTCCTATGTATTTTATTACCACTGTTTGCATGGGTCTGCTAGCCTGATTTTAAAAGTTCAGTATTCTATGCCTGGTCTTTAAAACATTAAACATGGACGTGTTACACTATGAGATGTCCTTTGATGTTTTTTTGAACATGGATTTCTGATAAGGAATTGGAGAAGGAGCCAGTAAAGTATGCTTACAGAGGAGGGCTGGCTGGATTTCGGCTGATATTAACTACTTGAGCCCCAAACACTGCATTAAAACGTTTGCAGGGCGGCACGGCTGCGCAAAACCACATTGTAAAACCTGGTTTTGCAAAATAGGTAGGGGGCGCGCACGAGGCGCGCGCCCGCCCTACCTGTCCCACGGGTCTCAGCAGCGGATCTCAGCCGCCGGGTCACGGCCTGTCATTACCAGCCGTTTCCCGGCGATTAGCGGCAATCGTTGACAGAGAGCAGGGCTGCATTGTTTACACATAGCCCTGCTCTCTGTAAGTTGCCTGTCAGCTCCTGACAAGCTGAACCGGAGAGAAGAGTTTATCTCTCCGGATCAGCCTGTCCCCGTCCAGCACACACCCCCGCCCCCTAGTAAAACACTCCCTTACACAGTTAACCCTTTCAGTGAATAAAAATGTTAACCCCTTCCTCCCCAGTGCCATTAGTACAGTGTCAGTGTTTTTTTGGTGTCACTGGGGATGTCAGTAATCCCAAGTCAGTACCCCCCCATGTCAAAATGTCCCCCGCAGTCCTGCCATAAGTCGCTGATCGCCGCCATAAGTCGCTGATCGCCGCCATATGTCGCTGATCGCTGCCATTATTAGTATAGAAAAAAAAAAATCTCAGTATCTTTCCCGCCATTTGTAAACGCTATAACTTTCATGTAAACCAATTAATTTACAGGTATTGGGACTTTTTTTAGCAGACATGTCGCAGAATGCATTTTGGACGAAATTTGTGACAAAATGTGATTTTTTAATTTTTTTACTGGACATGTTTTATAGCAAAAAGTCCAAAATATTGTTTTTTTTTCTCAAAATTGTCAGCCTTTTTTTTTATAGCGCAAAAAATTAAAAACGCACACCGAAAGAAAGCTCAATTTGTGGGAAAAAAGGATGTAAATGTAATTTGGGTGCAGTGTTGCATGACCGCGCAATTGTCAGTTAAAGTAACACAGCTCCGTAACACAAACCTCTTCTGTAACCGCTTCCTGACCACCCTACAGCAGAAATCATGCTACAGGGCGGCATGGGTACGTAAAATCACATATATATATATATATATATATATATATATATATATATATATATGTGATTTGCACTCCCGTGGTTTTCACGCCCCTCCCAGATAGCGTCAGATTGCCCGACAGTACACTAGTCATTACATTTAACCCCTTGATTGCCAGGAACACGCTTATGTACAATAATCCTCCATTGCTAGTATAGCGTCTGAACTGGTCAATATCTTTGATCAGGTCAGCATTATACCAGCGTTCAAATTAATATAGCGTCCCCAAAAACGCAGCGTTAGCGGGATCAGCCCTGGCACCTGTCAGCACCTGCATTTAGCCCCTACGCTTACCCCCCCCCCTTCTCCCCCAGCAAGTGCAGTGTCAGTAGATCACTGTCACTTGATACATTGCACACAAAACCGCAGTGTTGGCAGAATCAGGCCTGATCTCTGTTAGCACTTGCCGGTAAATTTTGATGACTCTCATATGGAGCAGAGTGCCAGTACTAGTGCCGCTCTACCTTTTGGTGAACTGGCAAGTACCAGCGGTCTAGTACATCTAGGTCTTTCACATACCTCCTTGATTTTTGGAGCTGTTTTTCACGGAATATCTGTATGCGTTGATTTTGGATCAAAGCAATTTATATGCACAACAATTTATCGCCGCCAACCCAAATTCAAACCTTGCCAGACCATTCGCATGGAAACTCATTACGGTTTTCAAATTTACATTTTTTTTTGGGCCTAACCCTCAACATGGGCATTACTAAAAGAAATGAATTGTGGTTGTATTGGTCCGCATACCCGATTCATCATATGCCGTGTTCTCTGCTGCCATGGCCAGGCATAGATATGAGAGTATAATGTGTTTTATGCATTTCAGCGACACTACACTCTGTCATCCTCGGGGTAACCCTGACCAAAATTCAGCCCCTCACAAATCACCTTAACCAAAAATATGCAGTTGTCTATACTCCCCAGCAAAACATCTGCGTTGATGAGTCCCTCATCAATTTTTCTGGCCGCCTTGCATTTAAACAATTTCTCCCCTGCAAGTGTGCCAGATACGGGGTCAAGATGTAGAAGACCTGTGAGAGGACAACAGGCTATACTTATAAGTTTTGGATTTATGAGGGAAAAGATAGTCATGTGGAGCCCCCCTGGATGCCCAGACTACATGGGCAGCAGTGGCAAGATAGTTTGTGACTTGGTGCCATCATTTCTCCATATGGGGTACCACTTATATGTGGACAATTTTTATTCAAGCGTGCCACTATTTAAACATTTATTCAATCTTGGAACTAGCACTTGTGGCAAAGTGTGACCTAATGTGTGCCCACCATTAGAAGTGGGTGGATACAGGGTGGTATATTCTAATGGTGGGCATACCACACACTTTTTCTGGCAGAGATTTCTTCTAATTTTTTCACTCATTCCACAGGCTGCATACAAAAAAAAAGAACATAGCATATATAACCAACAAGGACCAGCGATGTACTGGTACATTACTGGATTTGAATGGTTATACCAAGATGATGCCTACAGCTACAGGCATCATCCTGGTATCATTTTTTTCAGCCAGCGATCGGTTTTCATGTAAAAGCAATCCTAGTGGCTAATTAGCTGCAAGATTGCTTTTACAAGCAGTGGGATAAGATGTCCCCCCTCCCCCACTGCCTTACACGGTCTTCTCGGGCAATCCCGTGCCATCAGGGGAACCTGAGAATGCAGCCGGTGTTTCTGCCAGCTGACCATAGATCTGATTGGAGACCAGAATGGTGCCAATCATCTCTATAGTCTAAGAAATCGGAAGCTACAAGCATTTCATCACTTCAGTTTTGCAGGATATAAACAGCGCCATTTGTAAATTGGGAAAGCATCTGATCACAACCGATTTTAGTTTGATTAGATAATGTAAGGGCAGAGGAGATATCTAGAGTCTGATAGACCCCAGATTTCTCAAAAAAGAATATATGACAATGCCCATTGAAGTTATAGGGGATATTTGCATTCCCTGTTAAAGCATTAAAAGTGATCAAAAAAAAAAAAAATGAAAGGTACAATGTAAAAATAATAATTAAAAAAAAATCAAAATAACTAAAAAAAATAAATAAATTGCCCCTCCCATGCGCTTACACCTGTGTGCACAAGCCTTGACCCTGTGCTGTTATGTAAACAGTAGTTGCACCATGCATGTGAGGTATTCCTGTGAACGTCAGATTAAGGGCAGTAATTCTAACACTAGACCTCCTCTGTAAATCTAAAATGGTAGCTTTTAATGATTTTTAAAGCGATACCTATGGATATTAAAAGTGTTTGCAGTTTGTCGCCATTGCACGGGACATGCGCAGTTTTAAAGCATGTCATGTTTGGTATCTATTTACTCGGCATACCATTATATTTTATATTTTACCAAACATTTGGCCAATATATTGTGTTTTTGTGCATTAAAAGTAAAAAAAGTGTATTTTTAATTTGCTTTTGAAAAATTGCTGCGCGAGTACTATGTGCCATAAAAAATTGTAGTACCCATCATTTTATTCACTAGGGTGTCTGCTTTAAAAAAAATATATAATGTTTGGGGTTTTAAATTAATTTCCTAGCAAAAAATACAGATTTTTTTCATGTGAACAAAAAGGCTTGGTCTTCAGGTGGTTAGAATAGTGAATGATGTGTGGCATAAATTTCTAATGCTGGGCATAAAACGCCCCCACCCCCCAAAATGACCCCTTTTTGGAAAGTAGTCACCCCAAACTATTTGCTGAGAGGCATGTTGAATCAATAGAAGAATTAATTTTTTTGCCACAAGTTTTTGGAAAATGGCAAAAACAAAACAATTTTTTTTTTTACACAAAATTGTCACTTAAATGATTTACTGCTCACACATGCCATAGGTATATGTGGAATTACTCCCCAAAATACATTTTTCTACTTCTCCCGAGTATGGGGGTACCACATGTGAGAGAATTTTTGGCAGTCTAGCCAAGTACAGGACCCCAAAATCCAATAAGCACCTTCAGGCTTTTAAAGGGCTTTATTTCCTCATTACACTTCCAGACTACCTATCACAGTTTCGGAGGCCCTGAAATGCCAGGATAGCACCTAACCCCCCAAATTACCCCTTTTTGGAAAGTAGATGCCCCAAGGAATTTGATAAAAAGCATGGTAAGTATTTTGCAGATCTCATTTGTTGCCACAAGTTTTTGGAAAATGAAGAAAAAAAACAAAAACATATTTTTTCTATTTTTTTTCTATTTCAAAACCTTGTGAGAAAAAATGAGATCTGCAAAATACTCACCATGCCTCTTTTTAAATTCCTTGGGGTGTCTACTTTCCAGAAAGGTGTCATTTGGGGGGGTTTGGGGCTATCCTGGCATGTCAGGGCCTTCGAAACTGTGATAGGTAGTGTAATGAGGAAGTTACGCACCTTCAGGATTTCAAAGTGGTCATTGGATTTCAGGCTCCTGTATGTGGCTAGGCTCCTAAAAAGTCTCACACATGTGATATCCCCATACTCAGTAGAAGTAGCAGAATGTATTTTGGGGTGTAATTCCACATATACCCATGGCTTGTGCGAGAAATAAATCATTTAAATGACAACTTCGTGTAAAAAAAAAAGTTTTTGTCATTTTCCAGAAACTTGTGGAAAAAAAAAAATCTTCCATGGAATCAATATGCCTCCAATTATTATTATTATTATTATTATTATTTATGTCTTGATATATATCAGTCAGATTGTCTATTTGCACATATGTTGAAGTTTCACTTATAGATTTGTTCATATTTGGTATTGCCTAGCAGGGCATCTAGTCTGGATATTTTTATTCACTTTTGTTTGTTTTTTCTCTAGGTATGCACTTATATCACCTTAGCCGGTTGCCGACCAGCCACAGTACATATACGTGATTTTGCATTTCGGGTAGGGGGCGCGAGCGAGGTGTGTGACCGCCCTACCCGCATTGCTGATCGTGACCACAGGTGTTAATCACCGGGTCCCAGAAGGTGATTATCTGCCGGAGTCCGGTGATTACCGGCAAACACTGACAGGGAGGACAGATGCAGTGTTTACACTGCAGCTCTCCTCCCTGTCAGTTTCCAGCACACTGTTCCGGGTTGCTGAGTTCAGCTTTCCGGATCAGAGTGTTCCTGTGAAGAACACACCCCCCTCCTAGTGAAACACTCCCCTCACACAGTTAACCCTTTGATTGCCTTCAAAAGTTAACCCCTTCCTCCCCAGTGCAATTAGTACAGTGTCAGTGGTTTTTTTTTTTGCACTGATCACTTTTTAGCAAAGACATGTCGCAGAATAAATTTTGGCCTAAATTTATGACGAAATTTGATTTTTAAATTTTTTTACTGGACATGTTTTATAGCAAAAAGTCAGAGATATTGTTTTTTTTCTCAAAATTGTCTTTTTTTTTAAAGCACAAAAAAACCACACAGGAGATCAAATACCACTGAAAGAAATCTCAATTTGTAGGGAAAAAAGGGCGTAAATTTCATTTTGGTGCAGCGTTACATGACCGTGCAATTGTTAGTTAAAGTAACGCAGCGCCATAACACAAACCGCTTCTGTAACCGCTTCCTGACCGCCCTATAGTAGAAATAATGCTTCAGGGCGGCACGGGTGCGCAAAATCACATATATATAAGTGGTTAATGCTAATGTGGTTTTCACGCCCCTCCCAGATAGTGTCAGATTGCCTGTCAGTACACAAGTAATCATATTTAACCCCTTGATTTCCAGGACCAAGCTCATACACAATAAACCTCCATTGCTAGTATAGTGTCTAAACGGATCAATATCTTTGATCAGATCAGCACTATACCAGCGTTCAAATTAATATAGCGTCCCTAAAAATGCAGCGTCAGCAGGATCAGCCCTGGAACCTGCCAGCACCTGCGTTTAACCCCTACGTTCCCCCCCTTCTCCCACAGCAAGTGCAGTGTCAGTAGATCACTGTCACTAGATACATTGCACACAAAACCACAGTGTTTGCATCTGTGTTGATGAGTTCCTCATTCGTTTTTCTGCCCGCCCTGGCATTCAAACAATTTCTCCCCAGCAAGTGTTCCAGATATGGTGTCAAGATGTATAATACCTGTGAGGGCAACACGTGGAGCCCCTCGGATGCCCAGACTACATGGGGAGTAGTGAAAAGATAGTTTGGGACTTGGTGTCACCCTTTTTCCATATAGGGTACCACTTATACGTGGACAATTTTTATTCAAGCGTGCCACTATTTAGACATTTGTACAATCTTGGAACTGGTGCATGTGGCACCGTGTGACCTAATGTGTGCCCACCATTAGAAGTGGGTGGATGCAGAGTGGTATATTCTAATGGTGGGCATACCACACACTTTTTCTAGCAGAAATTTCTTCTTTTTTTCATTCAGTGCACAAGCTGCATACAAAAAAAAAAACATAGCATAACCTCACTGGACTTTGAATGGTTATACCAGGATGATGCTTACAGCTGCAGGCATCATCCTGGTATCATTTTTTTCAGCTGTCGCTCGGCTTTCATGGAAAAGCAATCCTAGTGGCTAATTAGCTGCAGAATTGCTTTTACAAGCAGCGATAGATGATGACCTTCTCGGGCTATCCCATGCCATCGGGGGAACCTGAGAATACAGCCAGTGTTTCTGCCAGCTGACCATAGAGCTGATTGGAGACCAGAAGAAATTGGAAGCTATGAGCATTTCATCACTTCAGTTTCGCAGGATATAAAAAGCGCCATTTGTAAATTGGGAAAGCATCTGATCACACCGATCTTGGTTTGATTAGATAATGTAAGGGCAGATAATGTAAGATTCTGATATACCCCAGATTTCTCAAAAAAGAATATATATCTCCTAGATTGTAAGCTCCAAGGAGCAGGGCCCTCCTATCCCTCTTGTATTGAACTGTATTGTTGCTGTATTGTCTCCTGTTATATTGTAAAGCACTGAGCAAACTGTTGGCACTATATAAATCCTGTATAACAATAATAATATGACAATGCTCATTGAAGTTGTAGGGGATATTTGCATTCACTGTGATAGCATTAAAAGTGATCAAAAAAAAAAATGAAAGGGACAGTACAAAAATAATAAAAAAAAATCAAAATAACTTAAAAAAAAAAACAAACAAAAGAAACCTCGCCCCCCCCCCCCCCCCCCCCACACGTGCACACCTGTGTGCACGAGTATTGACCCTGTGCCGGTATGTAAACAGCAGTTGCACCATGCATGTGATGTATCGCCGTGACGTCAGATCAAGGGCAGGAATTCTAACACTAGACCTCCTCTGCAAATCTAAAATGGTAGCTTGTAAAGGCTTTTAAAATGTTGCCTATGGATATTAAACATGTATTCAGTGTGTCGCCATTGCATAGGGCATGCACAGTTTTAAATCATGTCATGTTTGGCATCTATTTACTCGGCATACCATCATATTTTATATTTTACCAAATAATTGGGCAATATATTGTGTTTTTGTGCATTACAAGTAAAAAAAGTGTATTTTTTTTGTAAATTTGCATTTGAAAAATAGCTGCACGAGTACTATGTGACATAAAAAATTGTAGCACCCACCATTTTATTCAGTAGGGTGTCTGCTTTAAAAAATATATATAATGTTTGGGGGTTTAAATTAATTTCCTAGCAAAAAATACAGATTTTTTTCATGTGAACAAAAAGTGTCAGAAAAGGCTTGTTCTTCAGGTGGTTAGAAGAGTGAATGATGTGTGGCATAAACTTCTCATGCTGGGCATAAATTGCCCCCACCCCCCAAAACAACCCCTTTTTGGAAAGTAGACACCCCAAACTATTTGCTGAGAGGTATATTGAATCAATAGAAGAATTAATTTTTTTGCCACAAGTTTTTGGAAAATGGCAAAAACAAAAACATTTTTTTTTTTTTTACACAAAATTGTCACTTAAATGAATTATTGCTCACACATACCATGGGTATATGTGGAATTACTCCCCAAAATACATTCTTCTACTTCTTCCGAGTATGGGGGTACCACATGTGAGAGACTTTTTGGCAGTCTAGTCAAGTATAGGGCCCCAAAAGGGCCCTTTTTTTAATTTCAAAACCTTGTGGGAAAAAATGAGATCTGCAAAATACTCACCATGCCCCTTATTAAATTTTTTTGTGTGGCTAATTTCCAAAAAGGGGTCATTCGGGGGGGGGGGGGGGGTGCTATACTGACATTTCAGGGCCTCCAAAACTGTGAAAGGTAGTGAGGAAGTGAAATGAGGTCATTGGATTTCAGGCTCCTGTATGTGGCTAGGCTCCTAAAAAGTCTCACACATGTAGTATCTCCATACTCGGCAGAAGTAGCAGAATGTATTTTGGGGTGTAATTCCACATATACCCATGGCATGTGCGAGAAATAAATAATTTAAATGACAACTTTGTGTAAAAAAAAAAGTTTTTGTCATTTTCCAGAAACTTGTGGAAAAAAAAATCTTCCATGGACTCAATATGCCTCTCAGCAGATAATTTAGGGTGTCTACTTTCCAAAAAGGGGTCATTTGGGGGTGTTTGTACTATCCTGGTATTTTAGCACATTAAGAAATGTGATAAGCAGTCAGAAAGTAAAAGCTGTGTAAATTCCATTATCTATACCAGGGGTCCTCAAAATACGGCCCACCGAGGACATTTATCCGGCCCACCGGCAGGGGAGTATTTGCCCGAGGAAGGGACACTAAGTACAGGGGCGGGCAGGGGGCTGCTGTATCTTACCTGGCTCCGTGTCCCAGTCCCATGATGATCCAGTCCAGGAAGCGCTGCTCCTTCATTTACTCCCTCACTCGATGTTCGCGCTGCTGCTCGGCTCCACCTCCTCACCGGTGATTGGGCACCAGAACTGTAGCTCAGGAAAGGCACACAGGCGGCCAATCACCTGTGAGGAGGCAGAGCGAACATCGAGTGAAGGAGAGGCCGGAGTGAAGAAGGACAGCTGACAGGTAAGTGTGCCGTGAAGATGGTGCTGCTGCAACCAGGTATGCTGGCTGCAGCAGCACCATGCTGGAACAGGGGTCAGCAAGTTAAGTGTCATTGGTGTCAGTGGGAGGAATAGTGCCCCATCATTGGTGTCACTGACACCAACGATGGGGCACTATTCCTCCCACTGACACCAATGATGGGGCACTATTCCTCCCCCCACTGACACCAACGATGGGGCACTATTCCTCTCCCCCACTGACACCAATGATGGGACACTATTCCTCCCACTGACACCAATGTTGTGACACTATCCCCTTCCCCCACTGACACCAATGAAGGGGCACTATTCCCCCCCGACACTGACACCAACAATGGGGCACTATTCCTCCCCCCACTGACACCAACAATGGGGCACTATTCCTCCCCCCACTGACACTAATGATGGGGCACTATTCCTCCCACTGACACCAATGATGGGGCACTATTCCTCCAACTGACACCAATGATGGGACACGATTCTTCCCACTGACACCAATGATGGGGCACTATTCCTCATACTGACACCAATGATGGGGCACGTTTCTTCCTACTGACACCAATGATGGGGCACTATTCCTCCCATTGACACCAATGATGGGGCACTATTTCGCTCCATAAGACACACTTGGGGGGAAATATCTGTGCGTCTTATGGAGCGGCCGGCCCAGTATTCCTGCCGCCGTTGTATGTCCGCAGTCTCTGGTCATCTCTTGTACTGTGTCCGCATTTGTTCATAGTTTTTTTTTTAAACTATAGTCTGGCCCTCCAACGGTCTAAGGGACAGTGAACTGGCCCCCTGTTTAAAAGGTTTGAGGACCCCTGATCTATACCATAGTTTGTAGATGCTATCTACATGTTATCTAACTTTCACACAAAGCTATCAATATAGACTTATTGGGATTTTTTTAACCAAAAACATGTAGCAGAATACATTTTGGCCTAAATTTATGACGAAATTTTAGTTTTTTTGGCTATTTTTTATGACCGAAATGAAAAAACAAAAAATTTTTTCTTCAAAATATTTTTTGTTTATAGCGCCAAAAATAAACTGCGCACAGGTGATCAAATACCACCAAAAGAAAGCTCTATTTGTGAGAAAAAAAGGGCATAAATTTAATTTATGTACCGTATTGCATGACCGCGCAATTGTCCGTTAAACTAGTGCAGCACTGTATAGAAAAAAAATGGCGTAAATTGCAGTATCTATACCATATTTGTAGACGCTATAACGTTCACACAAAGCAATCAGTATACACTTATTAGGATTTTTTTTTACCAAAAACATGTAGCAGAATATATTTTGACCTAAATGTATAACTAACTTTGAGTTTACTATATATTTTTATAGACGAAAGTAAAAAATATTGTTTTTTTTCAAAATTTTTGGTCTTTTTTGGTTATAGGGTGAAAAATAAAAAGCGCACAGGTGATCAAATACCACCGAAAGAAAGCTCTGTGTGAAAAAAAGGAAATTTTGTTTGGGTACAGCATTGCATGACTGCACAATTATCAGTTGAATTAGTGCAGTGTGAGTAGCAAAAAGAGGCCTGGTCATTAAGGGGGGTAAATCCTCTGGAGGGCAAGTGGCTAGTTAGGAGCTCTGTCAGGTGTTTATGGTGTTTATGGTTTGCTTTATGGTTAGGTTTAGTGAGTAGCGCAGCACTATTTTTCTATTTATTTATTTTTTTAGTGTTGTGGAAATGCAATTTGGTGTTTGCAGCCATTCTTAGTTTATCATATTAGGTTTGGCAGCACAAGGGGATTTTTTCTTTATTTATTGAGCTGAGATGACTATTCTAGTCCAGGGGATGGAGAGAGTCTGTAAGTCTCAAGGGAATGAGAGAACCCGTGATGCCAGCAGATCCCCTATCTAAAGGCCAGAAGTGGCCTTACTGTGCTGAGAGTGTGCTACCTGCACGCTCCTAGCACGGTAGCTGGCAAGGAGCAGTAAACTGCCAATGCATACTTATATCTTATGCATATATATCGAGGGTATAAATTCAGTGGTGTTGAGTGTTTTTAATGAGACCATGCAAGTCTGAAAGTCCATTTTGGGGCTTGTTTGCCCACTTTTATTTACCCAAACAAGAACAAAGTTCCACAGAAAAGCAGTTACCCAAGCAGGGGGTATTCACTATCAAAAACAAGCACAGTCCAAATAATACTGAGCCACCTGACTCACTCTTCACCAGCGCAGGTGCTTAAGTCCATAACCTTGGACTTTGACTTTTGTGTAGTCCCTCAGACTTCTCACCAAGCTCCTCTGACTCCCTGGATTCTTCTGCCTCTCGGCCTTTAGTTGCAACACCCTGCTGCATAGGCTCACGTTCTGGCCTTGGAATATTTGATTTTTTGGCACCCATCTGAAGCCCTCCTGTCTCGTAGCCTAAGACCTCTTGGCTTTTGAGTGGAACGTACCTGTTCTCTCAGCCAAGCAGACCTGTTTCCTGGTTGAAGCCCCCTTGCCTCCTAATGGGAGCCATAAGATATGCCCAAGACTGTCATTATAAGGGCGGTGCACACCTGGACACACACCCTGCTGGTTATCTGTAAGTCCTGGACACTAGGCTCGAACCGTCATCCCACCCAGGACTCTTTAAAGGCTTTGGACTGGAGAAAACAAAAAACCCAGTGTTCGTTTCTCAGACACAACATTCTGGCACCCCTGAAGCTATATATTTGAGAACTTGATGGGATTTATTTACTAAAACTAGTGAGTGAAAAATCTGTTGCAACTCTGCATAGAAACCAACTTTCAGGTTGTACTACCAAAGCTTAATTGAACAAGCTAAAGTTAGAAGCTGATTGGCTACCATGCAAAACTGCACCAGTTTTAATAAATCTACACCTGTGTGTCTTCTGTCTGTACAGTGGTAGGGCCTAGCAGTGGGACTATATAAAATTTTACAGAGTTGAATTACTGTATTGGTATTACTGTATTGTTTTATTTTGTAAAACATTTTCTACATATATATTAAACCTTTAAAATCTATCACTTGTTTGTTGCTTCCTTGTAATTTGTTTTTCACTGCTTTACCTCCTATTATAGAGAAAGGTTGATTTATTAAAGGAATAGAGCATGTTCTCTGTGCAAAACAACTTTTCTGTTTAGAATCATGTTTTTTTTTCATTCAATAATGTTCAAGTACAAATCACATTTTCCAAGATAAATAAAAAAAAAAAAATTTGTCAAGTGAGCATGCTCTACTATAGCAGGATGTTAACAAATAATATCTGCGCTAGATCAAAGGAAATTTTTACACTAATCAAGCAGCCTTTGGACAACTGTGATACTAGCTGAAACTACAATAAACCCAAAAACAGCAGCGCTACAGTGGCCTTATAAAAAAAATAAATTCATTTTTACATGCTTATGAGATACTTGCACATATATATATATTGCTCAAAAAAAATAAAGGAACACTTTTTAGGCTACGTTCACACTAGCCTTGTGTGCAGGCGGCAGAGAGGCGTTTGGTAAGCATTTTTACCGCTTCCCAAACGCCTCTGCCAATTCTGCACATTACAGCACATGGTGCTGTTCTAACGGGAGCGTTTGCGTCGCGTCGCGGCAAAACGGATGCCTCTGGATGAGTCAGGAGGCTTTGAAGCCTCCTATTCTCGTCTATGGTGCCGCTCCGCAAACGTCCGGCCGGCGTTTGCGGTGCAGTTGCGACGCGGTTGCGGGGCGTTTGCGGAGCGGTAACACCACTCAAACTGCATTATAGGCGTTTGTGGGGCGTTATTAACGCTCGGCAAACGCCTAGCAACCGCCGCTAAACCGCGCATGCGGCGTTTGCCGAGCGTTTGCCGAGCGTTAATAACGCTCCGCAAACGCCGGACCAACGCTTGCCAAAAGCTATAGGGGCGTTTGGCAAGCGTTGGCAAAACAGCCTAGTGTGAACGACCCCTTAATCAGAGTATAGCATCAAGTCAATTAAACTACTGGGATATTGATCTGGTCAGTTAAGTAGCAGAGGGGGTTGTTAATCAGTTTCAGCTGCTTTGGTGTTAATGAAATTAACAACAGGTGTACTAGATGAGCAACAATGAGATGATCCCCAAAACAGGATTGGTTTTACAGGTAGAGGCTTCTGACATTCTTTTTTCCTATTCATCTTTTCTGACTGTTTTTCACTAGTTTTGCATTTGGCTAGGGTCAGTGTCACTACTAGTAACCTGAGGTGATACCGCGACCCTACAGAGGTTGCACAGGCAGTCCAACTCCTCCAGGATGGCACATCAATACGTGCCATTGCCAGAAGGTTTTCTGTGTCTCCCAGCAGTCTCAAGAGCATGGAGGATAATTCAGGAGACAGGCAGTTACTCAGCAGGACTGGTATCTACTCCTTTGTGCAAGGAGGAGCAAGATGAGTACTGCCAGAGCCTTACAAAACAACCTCCAGCAGGCCACTGGTGTGAATGTCTCCGACTAAACAATCAGAAACTGACTTCATGAGGGTGGTTGGAGGGCCTGACATCCTCTAGTGGGCCCTGTGGTCACTGCCCAGCACCATAGAGCTCAGTTGGCATTTACCATTGAACACCAGAATTGGCAGTTCCGCCACTAGTACCCTTTGCTTTTCACAGATGAGAGCAGGTTCACCCTGAGCACATGTGACAGAAATGAAAGGGTCTGCAGAAGCCGTGGAGAATGTTATGCTGCCTGTAACATCGTTCAGCATGACCATTTTGGTGGTGGGTGAGTGATAGTCTGTAAAGGCATATCAATGGAGGTACTCACCAACCTGTACAGGCTAGACAAAGGCACCCTAACTGCCATTAGGTATCGGGATGAAATCCCTGGACCCATTGTCAGATCCTATGTTGGTGCAGTGAGTCCTGGGTTCCTCCTGGTGCACGAGAATGCCTGGCCTTACGTGGCGAAAGTATGCAGGCAGTTCCTGGTGGATGAAGGAATTGATAGCATTGAATGGCCCCCACACTTGCCTGACCTAAATCCAATAGAACACCTCATGGATATCATGTTTTGGTCCATCTGACGTCGCCAGGTTGAACCTCAGACTGTTTAGGAGCTCAGTGATGCCCTGGTCCAGATCTGGGAGGAAATACCCCAGAACACCATCTCTCGTCTCATGAGGAGCATACCCGACATTGTCAGGCATGCTTACAAGCACGTGGGGGCCATACAAACTACTGAGTACCATTTTGAGTTGCTGCAATGAAATTTCAGCAAAATGGACTAGCCTGCTGCATAATTTTTTCACTTTGATTTTCAGGGTGTCTTTGAAATCAGTCCTCTGTAGGTTGATAATTTTCATTTCCATCAAACGATGGGGCATCCTTATGTTCCTAACACATTACCCAGTCTATATCAGTATAGATATCCAGCATGACATTTTTCCCCATTAAGATCTGAAGTGTTTTCCTTATGTTCCTTAAATTTTTTTGAACATTGTATATATCCAATCTACACTGATAAATAAGTGATTGAGTAATAAACAGTTATAAACCAACATGGTGAATAAAAATCCAACCTGAAAGTGTCCTTGCACATATTTAAATGTATTATGCCATGTTAATCTTTTTATGTGATACCAGAAAATAAATTTTATTTTAGAATTCAAGTAAAAAATGTCCATGGTGATCATTCCTTCAGTGAAAATGGCCAGCCATGTATAATGCAGTCTCTTCCACCACAGGATGTCCACCAACAAGTGCACATACACACAGACACCTGTTACCAAATTTGATGGACAATTAAAATTATAAATGGTCAAGATGCACTCATGGTTTGTCTATAATAGCGATTCCACCAAAGACAGAGGCACTTGTACCGGCATGTGTACGAAAGACTAACCTCACATCTTGCAGGCTCAGATGAGTCTGCAGGACTGCTTCCTGGTGTGGGTCAGCTTCTCCCCCTCTCCGAGGAACCTGGCGGTGGCCATGTATAGCAGATTTGAATCGGTATTATTGTCTACTTTGATACTTGGAGACAGACCTGAAACTACTTCAAGAACTTTTGCACAGTGGTTAGTCTTTCATACGGATGCCAGTGTCTCTATCTTTGGTGGAATCACTATTGGAGACAAACCATGAGCTCACATCTTGACCATTTATAACTTAATGGTCCATCAAATTTGCTAAGAGGTGTCTGTGTGCCTGTACTCTTTTAACAAAAAAGGTTGTTGGCCCATATTAACCATAGTAGCATAAATACAACCAGAGCAGCAAAACAGCTCTTGTATTTTTACATTGTTAGTTTTTTCCAAAATTCAGCTTTAAAGTATCTCTGCTCTTCCCGTGCAACTTCTATTCACAGCAATAATCCTTAATAATGTACACACTATGCTGAGTGTTCTCCTGCTACCTAGCCTTGATGTAATCTAACTTTAGGTTAATGAGTATGTCAAGCAAAACATTTCTTTTTGCAGTTTTGGATATAGTATAGAAGCATTAAAACTCTGTTTTCTACTGCTCTCTTGAGGGTTTATTTACTAAAACTGAAGAGTGCAAAATCTGGTACAGCTCTGCATGGTAGCCAATCAGTTTTTAACTTCAGCTTGTTAAATTAGGCTTTGGAAAAAAAAACTGAAAGCTGATTGGTTTCTATGCAGAGCTACACCAGTTGCTGTACTCTCCAGTTTTAGTAAATCATCCCCTGGGTCTCTATTAGTATGCTTTTCCATCACAATAGTAAATAAGTGAAAATCTGCAGCAGGAATACACATAGAAAACCAAATCACAATTATTGCACAGTGTTTTTATGCTTTTCCTGATATCTAATGAAAATCATTTGAATTTCTAAATCTATTTACCATAGCTCATCATTACAGTAAAAAGTAGACAGATGTTCTAATCCTTTGACTACTTCAACCCAAACTAAGGAAGAAGTATTTGGCAGGACTCCAGTTTTAAGATCATGTGTATCGTTTTTCCAATAGACACTGCCAGGTGCCATAAAGAGAAGTCACTGGGGGGCTCATCAATTCAGCTAAGGTGCCCCATGAATTTTAGTTATGTACCTCCTGGTAGTGATTTATAAAGGAGTTAAACATTATTACTGTATAAAGTGATTTCTCGTGTTATTGAATGAAGTTAAAAAAAAGTTTGCATTAATTTTAAAAATAAGTACCAATCATGTATAAGATAATCACAATTAGGACAAATTATGAACGCTCCTTCACTAAACTAGGAAAAATTGCAATTAGCTAAGTGAATGAAGGGGAAGTTGTACCTACTTCAATCATCCAATAATGTAGTACTAATTATGATTCTCTTCTTAGCCAAGACTGGGTATTATTTTCAAAGTGAGTCTTCACTTTGTTTTTCCAACTTTACTAATTTGAGTGAAAACTTTGAAACTAAACATACTGCACTCCTCTAGAAAATTAAACTAATTGACCTCCTTATACTTTACATACAATAAAACAACATACATATGTTAGGTAAATGTATTGGGGGTATTTACAACAATAAAAACAATAATAATAATGATGATAAAATCAATTAGCACATTATCAAAACAAAAAACCTTGGTATGGGGTCTGTACATGGGATATTGAGTTGGTGGAGGAGTAGGATGGGCCAGAGTGGGGTTTTGCAGAGGAGGGTAGGTCAGAGCAGGAACAATTCAGGCCAATGTGGTGGGGGGTAAAAGGAGAAGGATCAAGGTGGACAATTGTAGAAAGGGGCAGGGGAGGAGAGGAGGCCAGAGGAGGAATGTGGGTAATTGTTTTTTTCCTTTTTCACCTTTACGTTTGAGCTCCATATTACATTGTGTGGAGTTATTGGGGCTTTTAGCACTGCAGTTTACTTGTTTTCTTTTTGTTTAATGCAACAATATTAACCATTTTTGGTCCCATAGACTTTAATAGGGGTTAAGTTTGCCTAATTGCAAAATGGGTACACAAGATACTGTAGAGTTGCTCATCCCCAGTTAAAAGAAATCCCAACCACATTACCTTTAAAACTCATTTCATTTGACAAACTCAACAATGATTTCACAAATTATGGAATGTGCTATATTCTTCCAATGGGAAAGAAGTCATGAAAGTGCAAAACTAATCCCTTTGAAAAACACTAACAACATAGCATGTGTGAGATACATTTCTACTTCAACCACTTGGGCTCCAAAAGATTTGAACCCCTTCATGACAAGGCCATTTTTTGCTGTTGAGCGCTGTGGTAACTGATAATTGCGATCATGCAATGCTGTATGCAAATTAAATTTATTTAGGTTTTTTTGGTGGTATTTGATCACCACTGGATTCTTTAATAAAAAATTTTTAAAAATCTAATTTTTTTCATAAATTGTGGTCAAAATGTATTCTGCTACTTGTCTTTGGTAAAAAAAACCCAATAAGTGTATAATGATTGGCTTGCATGAAAGTTGTAGTGTCTACAAACTATGGTATAGACACCAGAATTTGTATTTGTTTTTTTTTATACTAGCAATGGTGATGATCTGTGACTTACAGTGGTACTGCACTAGTATGGTGGGATATCTGACACTAACTGATGCTGAGGGGGAACTGACTAACTGCCACTGTTCTCTCCAGTGACACTAATACAGTGATCAGTGTTAATAATATACACTGTCACTGTACTAATGACACTAGCCAAGAAGGGTTTAACATCTAGGGCAATCAAGGGGTTAAATGTGTGCCTAACAATGTTTAGTGTGTGTACTGTGTGCTATTTTACTAAGCAATGAGCCAGTTTTTACTTCCAGCTGTCTGAAGTGATCTTTACCACCACAGGGCTCTCTTCTATCATTTCCTGAGCTGATCAGCGGGTTTCAGTCATAAATCATAGACCTGGGACCCGCTGAGCAGCTTGTGCTGCAGCGAATGACAGCACAGTCATCCGAGTCCACGTACATGCAAGAGCAAACCAGGAATAAAGCCGAAACGTACAGGTACGTGATAGTGCCTGTAAAAGCTCACCTGTTACAGTAAATGTATGGTTACAACACATTCAGCACAATTTTAGAGCAAACATTTTCCACTGCCACCATCTCCCATGGTAAATCAGGACCACTGAGTTAGTTTTTTGTCAAGTAGCAGTACAATACATTATAGTTCTGACCTTGCTGCATATCTTTGGATTACCTTTATTGTCTGCCACTTCTCCTGACCTCTGTATGTTCCTAGATTATGCTAATTGTCTGCCACCTGCACTAACTAGCTTAATCTACTGATTCCCAATTTCCTGGGGACCACAGGTAATTCTTTGTATATCTGCCTTTGTACCAAATTAGAGAAAGGAAAAGGAAAGAAAGAAAGAAAGAAAGAAAGAAAGAAAGAAAGAAAGAAAGAAAGAAAGAAAGAAAGAAAGAAAGAAAGAAAGAAAGAAAGAAAGAAAGAAAGAAAGAAAGAAAAAGAAAGAAAAAGAAAGAAAAAGAAAGAAAAAGAAAGAAAGAAAACTGTATTTTCCAATAATATTTGGAATGAGCATATCTTGTAATGCTGAGATATCAAAGTTTTAAAAGGTAACCTTTTATGTTGGAGGTCACCATCAAGTTTTTATTGTGAAAGCTCTAAAAGCAGATGCATATGTACTCAGATCTCTATTCACAGCATATTCTCTGCCTGTATGGTATGTAGAAAACTCTAGATGAGCATCCCTCGTATAAAGGAATTCTTGGTTGAAAAATGATCCCTTGTTTAAAATCAAAAGTGTATAGGTATATTTCATAGCAAACTGGTTACAAATGGCCAAGATAAGTCTTGCTGTTAATTTTTGTTTCTTTTTCTCTGTACAAGGTGCGTAACCCATAGAGTTTATTAAGCTAACTTTACAAGACATCTAAGACGTGTTTAGCAAGTAACTTAATGAAGCACAATCCTTCTGTTACAAGGATGCTGCTTCACTGCATGAAATGTGAATCTTTTTATACTGCAATAATTGTTAAATATTTCACTTTTTCATTGCAGGGAATCCAGTTTTCAAATGAACACAAAGTTTATAAGTACTTTCAACAAAGAGCATTAAGGTTTAAAATGTTACAATTTAAGATAAAAACAAGAATTAATGTTTGAAATTAGAGGAGCACAATTAAACTGATAGGGGTCCTAAGGTATAAAGATAATTACATTTTTCTAATCTTACTAAACAAGACAAATTACCTGCAGGCCCTCTTATAAAAGATGAAATCTTCATAATAAGTGAATTAATCAAGCAGCAGCTTGCTACTGCACATGCATTTATAACAGAAATGATTCAAAGACTTATTTTATGGAGAAATTAATGGAAACAGGCTTTTCATTCTTTTGCATCAATTGAAAACCTCAGCAACCAGCTGCCCACTTGTCAAGAAAACAGAAAGAAACTGGAAACAAAGATAAATAAAAACACCTTTTTCATGGCACTTTTGAAGAGAAAAAGCAGCTCCCATTTACAGCAGCCATCTGTTTGTTATTTAATATGGTTGAATTACATGCTGTAATGAGTTTGCTTCTGCATCACTCATTGCAATGAAACACAAGTTCACTCTCATAATGTGCTGCAGTTTTTAAAAGCTAATCATTTAATTGGACACAATAGTCAGTGACAAATGGAGATGTAAAAACTCAGCCAGCTGTAGAGTGAATATGTAATCATTGTGAAATCATATTATTTTACACGCTTGAAGACTCCTTAATATAGTATCTGATGTTTATTAACATTGTGCACTTTAAACAAGCTTTGTAACACAATAGCACATAGCATATTAATTTGCTTACATTTTCAATGAAAGGACATGCCTTTTCCTTAACACTCTATATTTGAAAGTCAGATAACTCTCTAATAAAGTTAACATTTTACGTTTTATGTATAATGAAGGTTAATAGCTGCTTTATAATGCTGCTATCTGTAAATTTGCTATTGTTTTTTTTTAATAAAGAGTACACTCAAACTTCTGATTTCAATGATCTTCTGTTGCCTTTATCAATAAATACCTTTGTCACAATTCAAATGATTATCTAAAGCAGCCTTTCTCCAACTTTTTACCCTGGGTAAATCCTATCAAATGATTTTCAGCTCCTAGGGAATTCCTCCTAAAAATATTATGTATACAAGTTCATGGTACATTACTGTGATGTGAATTGTAGAGATATAAAAAAAAATCATAAAGCATTTTGGCATACCTGGTGTATCTGGCACCAACAGTGAACAATCCTACAACATCTCCTGCTTTACACAACAACACTATTTTTAATAATAATAATAATAATAATAATGATAATAAGCAAAGAGAAACACAGACTGTGAAAAGTGTTCTCTACTTTGGGGGTCACTGAAGAAGTATCCACTTACACTAGTTGTCAGTGTAGTGCCTCTTACATTTGCAGTCAGTTGTAAATCCCTCCAAAATTGATGGTCTGTGTAGACTGGAGATCAACAGCACTACTAAAGCAGGTCCTAACAGTATCTGGAGAAAACCTAGGATTCTACAGACCCTGGCTGAGAAATGATAATCTAAACCATCCAGCTATGAAACATTTGCTACATATTACTGTGCTAAAAATCAATACCTGTCAGTTATAGGTACAAACAGATGAATTGATTGCACCCCAGACTGTGTCACCTTATTACATATTACTTGCCCTTTTATATTGCATGTTCCCCAACTATGCCCTTTCATTACTTGTTTTGTTCATATTGCATGCATTATAATTTGATGGACTTAAATTGTTCCCTCAATCAATGTACATACTGTAGATGGTTCTATCCATCTGATGCAGACTTTCTCAACCTTTTCAGACCAGAGGAACCCTTGAAATAACTTTTCAGTCTCAGGGAACCCCTGCAACAAATTACTATATCTACAACTCATGAGTGTGATGGTCAGTGGGAAGAATGCTCCTTACACTTGAGGTCATTGGAATATTTACTGTCTTACAGATAGCTGAAAAGATCAATGGGATCAGTGTGAGCTTATCTGAGAGGCAGAAATTGCTCACTGCTCAAGGATCCCCTAGCATCCTCTGGAGCAACCCTAGTTGAGAAACCCTGATCTAATGGATATAGTATTGAATTCCAACCTAACAGGTATAATCTGTATAAGATATTGTTCCTTTTTAAAGAAAACACGTGCCCATGTACGCATAAGGCACATGTAATTCAACAACTGCTGTATGTGCAATTAAATGATAATTTGGTAGTTTTTGTATTAAACATGAAAGAAACATATTATCTTTTTGACACAATACAGGGATAAAGTTAAGTCTGGCAAGATGGAAACTTTTAGTAGGCTCCCTGTTGATTCCCATTTTGCATGTCAGATATGTTCAAATTTCAATAAACCATAGCTGGTGCACCCTTATAGGAAGTAATGTTACATACAGTATGTACGCTTAAGCCACAAAGTCTGATTGCTATAGATCTCCCAATGATGAACCAGCATTGAACTTGTGTTTAGCACACTTACCCATGTGTCTCTGTATAGGCCACATACAGGTGAAACTAGAAAAATTAGAATATCGAGCAAAAGTTCATTTATTTCAGTAATGCAACTTAAAAGGTGAAACTAATATATGAGAAAGACTCATTACATGCAAAGCAAGATAGTTCAAGCCGTGATTTGTCATAATTGTGATGATTATGTCTTACAGCTCATGAAAAACCCAAATCAACAATCTCAGAATATTAGAATATTGTGAAAAGGTGCAATATTCTAAGCTCAAAGTGTCCCACTCTAATCAGCTAATTAAGCCATAACACCTGCAAAGGGTTCCTGAGCATTTAAATGGTCTCTCAGTCTAGTTCAGTAGGAACCGCAATCATGGGAAAGACTGCTGACCTGACAGTTGTGCAGAAAACCATCATTGACACCCTCCATAAAGAGGGAAAGCCTCAAAAAATAATTGCAAAAGAAGTTGGATGTTCTTAGACAAGTAATTCAATAAAACAATGGCTGCAACTAGAGATGAGCGAAGTATTCAAAAATTCGATTCGACTGATTCGGCGAATTCGTGGAAAAATTTCAATTCGAGTCGAATATATTCGCTGCGAATTTAACTTATAAAAGGGTGTTTCTAGGCTTCAGAGTGACTTTATATTAGTGCAGAACACTGTACCTTTAATTTAAATGCCCTTGGAGTCTGCTGGGGAAGAGAAATAATACTGACAGTCAGTATGACATGCAGATGAGTGCCGTCGATCTTAGAATCACCGCACACTTCACTCATATGGGCAGTCACGGGGCCAAAACCAGAGTGTGGAGCCACAGTGTGGCGGTGGAGGCAGCAGCAATGGGAGGCCATACAGCACCCTATGACAAAAATGGAAACCACCAGCAGTGTGAGGAGACCTGAAAGTGGCACATGGCAGAGTGTGGCGATGGAGACAGCAGCAATGGGAGGCCGTACAGGGACCCATGACAGACTCTAGACTTGGCAGCAGCATGAGGAGGCGGTATAGGGGCCCATAGCAGATTAGGGGCCTGGCAGCAGCTATGGGAGGCCCGTAATCTGCCAGCACCCTATGTCAAAAAATTCAACACACCAGCAGTGCGAGGAGACCTGAAAGTGGCACATGGCATGAGACACTGTGGACCTGGCAGCAGCATGAGGAGGCGGTACAGGGGCCCATGGCAGATTAGGGGCCTGGCAGCAGCTATGGGAGGCCCGTAATCTGCCAGAACCCTATGTCAAAAAATTCAACACACCAGCAGTGTGAGGAGACCTGAAAGTGGCACATGGCATGAGACACTGTGGACCTGGCAGCAGCATGAGGAGGCGGTACAGGGGCCCATGGCAGATTAGGGGCCTGGCAGCAGCTATGGGAGGCCCGTAATCTGCCAGCACCCTATGTCAAAAAATTCAACACACCAGCAGTGTGAGGAGACCTGAAAGTGGCACATGGCAGAGTGTGGCGATGGAGACAGCAGCAATGGGAGGCCGTACAGGGACCCATGAGAGACTCTGGACCTGGCAGCAGCATGAGGAGGCGGTATAGGGGCCCATGGCAGATTAGGGGCCTGGCAGCAGCTATGGGAGGCCAGTAATCTGCCAGCACCCTATGTCAAAAAATTCAACACACCAGCAGTGTGAGGAGACCTGAAAGTGGCACATGGCATGAGACACTGTGGACCTGGCAGCAGCATGAGGAGGCGGTACAGGGGCCCATGGCAGATTAGGGGCCTGGCAGAAGCTATAGGAGGCCCGTAATCTGCCAGCACCCTATAACAAAAAATGGAACACACCAGCAGTGTGAGGAGACCTGAAAGTGGCACATGGCAGAGTGTGGCGATGGAGACAGCAGCAATGGGAGGCCGTACAGGGACCCATGAGACACTCTGGACCTGGCAGCAGCATGAGGAGGCGGTACAGGGGCCCATGGCAGATTAGGGGCCTGGCAGCAGCTATGGGAGGCCCGTATTCTGCCAGCACCCTATAACAAAAAATGGAACACACCAGCAGTGTGAGGAGACCTGAAAGTGGCACATGGCAGAGTGTGGCGATGGAGACAGCAGCAATGGGAGGCCGTACAGGGACCCATGAGAGACTCTGGACTTGGCAGCAGCATGAGGAGGCGGTATAGGGGCCCATGGCAGATTAGGGGCCTGGCAGCAGCTATGGGAGGCCTGTAATGTGCCAGCACCCTATGTCAAAAAACTGAACACACCAGCAGTGTGTGAGGAGACCTGAAAGTGGCACATGGCAGAGTGTGGCGATGGAGACAGCAGCAATGGGAGGCCGTACAGGGACCCATGAGACACTCTGGACCTGGGAGCAGCATGAGGAGGCGGTACAGGGGCCCATGGCAGATTAGGGGCCTGGCAGCAGCTATGGGAGGCCCGTATTCTGCCAGCACCCTATGACAAAAAATGGAACACACCAGCAGTGTGAGGAGACCTGAAAGTGGCACATGGCAGAGTGTGGCGATGGAGACAGCAGCAATGGGAGGCCGTACAGGGACCCATGACAGACTCTGGACCTGGCAGCAGCATGAGGAGGCGGTATAGGGGCCCATGGCAGATTAGGGGCCTGGCAGCGGCTATGGGAGGCCCGTAATCTGCCAGCACCCTATGTCAAAAAATTGAACACACCAGCAGTGTGTGAGGAGACCTGAAAGTGGCACATGGCAGAGTGTGGCGATGGAGACAGCAGCAATGGGAGGACGTACAGGGACCCATGAGAGACTCTGGACCTGGCAGCAGCATGAGGAGGCGGTATAGGGGCCCATGGCAGATTAGGGGCCTGGCAGCAGCTATGGGAGGCCCGTAATCTGCCAGCACCCTATGTCAAAAAATTGAACACACCAGCAGTGTGTGAGGAGACCTGAAAGTGGCACATGGCATGAGACACTGTGGACCTGGCAGCAGCATGAGGAGGCGGTACAGGGGCCCATGGCAGATTAGGGGCCTGGCAGCAGCTATAGGAGGCCCGTAATCTGCCAGCACCCTATGACAAAAGATGGAACACACCAGCAGTGTGAGGAGACCTGAAAGTGGCACATGGCAGAGTGTGGCGATGGAGACAGCAGCAATGGGAGGCCGTACAGGGACCCATGACAGACTCTGGACTTGGCAGCAGCATGAGGAGGCGGTATAGGGGCCCATGGCAGATTAGGGGCCTGGCAGCAGCTATGGGAGGCCCGTAATCTGCCAGCACCCTATGTCAAAAAATTCAACACACCAGCAGTGTGAGGAGACCTGAAAGTGGCACATGGCATGAGACACTGTGGACCTGGCAGCAGCATGAGGAGGCGGTACAGGGGCCCATGGCAGATTAGGGGCCTGGCAGCAGCTATGGGAGGCCCGTAATCTGCCAGCACCCTATGTCAAAAAATTCAACACACCAGCAGTGTGAGGAGACCTGAAAGTGGCACATGGCATGAGACACTGTGGACCTGGCAGCAGCATGAGGAGGCGGTACAGGGGCCCATGGCAGATTAGGGGCCTGGCAGCAGCTATGGGAGGCCCGTAATCTGCCAGCACCCAATGTCAAAAAATTCAACACACCAGCAGTGTGAGGAGACCTGAAAGTGGCACATGGCAGAGTGTGGCGATGGAGACAGCAGCAATGGGAGGCCGTACAGGGACCCATGAGAGTCTCTGGACCTGGCAGCAACATGAGGAGGCGGTATAGGGGCCCATGGCAGATTAGGGGCCTGGCAGCAGCTATGGGAGGCCCGTAATCTGCCAGCACCCTATGTCAAAAAATTCAACACACCAGCAGTGTGAGGAGACCTGAAAGTGGCACATGGCATGAGACACTGTGGACCTGGCAGCAGCATGAGGAGGCGGTACAGGGGCCTATGGCAGATTAGGGGCCTGGCAGCAGCTATAGGAGGCCCGTAATCTGCCAGCACCCTATGACAAAAAATGGAACACACCAGCAGTGTGAGGAGACCTGAAAGTGGCACATGGCAGAGTGTGGCGATGGAGACAGCAGCAATGGGAGGCCGTACAGGGACCCATGAGACACTCTGGACCTGGCAGCAGCATGAGGAGGCGGTACAGGGGCCCATGGCAGATTAGGGGACTGGCAGCAGCTATGGGAGGCCCGTATTCTGCCAGCACCCTATGACAAAAAATGGAACACACCAGCAGTGTGAGGAGACCTGAAAGTGGCACATGGCAGAGTGTGGCGATGGAGACAGCAGCAATGGGAGGCCGTACAGGGACCCATGAGAGACTCTGGACCTGGCAGCAGCATGAGGAGGCGGTATAGGGGCCCATGGCAGATTAGGGGCCTGGCAGCAGCTATGGGAGGCCTGTAATGTGCCAGCACCCTATGTCAAAAAATTGAACACACCAGCAGTGTGTGAGGAGACCTGAAAGTGGCACATGGCAGAGTGTGGCGATGGGGACAGCAGCAATGGGAGGCCGTACAGGGACCCATGAGACACTCTGGACCTGGCAGCAGCATGAGGAGGCGGTACAGGGGCCCATGGCAGATTAGGGGCCTGGCAGCAGCTATGGGAGGCCCGTATTCTGCCAGCACCCTATGACAAAAAATGGAACACACCAGCAGTGTGAGGAGACCTGAAAGTGGCACATGGCAGAGTGTGGCGATGGAGACAGCAGCAATGGGAGGCCGTACAGGGACCCATGACAGACTCTGGACCTGGCAGCAGCATGAGGAGGCGGTAAAGGGGCCCATGGCAGATTAGGGGCCTGGCAGCGGCTATGGGAGGCCCGTAATCTGCCAGCACCCTATGTCAAAAAATTGAACACACCAGCAGTGTGTGAGGAGACCTGAAAGTGGCACATGGCAGAGTGTGGCGATGGAGACAGCAGCAATGGGAGGACGTACAGGGACCCATGAGAGACTCTGGACCTGGCAGCAGCATGAGGAGGCGGTATAGGGGCCCATGGCAGATTAGGGGCCTGGCAGCAGCTATGGGAGGCCCATAATCTGCCAGCACCCTATGTCAAAAAATTGAACACACCAGCAGTGTGTGAGGAGACCTGAAAGTGGCACATGGCATGAGACACTGTGGACCTGGCAGCAGCATGAAGAGGCGGTACAGGGGCCCATGGCAGATTAGGGGCCTGGCAGCAGCTATAGGAGGCCCGTAATCTGCCAGCACCCTATGACAAAAGATGGAACACACCAGCAGTGTGAGGAGACCTGAAAGTGGCACATGGCAGAGTGTGGCGATGGAGACAGCAGCAATGGGAGGCCGTACAGGGACCCATGACAGACTCTGGACTTGGCAGCAGCATGAGGAGGCGGTATAGGGGCCCATGGCAGATTAGGGGCCTGGCAGCAGCTATGGGAGGCCCGTAATCTGCCAGCACCCTATGTCAAAAAATTGAACACACCAGCAGTGTGAGGAGACCTGAAAGTGGCACATGGCATGAGACACTGTGGACCTGGCAGCAGCATGAGGAGGCGGTACAGGGGCCCATGGCAGATTAGGGGCCTGGCAGCAGCTATGGGAGGCCCGTAATCTGCCAGCACCCTATGTCAAAAAATTCAACACACCAGCAGTGTGAGGAGACCTGAAAGTGGCACATGGCATGAGACACTGTGGACCTGGCAGCAGCATGAGGAGGCGGTACAGGGGCCCATGGCAGATTAGGGGCCTGGCAGCAGCTATGGGAGGCCCGTAATCTGCCAGCACCCAATGTCAAAAAATTCAACACACCAGCAGTGTGAGGAGACCTGAAAGTGGCACATGGCAGAGTGTGGCAATGGAGACAGCAGCAATGGGAGGCCGTACAGGGACCCATGAGAGTCTCTGGACCTGGCAGCAACATGAGGAGGCGGTATAGGGGCCCATGGCAGATTAGGGGCCTGGCAGCAGCTATGGGAGGCCCGTAATCTGCCAGCACCCTATGTCAAAAAATTCAACACACCAGCAGTGTGAGGAGACCTGAAAGTGGCACATGGCATGAGACACTGTGGACCTGGCAGCAGCATGAGGAGGCGGTACAGGGGCCTATGGCAGATTAGGGGCCTGGCAGCAGCTATAGGAGGCCCGTAATCTGCCAGCACCCTATGACAAAAAATGGAACACACCAGCAGTGTGAGGAGACCTGAAAGTGGCACATGGCAGAGTGTGGCGATGGAGACAGCAGCAATGGGAGGCCGTACAGGGACCCATGAGACACTCTGGACCTGGCAGCAGCATGAGGAGGCGGTACAGGGGCCCATGGCAGATTAGGGGACTGGCAGCAGCTATGGGAGGCCCGTATTCTGCCAGCACCCTATGACAAAAAATGGAACACACCAGCAGTGTGAGGAGACCTGAAAGTGGCACATGGCAGAGTGTGGCGATGGAGACAGCAGCAATGGGAGGCCGTACAGGGACCCATGAGAGACTCTGGACCTGGCAGCAGCATGAGGAGGCGGTATAGGGGCCCATGGCAGATTAGGGGCCTGGCAGCAGCTATGGGAGGCCCGTAATGTGCCAGCACCCTATGTCAAAAAATTGAACACACCAGCAGTGTGAGGAGACCTGAAAGTGGCACATGGCAGAGTGTGGCGATGGAGACAGCAGCAATGGGAGGCCGTACAGGGACCCATGAGACACTCTGGACCTGGCAGCAGCATGAGGAGGCGGTACAGGGGCCCATGGCAGATTAGGGGCCTGGCAGCAGCTATGGGAGGCCCGTATTCTGCCAGCACCCTATGACAAAAAATGGAACACACCAGCAGTGTGAGGAGACCTGAAAGTGGCACATGGCAGAGTGTGGCGATGGAGACAGCAGCAATGGGAGGCCGTACAGGGACCCATGACAGACTCTGGACCTGGCAGCAGCATGAGGAGGCGGTATAGGGGCCCATGGCAGATTAGGGGCCTGGCAGCAGCTATGGGAGGCCCGTAATGTGCCAGCACCCTATGTCAAAAAATTGAACACACCAGCAGTGTGTGAGGAGACCTGAAAGTGGCACATGGCAGAGTGTGGCGATGGAGACAGCAGCAATGGGAGGCCGTACAGGGACCCATGAGACACTCTGGACCTGGCAGCAGCATGAGGAGGCGGTACAGGGGCCCATGGCAGATTAGGGGCCTGGCAGCAGCTATGGGAGGCCCGTATTCTTCCAGCACCCTATGACAAAAAATGGAACACACCAGCAGTGTGAGGAGACCTGAAAGTGGCACATGGCAGAGTGTGGCGATGGAGACAGCAGCAATGGGAGGCCGTACAGGGACCCATGACAGACTCTGGACCTGGCAGCAGCATGAGGAGGCGGTATAGGGGCCCATGGCAGATTAGGGGCCTGGCAGCGGCTATGGGAGGCCCGTAATCTGCCAGCACCCTATGTCAAAAAATTGAACACACCAGCAGTGTGTGAGGAGACCTGAAAGTGGCACATGGCAGAGTGTGGCGATGGAGACAGCAGCAATGGGAGGATGTACAGGGACCCATGAGAGACTCTGGACCTGGCAGCAGCATGAGGAGGCGGTATAGGGGCCCATGGCAGATTAGGGGCCTGGCAGCAGCTATGGGAGGCCCGTAATCTGCCAGCACCCTATGTCAAAAAATTCAACACACCAGCAGTGTGAGGAGACCTGAAAGTGGCACATGGCATGAGACACTGTGGACCTGGCAGCAGCATGAGGAGGTGGTACAGGGGCCCATGGCAGATTAGGGGCCTGGCAGCAGCTATGGGAGGCCCGTAATCTGCCAGCACCCTATGTCAAAAAATTCAACACACCAGCAGTGTGAGGAGACCTGAAAGTGGCACATGGCATGAGACACTGTGGACCTGGCAGCAGCATGAGGAGGCGGTACAGGGGCCCATGGCAGATTAGGGGCCTGGCAGCAGCTATGGGAGGCCCGTAATCTGCCAGCACCCAATGTCAAAAAATTCAACACACCAGCAGTGTGAGGAGACCTGAAAGTGGCACATGGCAGAGTGTGGCGATGGAGACAGCAGCAATGGGAGGCCGTACAGGGACCCATGAGAGTCTCTGGACCTGGCAGCAACATGAGGAGGCGGTATAAGGGCCCATGGCAGATTAGGGGCCTGGCAGCAGCTATGGGAGGCCCGTAATCTGCCAGCACCCTATGTCAAAAAATTCAACACACCAGCAGTGTGAGGAGACCTGAAAGTGGCACATGGCATGAGACACTGTGGACCTGGCAGCAGCATGAGGAGGCGGTACAGGGGCCTATGGCAGATTAGGGGCCTGGCAGCAGCTATAGGAGGCCCGTAATCTGCCAGCACCCTATGACAAAAAATGGAACACACCAGCAGTGTGAGGAGACCTGAAAGTGGCACATGGCAGAGTGTGGCGATGGAGACAGCAGCAATGGGAGGCCGTACAGGGACCCATGAGACACTCTGGACCTGGCAGCAGCATGAGGAGGCGGTACAGGGGCCCATGGCAGATTAGGGGACTGGCAGCAGCTATGGGAGGCCCGTATTCTGCCAGCACCCTATGACAAAAAATGGAACACACCAGCAGTGTGAGGAGACCTGAAAGTGGCACATGGCAGAGTGTGGCGATGGAGACAGCAGCAATGGGAGGCCGTACAGGGACCCATGAGAGACTCTGGACCTGGCAGCAGCATGAGGAGGCGGTATAGGGGCCCATGGCAGATTAGGGGCCTGGCAGCAGCTATGGGAGGCCCGTAATGTGCCAGCACCCTATGTCAAAAAATTGAACACACCAGCAGTGTGAGGAGACCTGAAAGTGGCACATGGCAGAGTGTGGCGATGGAGACAGCAGCAATGGGAGGCCGTACAGGGACCCATGAGACACTCTGGACCTGGCAGCAGCATGAGGAGGCGGTACAGGGGCCCATGGCAGATTAGGGGCCTGGCAGCAGCTATGGGAGGCCCGTATTCTGCCAGCACCCTATGACAAAAAATGGAACACACCAGCAGTGTGAGGAGATCTGAAAGTGGCACATGGCAGAGTGTGGCGATGGAGACAGCAGCAATGGGAGGCCGTACAGGGACCCATGACAGACTCTGGACCTGGCAGCAGCATGAGGAGGCGGTATAGGGGCCCATGGCAGATTAGGGGCCTGGCAGCAGCTATGGGAGGCCCGTAATGTGCCAGCACCCTATGTCAAAAAATTGAACACACCAGCAGTGTGTGAGGAGACCTGAAAGTGGCACATGGCAGAGTGTGGCGATGGAGACAGCAGCAATGGGAGGCCGTACAGGGACCCATGAGACACTCTGGACCTGGGAGCAGCATGAGGAGGCGGTACAGGGGCCCATGGCAGATTAGGGGCCTGGCAGCAGCTATGGGAGGCCCGTATTCTGCCAGCACCCTATGACAAAAAATGGAACACACCAGCAGTGTGAGGAGACCTGAAAGTGGCACATGGCAGAGTGTGGAGATGGAGACAGCAGCAATGGGAGGCCGTACAGGGACCCATGACAGACTCTGGACCTGGCAGCAGCATGAGGAGGTGGTATAGGGGCCCATGGCAGATTAGGGGCCTGGCAGCAGCTATGGGAGGCCCGTAATCTGCCAGCACCCAATGTCAAAAAATTCAACACACCAGCAGTGTGTGAGGAGACCTGAAAGTGGCACATGGCAGAGTTTGGCGATGGAGACAGCAGCAATGGGAGGCCGTACAGGGACCCATGAGACACTCTGGACCTGGCAGCAGCATGAGGAGGCGGTATAGGGGCCCATGGCAGATTAGGGGCCTGGCAGCAGCTATGGGAGGCCCGTAATCTGCCAGCACTCTATGTCAAAAAATTGAACACACCAGCAGTGTGTGAGGAGACCTGAAAGTTGCACATGGCATGAGACACTGTGGACCTGGCAGCAGCATGAGGAGACGGTACAATGGCCCATGGCAGATTAGGGGCCTGGCAGCAGCTATAGGAGGCCCGTAATCTGCCAGCACCCTATGACAAAAAATGGAACACACCAGCAGTGTGAGGAGACCTGAAAGTGGCACATGGCAGAGTGTGGCGATGGAGACAGCAGCAATGGGAGGCCGTACAGGGACCCATGAGACACTCTGGACCTGGCAGCAGCATGAGGAGGCGATACAGGGGCCCATGGCAGATTAGGGGCCTGGCAGCAGCTATGGGAGGCCCGTATTCTGCCAGCACCCTATGACAAAAAATGGAACACACCAGCAGTGTGAGGAGACCTGAAAGTGGCACATGGCATGAGACACTGTGGACCTGGCAGCAGCATGATGAGGCGGTACAGGTGCCCATGGCAGATTAGGGGCCTGGCAGCAGCTATGGGAGGCCCGTATTCTGCCAGCACCCAATGTCAAAAAATTCAACACACCAGCAGTGTGAGGAGACCTGAAAGTGGCACATGGCAGAGTGTGGCGATGGAGACAGCAGCAATGGGAGGCCGTACAGGGACCCATGACAGACTCTGGACTTGGCAGCAGCATGAGGAGGCGGTATAGGGGCCCATGGCAGATTAGGGGCCTGGCAGCAGCTATGGGAGGCCCGTAATCTGCCAGCACCCTATGTCAAAAAATTCAACACACCAGCAGTGTGAGGAGACCTGAAAGTGGCACATGGCATGAGACACTGTGGACCTGGCAGCAGCATGAGGAGGCGGTACAGGGGCCTATGGCAGATTAGGGGCCTGGCAGCAGCTATAGGAGGCCCGTAATCTGCCAGCACCCTATGACAAAAAATGGAACACACCAGCAGTGTGAGGAGACCTGAAAGTGGCACATGGCAGAGTGTGGCGATGGAGACAGCAGCAATGGGAGGCCGTACAGGGACCCATGACAGACTCTGGACTTGGCAGCAGCATGAGGAGGCGGTATAGGGGCCCATGGCAGATTAGGGGCCTGGCAGCAGCTATGGGAGGCCCGTAATCTGCCAGCACCCTATGTAAAAAAATTCAACACACCAGCAGTGTGTGAGGAGACCTGAAAGTGGCACATGGCAGAGTGTGGCGATGGAGACAGCAGAAATGGGAGACCGTACAGGGACCCATGAGAGACTCTGGACCTGGCAGCAGCATGAGGAGGCGGTATAGGGGCCCATGGCAGATTAGGGGCCTGGCAGCAGCTATGGGAGGCCCGTAATCTGCCAGCACCCTATGACAAAAAATGGAACACACCAGCAGTGTGAGTAGACCTGAAAGTTGCACATGGCAGGGGCATGATTCATGGCGGATTTAATCAGTTGTGTCAGGAACTGGTGGTTTGAAATCCAGACTAATCCACGCCCGATTCATTTTCACAAACGTGAGTCTCTCCACACTTTGGGTGGACAGTCGTGTCCTCCGCGGAGTTACAATACCTCCTGCCGCACTAAACACGCGCTCCGATGCCACGCTACTGGCCGGGCATGACAGCCTTTCAAGGGCAAATTCAGCTAGTTGGGGCCAAAGGTCAAGTTTCGTTGCCCAGTAGTCAAGGGGATTGTCTACCTCGGTTGGCAGGGTGCTGTCCAAGTAGGCCCAAGCCTGTTGTTTGAGGTCCTGCTCCAGGTCCACCTGATGCTGCTGCTGCTGCGGCTGGTTTGTAGTTTCCTCACTGTGCTGGTGAAGAAAGCTACTCATCATCGACTGCAGACTGAGGCAGCCGCTGCTGGTGGAGCTACCACTGCTCCTACCACCCCACCCCTCCCCTGCTGCCATGGCAGCGGAACGTGAGCGCACAGGGCCCACAGTGTCTGAGGATGGACATTGGCGCACAAAGGCAGAGACCAACTGACTACATAGATTGGTTTTTATAGTACGTTATTTTGGCCTCCCTCTCAGCAGGTGTGAAAAAGGCCACCATTTTTGAACGGTAGCGAGGGTCCAACAAGGTGGACAGCCAAAAGTCATCCCTCTGTCTGATGGTTATTATTCGGCTGTCGCTACGCAAGCAACCGAGCATGCTATGGGCCATTTGTGCCAAGGAATGCGAGGGACTCCCTGCCTCCATCTCCACAGCATACTGCCACGGTGCGTCTGGGTCCTCTGTCTCCTCCTCCTCCTCCTCTACCACATGCTCCTGCTCCTCCACTCCTGTCCGCTGAGTGGAAAAACCACCCATTTCACTCAATAATTCCTGAGCACAAATGTCCTCCTCTACCTCCTCCTCTTCTTCCTGTCCTGCCCCCACAGGGGTCATGTGGCGTTGAGATCTGTGCGCCACGTCTACCGCACCCTGACCAGCCATTGTTAACAGCATTTGTTCCAGGACGTGCAACAGAGGAATGACGTCATTCATCCCATAGTCCTGCCGACTCACGAATAGCGTGGCCTCCTCAAAGGGCCTGAGCAAGCGGCAGGTGTCACGCATGAGCTGCCAATGGCTGACATCGAAGTTACACAGGGGAGTACCTTTATCCGCTTGTAACATCAGGAAATCGGTGATGGCCTTTCGCTGTTCGTAAAGGCGGTCTAACATGTGTAGGGTTGAATTCCACCTTGTTGCAACGTCGCAGATCAGGCGATGCTGTGGAATTCCGTTCTGCCGCTGCAGCTCAAGGAGGGTGTGCTTTGCGGTGTAGGAATGGCTGAAATGCATGCAAAGTTTACGTGACATTTTAAGGATGTCTTGCAGTGGGATGGTGGATTTTAGGAACCGCTTGACAACCAGATTGAACACGTGAGCCATGCATGGCGCATGGCACAACCTTCCTTTACGCAGAGCAGACACCATGTTCTTTCCGTTGTCGGTCAACATGGTTCCGATTTTCAGTTTGCGCGGAGACAGCCATCTGTCGATTTCTCTGTTCATTACACTCAGAAGTTCCTCCCCTGTGTGACTACGTTCGCCAAGGCATACCAGGTGCAGCACAGCGTGACACCTTTGCGCCCTGCACATGTGATATGCCGGTCGGGTAATGGGACTTGGCACGGGGGTGGCGGCTGAGGACACGAAGGAAGAAGAGGTGGTAGAGGCGGACATGTTTTGTGGACCAAGGACGTGCAAACGTGGAGGCAAAAGCGGCGTGACCTGTCCAAGTTGCTGGTGCGGCTGTGACGGCACCATGTTCACCCAGTGGGCCGTAAATGACATGTACTGTCCCTGACCGTAGTTACAGCTCCACATGTCGGCGCTGCCGTGCACTTTGGCAGAGACCGACATGCTTAAAGACTGGCCCACCATCTCTTCTACATGTGAATGCAGGGCTGGCACTGCCTTTTTGGCGAAGAAATGACGGCTTGGCACTCTCCACCGCGGCGCGGCACAAGCCATCATTTCTCGGAAAGGTGCTGAGTCCACCACTTGGAAAGGGAGGGACTGCAGCACCAGCAACTTGGACAGGAGGACGTTCAGCTTTTGCACCGTCGGGTGCGTGCTCGCAAACTGTTGTCTCTTGGAAACGGATTCCAAGAAAGACTGCTGACGGAATCCGTGAACAGGAGTAGCAGGAGAAGGAGCATCTGAACGAGCGGAAGATGGCAACGAGCGACAACTCCCCTCAGCAGAGGTGTTGGAGCCTTGACTGGCTGATAGAGGGCGATTGACGTCGGGTGACAGAGCAAGTAACGGAGCGGGTGATGGAGCGGGGGCTGGGGCGGGCAGAACCGCCGTATCTTTATCACGGTTTTCCCAGGCCACCAAATGGCGACGCTGCATATGCTGCCGCATCGCTGTAGTCCCAACATGGGCCCCCTGGCCACGCTTGACTTTCTGGCCACATAGTCGACATACGGCTACGTTTACTTCCTCGGGCGGCTTGACAAAAAATTGCCACACCGCCGAGTAGGAACCTTTGCCCCTGATACTCCTCACTGGCTGACTGCTGCTTCCTCCGTGCACACCGGCACCACTACTGGCCGTGGTGGTAGGCTGCAGTGGAGCTGGTGCTGTACTCCGTGGCCGTTTGCCTCCACTGACACTGCTGCGACCCTGCTGCCTCCTGGGCAACCCACCGACTGTTTTGCTCGCTGCCAAGCTGCCACCCTCTTCTCCTGATGATGCGGAAGCAATAGCCTGATGACGACGAGGCTGCCAAGTGCTATCGGCCTCCTCATCATCAATTAGGGTCTCCGCCTCACTACTAGCCCCCTCGACTGCGTGTGGGTCAGGAGACAGACCTGTCTCTAGACTGGCTACCGAGCCACTCTCCTCGCCACTACTTCTTCGCCTGGCTGCTGAAGAGGCGGATGTCTCCCCCCGTTCCTGACCGCCCTCTGTTTGCTCTTCCTCACTGTACAGTGGGGCTGAGCACACAGCATGCGATACTTCGCTTGGTGAGGGAACACCAAAGGACAGGGGCAGGTAGAGGACACGTGATTTCAGTGGGCTTGCTCCCGGGCCATGCCAACTAACGGTTGTGTCTGACGTACCCACCGACCGTTGGCTGTAGGTGTCAGAGGTGACCTGGGAAGAGGAAGACGACCGAGCCAACCAATCAATGACGGCAGGGTTGTCGGTGGAGACACGACCACTGGATGACACCGGGAGCACTGGCCTCTGGCTGCGAATACTGCTGCCTCGACCCCTTCCTCTGCTGCCACGTCTGCTCGCTCCTAAAACATTGCCTCCTCTGCCACTCCTCTGCATGTTGTCTGACATATTCTTTAATTAAACGATTCTGTGTCCTTGAGTAACAATTCTGTGTCTGTCCCTGAGTAACAATTCTGTGTCCCTGAGTAACGTTTCTGTGGCCCTAAGTAACAGTTCTGTGGCCCTCAGTAACAATTCTGTATCCCTCAGTAACAATTCTGTGTCCCTCAGTAACAATTCTGTGTCTGTCCCTGAGTAACAATTCTGTGTCCCTGAGTAACAATTCTGTGTCCCTGAGTAACAATTCTGTGTCCCTGAGTAACAATTCTGTGTCCCTCAGTAACAATTCTGTGTCCCTCAGTAACAATTCTGTGTCTGTCCCTGAGTAACAATTCTGTGTCCCTAAGTAACGTTTCTGTGGCCCTAAGTAACGGTTCTGTGGCCCTCAGTAACAAATCTGTGTCCCTCAGTAACAATTCTGTGTCCCTCAGTAACAATTCTGTGTCTGTCCCTGAGTAACAATTCTGTGTCCCTAAGTAACGTTTCTGTGTCCCTAAGTAACGTTTCTGTGGCCCTAAGTAACAATTCTGTGGCCCTAAGTAACGTTTCTGTGGCCCTAAGTAACGTTTCTGTGGCCCTAAGTAACATTTCTGTGGCCCTAAGTAACAGTTCAGTGGCCCTCAGTAACAGTTCTGTGGCCCTCAGTAACAATTCTGTGTCCCTCAGTAACAATTCTGTGTCTGTCCCTCAGTAACAATTCTGTGTCCCTAAGTAACGTTTCTGTGGCCCTAAGTAACGTTTCTGTGGCCCTAAGTAACGATTCTGTGGCCCTAAGTAACGTTTCTGTAGCCCTAAGTAATGTTTCTGTGGCCCTAAGTAACGTTTCTGTGGCCCTAAGTAACATTTCTGTGGCCCTAAGTAACAGTTCAGTGGCCCTCAGTAACAGTTCTGTTGCCCTCAGTAACAATTCTGTGGCCCTCAGTAACAATTCTGTGTCCCTCAGTAACAATTCTGTGTCTGTCCCTCAGTAACAATTCTGTGTCCCTAAGTAACGTTTCTGTGGCCCTAAGTAACGGTTCTGTGGCCCTCAGTAACAATTCTGTGTCCCTCAATAACAATTCTGTGTCTGTCCCTAAGTAACAATTCTGTGGCCCTAAGTAACGATTCTGTGGCCCTCAGTAACAAATCTGTGTCCCTCAGTAACAATTCTGTGTCTGTCCCTAAGTAACAATTCTGTGGCCCTAAGTAACGTTTCTGTGGCCCTAAGTAACGGTTCTGTGGCCCTCAGTAACAATTCTGTGTCCCTCAATAACAATTCTGTGTCTGTCCCTAAGTAACAATTCTGTGGCCCTAAGTAACGTTTCTGTGGCCCTAAGTAACGATTCTGTGGCCCTCAGTAACAATTCTGTATCCCTCAGTAACAATTCTGTGTCTGTCCCTGAGTAACAATTCTGTGTCCCTAAGTAACATTTCTGTGGCCCTAAGTAACGGTTCTGTGGCCCTCAGTAACATTTCTGTGTCCCTCAGTAACAATTCTGTGTCTGTCCCTAAGTAACAATTCTGTGGCCCTAAGTAACGTTTCTGTGGCCCTAAGTAACGTTTCTGTGGCCCTAAGTAACGTTTCTGTGGCCCTCAGTAACAAATCTGTGTCCCTCAGTAACAATTCTGTGTCTGTCCCTAAGTAACAATTCTGTGGCCCTAAGTAACGGTTCTGTGGCCCTCAGTAACAATTCTGTGTCCCTCAGTAACAATTCTGTGTCTGTCCCTAAGTAACAATTCTGTGGCCCTAAGTAACGTTTCTGTGGCCCTAAGTAACGTTTCTGTGGCCCTAAGTAACGTTTCTGTGGCCCTCAGTAACAAATCTGTGTCCCTCAGTAACAATTCTGTGTCTGTCCCTAAGTAACAATTCTGTGGCCCTAAGTAACGTTTCTGTGGCCCTAAGTAACGTTTCTGTGGCCCTAAGTAACATTTCTGTGGCCCTCAGTAACAATTCTGTGTCCCTCAATAACAATTCTGTGTCCCTAAGTAACAATTCTGTGGCCCTAAGTAAAGTTTCTGTGGCCCTAAGTAACGTTTCTGTGGCCCTAAGTAACGATTCTGTGGCCCTAAGTAACGATTCTGTGGCCCTAAGTAACGTTTCTGTGGCCCTCAGTAACAAATCTGTGTCCCTCAGTAACAATTCTGTGTCTGTCCCTAAGTAACAATTCTGTGGCCCTAAGTAACGTTTCTGTGGCCCTAAGTAACGGTTCTGTGGCCCTCAGTAACAATTCTGTGTCCCTCAATAACAATTCTGTGTCTGTCCCTAAGTAACAATTCTGTGGCCCTAAGTAACGATTCTGTGGCCCTCAGTAACAAATCTGTGTCCCTCAGTAACAATTCTGTGTCCCTCAATAACAATTCTGTGTCTGTCCCTAAGTAACAATTCTGTGGCCCTAAGTAACGTTTCTGTGGCCCTAAGTAACGATTCTGTGGCCCTCAGTAACAATTCTGTATCCCTCAGTAACAATTCTGTCTGTCCCTGAGTAACAATTCTGTGTCCCTAAGTAACGTTTCTGTGGCCCTAAGTAACGATTCTGTGGCCCTAAGTAACGATTCTGTGGCCCTAAGTAACGTTTCTGTGGCCCTAAGTAACGTTTCTGTGGCCCTCAGTAACAATTCTGTGTCCCTCAATAACAATTCTGTGTCTGTCCCTAAGTAACAATTCTGTGGCCTTAAGTAACGTTTCTGTGGCCCTAAGTAACGATTCTGTGGCCCTCAGTAACAAATCTGTGTCCCTCAGTAACAATTCTGTGTCTGTCCCTAAGTAACAATTCTGTGGCCCTAAGTAACGTTTCTGTGGCCCTAAGTAACGATTCTGTGGCCCTCAGTAACAATTCTGTATCCCTCAGTAACAATTCTGTCTTTCCCTGAGTAACAATTCTGTGTCCCTAAGTAACGTTTCTGCGGCCCTAAGTAACGTCTCTGTGGCCCTAAGTAACGATTCTGTGGCCCTAAGTAACGTTTCTGTGGCCCTAAGTAACGTTTCTGTGGCCCTAAGTAATGTTTCTGTGGCCCTTAGTAACAATTCTGTGTCTGTCCCTAAGTAACAATTCTGTGGCCCTAAGTAACGTTTCTGTGGCCCTAAGTAACGTTTCTGTGGCCCTCAGTAACAATTCTGTGTCCCTCAATAACAATTCTGTGTCTGTCCCTAAGTAACAATTCTGTGGCCCTAAGTAACGATTCTGTGGCCCTCAGTAACAAATCTGTGTCCCTCAGTAACAATTCTGTGTCTGTCCCTAAGTAACAATTCTGTGGCCCTAAGTAACGTTTCTGTGGCCCTAAGTAACGGTTCTGTGTCCCTCAATAACAATTCTGTGTCTGTCCCTAAGTAACAATTCTGTGGCCCTAAGTAACGTTTCTGTGGCCCTAAGTAACGATTCTGTGGCCCTCAGTAACAAATCTGTGTCCCTCACTAACAATTCTGTGTCTGTCCCTAAGTAACAATTCTGTGGCCCTAAGTAACGATTCTGTGGCCCTCAGTAACAATTCTGTGTCTGTCCCTAAGTAACAATTCTGTGGCCCTAAGTAACGTTTCTGTGGCCCTAAGTAACGATTCTGTGGCCCTCAGTAACAAATCTGTGTCCCTCAGTAACAATTCTGTGTCTGTCCCTAAGTAACAATTCTGTGGCCCTAAGTAACGATTCTGTGGCCCTCAGTAACAAATCTGTGTCCCTCAGTAACAATTCTGTGTCTGTCCCTAAGTAACAATTCTGTGGCCCTAAGTAACGTTTCTGTGGCCCTAAGTAACGATTCTGTGGCCCTCAGTAACAATTCTGTATCCCTCAGTAACAATTCTGTCTGTCCCTGAGTAACAATTCTGTGTCCCTAAGTAACGTTTCTGTGGCCCTAACTAACGATTCTGTGGCCCTAAGTAAACGTTTCTGTGGCCCTATGTAACGTTTCTATGGCCCTAAGTAACGATTCTGTGGCCCTAACTAACGTTTCTCTGTCCCTAACTCTCTCCCTGCATACAGCCAGGTCTGCCTCTGTTGAATAACTGGAGGCAAATGGAGAATTCCAAAATGGCCGCCATTTATAGCTCGACCATTACACTGTGCTGGCTGGCTGGCTGCTGATTGGCTAATGCGATCACATGTCATGAATGAATGCATTATGGGTCAGCGCGCCTTGTCTTCCCGCTCCGTCGCCGCACATGTCGCCGCCATTTTAGGAAAAATTTCGATTCGCGCATCCGAAGTCTGCTTATTTTCGGATTCGACGCGAATCAAAATTTTCCTAATATTCTAAACGAATTCCACTTCGCCTACTTCGATTCGCTCATCTCTAGCTGCAACAGCACAGAATACACCTTTTGGAGTGGCCCAGTCAGAGTCCTGACCTCAACCCGATTAAAATACTGTGGCATGATCTTAAGAGAGCGATTCACACCAGACATCCCAAGAATATTGCTACACTGAAACAGTTTTGTGAAGAGGAGTGGTCCAAAATTACTCCAGATTGTTGTGCAGGTCTGATCTGCAACTACAGGAAACGTTTGGTTGAGGTTATTGCTGCCAAAAGGAGGGTCAACCAGTGATAAGGTCAAAGGTTCACATACTTTTTCCTCCCTGCACTGTGAATGTTTACATGTTATGTACAATTAAACCATGGCAACATCTAATTTTTGTGTAGTATTATGTTCAGCAGACTGTGTTCTTCTATTGTTGTGACTTAGATGACATTCAGAGCACATTTTATGCCCAATTCATGCAAAACTCCACGTAATCCCAAGCGGTTCACATACTTTTTCTTGCAACTGTAGTGTAATTTCTGTCTGCTGCCTTCTTCCTTTGTTATCAGCATGAATCACTTCTGACAAGTTTTACTAACACCAAGAAAGAAATGATGATGGAGAGGGACCTCCAGCAAATTGATAGCCTCAGTTCTGTTCTGATGAGCAATTCTAGACTTTGATCGAATGTAGAGAAGGGAATGCTGCAGATAAACAGGTACATCTTATGTAGGAGGATTTGTTTTATATTTGTGTATCACCTGAGGCCACTCACTTCACTAGGTATATGTAAGGGTTTGCAACCACTTTAATATTGCTAATTTTTAAAATTATTAACCACTTGTTATCCACCCTATAGCAGAAGTACTGCTACAGGGCGGGACGTCTGCGCAATAACATATATATATATATATATATATATATATATATATACACAGTGAGGAACAGAAATATTTTAACACCCTGCAATTTTGCAAGTTCACATTGTAGGTGCATTCCCACTCTGAGAGACGGAATTTAAAAAAAAATTCAGGAAATCACATTGTGTGATTTTTAAAGAATTTATTTGTCTTGCACTGCTGAACATGTATTTGAACACCTAAGAAACAGCAAGAATTCTGTTACTGTGCTTTTAAAAAGTCCACCTCTACTCCACTCATTAATCTAACTTAGTAGCACCTGTCTGAGCTCTTTAAAGACACCTGTCCACCCCACAGTCAGTCAGACTCCAACTACTACTATGGGCAAGACCAAAGAGCTGTTCAAAGACACCAGAGACAAAATTGTGGACCTCCACAAGGCTGGAAAGGGCTACGGGGCAATTGCCAAGCAGCTTGGTGAAAATAGATCAACTGTTGGAGCAATTGTTAGAAAATGGAAGAGGCTACAGATGATTGTCAGTCTCCCTTGGACTGGGGCTCCATGAAAGATCTCACCTCGTGGGGTATCACTGATGATAAGAAAGGTGAGGAATCAGCCCAAAACTACAAGGGAGGAGCTGGTCAATGACATGAAGAGAGCTGGGACCACAGTTTCAAAGGTCACTGTCGGTAGAACACTACGCCGTCATGGTTTCAAATCATGCATTGCACGGAAGGTTCCCCTGCTCAAGTCATCACATGTCCAGGCCCGTCTGAAGTTTGCTAATGACCATCTGCATGATCAAGAGGAGGCATGGGAGAAAGTCATGTGGTCAGATGAGACCAAAGTAGAACGTTTTGGTCTAAACTTCACTCATCGTGTTTGGAGAAAAAAGAAGGATGAGTTGCGTCCCAAGAACACCATCCCTACTGTGAAGCATGGGGGTGGTAACATCATGCTTTGGGGGTGCTTTTCTGCGAAGGGGACAGGACGACTGCACTGTATTAAGGAGAGGATGAATGGGGCCATTTATTGTGAGATTTTGAGCAACAACCTCCTTCCCTCAGTCAGAGCATTGGAGATGGGTCGTGGCTGGGCCTTCCAACATGACAACGACCCGAAGCACACAGCCAGGATAACCAAGGAGTGGCTCCGTAAGAAGCATATCAAGGTTGTGGAGTGGCCTAGCCAGTCTCCAGGCCTAAATCCAATAGAACATCTTTGGAGGGAGCTGAAACTCCATGTTGCTCAGCGACAGCCCCGAAACCTGACAGATCTAGAGGAGATCTGTGTGGAGGAGTGGGCCAAAATCCCTGTTGCAGTGTGTGCAAACCTGGTCAGGAACTACAGGAAATGTTTGACCTCTGTAATTGCAAACAAAGGCTTCTGTACCAAATATTAGCACTGATTTTCTCAGGTGTTCAAATACTTATGTTCAGCAGTGCAAGACAACTAAATCCTTTAAAAATCATACAATGTGATTTCCTGAATTTTTTTTTTAAATTCTGTCTCTCAGAGTGGGAATGCACCTACAATGTGAATTTCAGACCCCTCCATGATTTCTAAGTGGGAGAACTTGCAAAATCGCAGGGAGTTCAAATACTTCTGTTCCTCACTGTGTATATATATATATATATATATATATATATATATATATATATATGTGTGATTTGCATTTTGGGGTAGGGGTACAAACGTGCGTGGGCTGCCCCACTTGCACTGCTATTGGAGGCTGGGGATGTCCATCACCGGGTCCCGGACGGTGATTCCCACCCGGCACTTGGTGATCGTTGACAAAGCTGACGGGAGAGACCTGTGTGTAAACAACACAGGTCTCTCTCCTGGCAGCATGGACATGCTCCTTTGTATCTATACAGCAGAAATACAAAGCAGCATGTCTCCCAACTAAAACAGAACACAATGTAAAACACACACAGCAACACAGTAAACCCTTTGATAACCCCAGATGTTAACCCCTTCCTGCCCAGTGTCATTAGTACAGTGTCAGTGCTTTTTTATTAGCACTGATCACTGTATTAGTATCACTGGGGATGTCAGTGGCAGTTAGTCAGTTCCCACCAAGTGATAGAATGCCCTCCACAGTCCCGCTGTAAGACGCTGATCGCTGCCACTACTAGTATAAAAAAAAAGAAAAAGGAAAAATCCAGTATATATACCCCATTTGTAGACGCTATAACTTTCACGTAAACCAATTCATTTACATGTATTGGGATTTTTTTTAGCAAAAACATGTAGCAGAATACATTGTGGCCTAAATTTATGCTGAAATTTGACTGGATATGATTTATAGCAAAAAGTCAAAAATATTGGGAGTTTTTTCACAAGTGACGGTTTATAGCGCAAAAAATAAAAACTGCAGAGGTGATCAAGTACCACCAAAAGAAAGCTCTATTTGTGAGGAAAGAAAGGGCATACATTTCATTTATGTACAGTATTGCACGATCACGCAATTGTCAGTTAATGTAGCGCAGCTCCATATCGCAAAAAATGGCATAGTCAGAAAGGGGGGTGAATCCTCTGGAGGGAAAGTGCTAAAAAAATTTTTTCAGACTGAAGGAATAATAATTTCATTTTTATAAAATGCATTATTTTAAAGACAGGGGGCAGAGATGTAACACACCAATATACTATTTTCTAGTTTACCAAGACAGGATTTTGCAACTTTCCTACTATCCAGTTTTTGGACTTCTTTCCTACTACTATGTCAAATATCTATTAGGGCCCTTTCACACTTATGTGAATTTGATACACCTTTGTGCAGCTTAAGAGCCCTTTCATATGGATGCACTTTTGTTGCATTCCTATTTACTTACAGTGGAAGAGGTCTTTTTGGTACACTTTTTAAAAACTGTACCAAAGTTGCAGCTTGCAGGGCTTTTCAAAGTGCAGTGTACTTGCAGTGTGAACAGCTACACAGGATTGACTGGGGAATCATTTTTTTGCACTTTTGGCACCCTGGAAAAGTACAGCAAAAGCTCACAAGTGTGAAAGGAGCCTTATCAAAATAAAGGGGGATGAGGTACATTCTTCTTGTTATATTTATATCAGGCTGCACGTCAGCTCTGGGATGGTATCTTTTTAGTAGGATTTTTCTATTTTTCTCTTTTTTTTACATTAATTCTTTTTATTTTTACAGGAGTCATAAAAAAAAGCTGCACTTACCATGGGTTGAGACTGATGTTAGTCTCATTTTAAACAGGAAAGCTGAAATCCTAGAATATAAATCATTCATAGATATTTAGCAAAGGACTGTATACTGATAAAATATAAATAACATGGTTACAGATGGACAGGCACCAAAGTGACTTAGAATTATGATATGAAAAAGCTAGAAGTTTAGGCTTGATTAGTCAGTTTAAAGCAGTACTCATATATACTGCTCAAAAAAATTAAAGGAAAACTTTGAAAACACATCAGATCACAACGGCGAAAAATATCATGCTGGATATTTATATTGATATGGACTGGGTAATGTGTTAGGAACTTAAGGATGCCCCATCGTTTGATGGAAATGAAAATGATTAACCTAAGAGCTCTCTTCCTCCCCGGGCCCTCTAACTCCGATCAAAATGAATCCGGACTTTCTACCAGGTACGTCCCGGGCTTTCCTCGCCAGATATAACCGTCCAGATAATCTGACAGTACATCAACTTTTTAAAGATACTAAGTTCTTATCTAGAGAGGACATTATGAAGTTATGGCCATCCCTGAGCCTAACGCCATGGATGTTTAGACAAATTCATTACTTTATACAAAGCTCCCCGCATTTAAAAGAATATTCAAGGCCACTTACTCCATATGAGAAACTTTGCTTTTCGGACTCTCCCCAGAGACATGTTATATCCAAGCTTTATTCCCATCTTGATACCACCAGCATGTCTCAATCTCAGAAGGCTTGTGAGGCTTGGGTGCGCGATCTACAAATACCTTTGTCACCTGAAGACTGGGATCACATTTATGATCACATACATACGGGTTCCACATGTGTCTCCACGCAAGAAAGCAATTATAAATTATATTCTAGATGGTACAGAGTTCCATCCCTGCTGCATAAATTTGATCCTAACATTTCGGATTTGTGCTGGAGATGTCGACAGGCAACGGGTACACTCCTACATATATGGTGGGATTGTCCCCTGCTGCAGCCCTTCTGGAGAAAAGTGCGAGACCTAGTCTCACAAGTTACCACGTACACCCTAGACTTCACCCCAGCACAATTTTTACTCCACCACTCCTCACTTCCTTTTCGGACGTATCGTAAGTCTCTTGCCCTACATATGATAAACGTGGCGAAACAGTGTATTCCTGTCCACTGGCGATCAGAACATGTTCCTACTGTGCGAAAGTGGTTTCAGAGGGTCATCAGGATTGCGGAGATGGAGGAACTGATTTCAGTGGCAAGGGAGCACCCCGAGAGATTCAGGAAGACTTGGGCTTGTTGGAAACACTTTCAAACCACCAATATCTATCATCTTTCTATGAATAATTGAGATGAGATTTAGGGGCACAAACAACATTTAAAGCTCTCACCCCCAGAATTGCTACATGGATTGAGACTAACCGGACTGTATCTTAAATCAAAGGAATAATATACGTTAGTTTGACTAATATATCACGATATGATTGGTTTAACAGCCATTACCTAATACTTGACCCCCCCTCCCCCCCCCCTTTTTTTTTCTCTCTCCCTCCCCTCTAAGACATTACCTTTTCATCTTATGCGCCCTTCTCTTTTCTTTTCTTTCTTTGTTTCACACCTTTCTCTTACACAACTGACTATATCTATAAAAAGAAACTTACATTCCCTGGATACGGACTCATACAATATGGGCGCATTTAGATGATATCGCTGTCCTATGCTCCATTGTCCTATTATCTGAGTACTTTCTACTCCATAGATCTGCATCCATCATATTTATCTAGATTACCATTTATAATCAACACTTTCTTGGTGTATATCGTTCACCTGTTATAATGTGTTATTTTGCTTCAGTATGATTCACATTTCAAATGAATATCTGATTACCCGTCTGTGTTACGGGAGAATAGGCCAGATGTATATACGCGTATCTGTATATGACCTGATATGCCTTTTACTTCAATAAATACTTTTTGGAAAAAAAAAGAAAATGATTAACCTACAAAGGACTGAATTCAAAAACACACCCAAAATAAAAGTGATAAAATGATACAGCATGCTAGTCCATTTTGCTGACATTTCATTGAAGCAACTCATAATGGTACTTTGTATTTTGTATGGCCCCCACGTGCTTGTATGTATGCCTCCTAATGAGAGGATGGATGGTGTCCTGGGGTATTTCCTCCCAGATGAAACCAAGGCATCACTGAGCTCCTGGATAGTATGAGGTGCAACCTGGGGATGTCGGAAGGACTGAAACATGATATCCCAGAGGTGCTCTACTGGATTGAGGTCAGACAAGCATGGGGGCCTTTCAATGGTATCAATTCCTTCATCCTTCAGGAACTGCCTGCATGTCCTCGCCACATGAGTCCGGGCATTGTCGTGCACCAGGAGAAACCCAGGACCCACTGCACCAGCGTAGGGTCTGATAATGGGTCCAAGGATTTCATCCCGATACCTAATGGCAGTCAGGGCACCATTGTCTAGCCTGTACAGGTTTGTGCGTCCCTCCATGGATATTCCTCCCCAGACCATCAATGATCCACCAATAAAACAGTCATGCTGAACGATGTTACAGGCAGCATAACATTCTCCACTGCTTCTCCAGACCCTTTCACATCTGTCACATGTGCTCAGGGTTAACCTGCTTTCATCTTTGAAAAGCACAGGATGCCAGTGATAAACCTGCCAATTCTGGTGTTCAATGACAAATGCCAATAGAGCTCTATGGGGCCAGAAAGTGAGCACAGGGCCCACTAGAGGATGTTGGGCCCTCAGGCCACCCTCCTCATGAAGTCTGTTTCTGATTGTTTGGTCAGAGACATTCATACCAAGGGCCTGCTGGTCATTTTGTAGGGCTCTGGCAGTGCTCATCCTGTTCCTCCTTGCACAAAGGAACAGATAGTGGTCCTACTGATGGGTTAAGGACTTTCTACAGCCCTGTCCTAAAGTAACTGCCTGTCTCCTGGAATCTCCTCCATGATCTTGAGACTGTGCTGGGAGTCAAAGAAAACCTTCTGGCAATGGTACGTATTGATGTGCAATCCTGGAGGAGTTGGATTGTCTGTGCAACCTCTGTAGGGCCAGGTATAGAGGTATTGCTTCATGCTACCAGTAGTGACACTGACCCTAGCCAAATGCAAAACTAGTGAAAAACAGTCAGAAAAGATGAGTAGGGAAACAATGTCAGTGGCCTCCACCTTGAAAACCATTCCTGTTTTGGGGATTGTCTCATTTTTGCCCATCTAGTGCACCTATTGTTAATTTAATTAACACCAAAGCAGCTGAAACTGATTAACAACCCCCTCTGCTACTTAACTGACCAGATCAATATCCCAGGACTTTAATTGACTTGGTGCTATACTCTGATTAAAAGGTGTTCCTTTATTTTTTCTGAGCAGTATAGTTTCACAAAACAGGGCCCTAGTTGAAAAGCTCTCTTTTCACGAATTATTGATTCTTATAATGAAAATAATAAAGCGAGCACTTACTGGAAAATAATAAAAAAGCTGCTAGCATAAAGGAAAAACCTCTAAAATCCTTGAACGTATAATGTAATCAAAGAATGCAGCGCTAGAATAAATAATTAAAGTGGAAAACTGGTGATAATTGTGCAAAATGATGCGCTAGCAAGTGATATAGCAGTGGTGTCTTAATGAAGACAACAAATAATTATAAAGTGACAGCAATATCATATAGGTGCATTATATGTCATACACAAAAGATCAATAAAGGTCCATAAATTCGTTCAAAAGGTGCGTCAGCTTTCCCAAATAAGGAAGATATCAAACATTCACTTTAAACTTTCATCGTATAGGTGCACCTGACTTCCGTGATGAGAAAGAAAAGGGGTGTGCTTGCACTCACCGGACGTAAAATGATTTTACGCATGTAGTATAAGGGACACTAGTGGTCATCTGGAACCTGGTTGGGATGTGGCACTCCAATGGCGCTTGATATACCCAGGGACAATCCCCCAGACCTCTCAGTGGACCCTCTCCGATGGTGGAAACTGCTCACAGGTTTTACTTACACCGGGCAATAGGTGAGTTCAGCAACAAGAGGAGATCTACCTTAAGTAGCTCAAAAAAAGCCACCAGGACAAAAAGCTGATATAGTGTAATAGTTTATTCAGCCCAATGATGGTAATCACATATCAAAGCAACAAGTGTATTAACAGACATGTAGCAACAGGTGTCAACAGCTACAGTCAGTAAATGCAAGTAGCATGGGTTCACATATGGTAGCAGGTAGATAATAGCTATAATAGGTGTATCAATAGTACATCTCATGCATGCAGATCAAAATTCAAAAATCAAGATGGCTGCTGGCCAAACATGTGGCTCCAGCAGCTATGGGTGGCGTCGGCAAGGCAGGCTGGTCCCCTGACACGTTTCGTGCAATGGCCCTTTGACAACGTGACAATCTCCTATTGTTGCTGAACTCACCTATTGCCAGGTGTAAGTAAAACCTGTGAGCAATTTCTACCATCAGGGTCCACTGAGAGGACTGGTGGATTGTCCCTGGGTATACCATGCACCATCGGAGTGCCATATCCAGGGGCGGACTGACAACTCATGGGGCCCCCGGGCAATAGGGGATCATGGGGCCCCTGTGTCCTTGCCCACACTTGAAAAGGCCTATAAAAAATGTACTAGGGGCATTTCATGGGGCCCCCTACTGACCCTGGGCCCTTGGGCAGTGTCCGAGTGCTCGAATGGTCAGTCTGCCCCTGGCCACATCCCAACCAGGTTCCAGATGACCACTAGTGTTCCTTATACTACATGCATAAAATCGTTTTACGTCCGGTGAGTGCAAGCACACACCTTTTCTTTCTCATCACGGAAGTCACGTGCACCTATGATTGTACGATGTTTGATATCTTCCTTATTTGGGAAAGCTGACGCACCTTTTGAATGAATTTATGGACCTTTATTGATCTTTTTGTGTATGATATATAATGCACCTACAAGTGAAACTCGAAAAATTAGAATATTGTGTAAAAGTTCATTTATTTCAGTAATGCAACTTAAAAGGTGAAACTAATATATGAGATATATCATTACATGCAAAGCAAGATAGTTCAAGCCGTGATTTGTCATAATTGTGATGATTATGGCTTACAGCTCATGAAAACCCCAAATCCACAATCTCAGAAAATCAGAATATTGTGAAAAGGTGCAATATTCTAGGCTCAAAGTGTCCCACTCTAATCAGCTAATTAAGCCATAACACCTGCAAAGGGTTCCTGAGCCTTTAAATGGTCTCTCAGTCTGGTTCAGTAGGAATCACAATCATGAGAAAGACTGCTGACCTGACAGTTGTGCAGAAAACCATCATTGACACCCTCCATAAAGAGGGAAAGCCTCAAAAGGTAATTGCAAAAGAAGTTGGATGTTCCCAAAGTGCTGTCTCAAAGCACATTAATAGAAAGTTATAGGGAAGGGAAAAGTGTGGAAGAAAAAGGTGCACAGGCAGCAGGGATGACCGCAGCCTGGAGAGGATTGTCAGGAAAAGGCCATTAAAAAGTGTTGGGGACTTTCACAAGAAGTGGACTGAGGCTGGAGTCAGTGCATCAAGAGCCACCACACACAAACGGATCCTGGACATGGACTTCAAATCTCATATTCCTCTTGTCAAGCCACTCCTGAACAATAAACAACCTCAGAAGCGTCTTACCTGGGCTAAAGAAAAACAGACCTGGTCTGTTGCTCAGTGGTCCAAAGTCCTCTTTTCTGATGAGAGCAACTTTTGCATCTCATTTGGAAACCAAGGACCCAGAGTATGGAGGAAGAATGGAGTGGCACACACTGCAATATGTTTGAAGTCCAGTGTGAAGTTTCCACAGTCTGTGTTGATTTGGGGAGCCATGTCATCTGCTGGTGTTGGTCCACTGTGCTTCATTAAGTCCAGGGTCAACGCAGCCGTCTACCAGGAGATTTTGGAGCACTTCATGCTTCCTTCCACATACGAGCTTTATGGGGATGCTGACTTCATTTTCCAGCAGGACTTGGCACCTGCCCACACTGCCAAAAGCACCAAAACCTGGTTCAATGACCGTGGGATTACTGTGCTTGATTGGCCAGCAAAGTCGCCAGACCTGAACCCCATAAAGAATCTATGGGGCATTGCCAAGAGAAAGATGAGAGACATGAGATTGAACAATGCAGAAGAGCTGAAGGCCGCTATTGAAGCATCCTGGTCTTCCATAACATCTCAGCAGTGCAACAGGCTGATAGCTTCCATGCCACGCCACATTGAGGCAGTAATTGCTGCAAAAGGGGCCCAACCAAGTACTGAGTACATATGAATGCTTATACTTTTTAGACGTCCGATATTGTTCTATGTACAATCCTTGTTTTATTGATTGCATGTAATATTCTAATTTTCTGAGATTGTGGATTTGGGGTTTTCATGAGCTGTAAGCCATAATAATCACAATGATGACAAATCACGGCTTGGACTATCTTGCTTTACATGTAATGAGTCTATCTCATATATTAGTTTCACCTTTTAAGTTGCATTATTGAAATAAATGAACTTTTGCACGATATTCTAATTTTTCGAGTTTCACCTGTATATGATATTGCTGTCACTTTATAATTATTTGTTGTCTTCATTAAGACACCACTGCTGTATCACTTGCTAGAGCATCATTTCGAAAAATTATCAACAATTTTCCACTTTAATTATTTATTCTAGCGCTGCATTTTTTTATTACATTACTGATTCTTATATGTTTGTATTGCCACATTTTTCTCTCTTATTCAGTTCTGAAGTCTCCTGTGAGATTTATGATCATGTATAAACGTGGTCAGCTTTAGGGCTTGGCTTTTAGATATTCTGCCCTACTTTTGTGGTGAAGTGATAATTTGTCTGGTTGAGTAGGTTTTGCTTAAGATACATAGGTATACTAGGTTAAATTTATAACTGTTTTCACACAACTTTCACCCAGCATTTACACATTTTTCAGTGTGACTTCAATTGGAAATACACTATATTCCCAAAGTATTGGTACACCCCTCCAAATCATATGATTCAGGTGTACCTGATCACCTCCATGGCCACAGGTGTATAAAATCAAGCACCTAGAAATGCAGACTGCTTCTACAAACATTTGTGAAAGAATGGGTCACTCTCAGTCCCCTCCCTCTTAGATTGTAAGCTCCAAGTAGCAAGGCTCTCCTAACCCTCTTGTATTGAACTGTATCGTTGCTGTATTGTCTCCCTTTATATTGTAAAGCGCTGAGCAAACTTATGGGCTTTATAAATCCTGTATAATAATAATAATAATAGTAATCCATGAAATTTCCGTGTTACTAAATATTCCACGCTCAACTGTTAGTGGTAAGTGGAAACAACTGAGAACAATAGCAACTCAGCCAAGAAGTGGTAGGCCATGTAAAATGATAGTGTGGGGTCAGCGCATGCTCAAGCGCACAGTGCACAGAAGTCACCAAGGGGTTTATTTACTGAAGCTGGAGAGTGCAAAATCAGACTCACTTCTGCATAGAAACCAATCAGCTTCCAGGTTTCATTGCCAAAGCTTCATTGAACAAGCTGAGGTTAGAAGCTGATTGGTTTCTATGCAGAAGGGAGTCTGATTTTGGACTCTCCAGCTTTAGTAAATAAACCCCCAACTGTCTGCAGAGTCAATAGCTAAAGATCTCCAAACTTTGTGTGGCCTTCAGATTAGCACAACAACAGTGCGTAGAGAGCTTCATGAAATGTGTTTCCATAGCCAGGCATCTGCATCCAAACCTTACATCAACAAATGCAATGCAAAGCGTCGGATGCAGTGGTTTACAGCACACTGCCACTGGACTCTAGAGCAGTGGAGAGATGTTCTCTGGAATTACAAATTATGCTTCTCTGTCTGGCAATCTGATGGACATGTCTACATTTGGCGGTTGCCAGGAGGGCGGTACTTGCCTGACTGCATTGTGCCAAGTGTAAAGTTTGGTGGAGGGGGGATTATGGTGTGGGGTTGTTTTTCAGGGGTTGGGCTTGGCCTCTTAGTTCCAGTGAAGGGAACCCTTAAGGCATCAGCATACCAAGACATTTTGGACAATTTCATGCTCCCAACTTTGTGGGTACAGTTTGGGGAATGCACCTTCCTTTTCCAACATGACTGCACACCAGTGCACAATTCAAGGTCCATAAAGACATGGATGAGCGAGTTTGGGGTGGAGGAACTTGACTGCCTGCACAGAGTCCTGACCTTAACCCGACAGAACACCTTTGGGATAAATTAGAGTGGAGACTACACGCCAGGCCTTCTCATCCAACATCAGTGCCTGACCATGCGCTTCTGGAAGAATGGTCAAACATTCCCGTAGACACTCCTAAACCTTGTGAACAGCCTTCCCAGAAGAGTTAAAGCTGATTTAGCTGCAAAGGGTGGGCCAACTAAATATTTAACCCTACATACCAAGGCTGGGCTGCCATTAAATCTCATGTGCGTGTAAAGGCAGGCTTCCCAATACCTTTGGCAATATAGTGTATGTGTATGTAGTGGATTAATGCTTGTGAAACGTGTGTGAAAAGAATGTATTACAAAAAAGAGACTGTTGGGGTGTGGTCTGGATGCAGACAAAGATGGCTGCTTGAAACTATTCCTCTCACACGCCACAATCCATTTTTCTACTCCCCAGGGAAGCAAACACTCTAAAGATGGGCAAATCTAATCAGAGTCAGTTCCCCTTGCGATCCTGCTCACACCGGTATACCAGCACACAACTCAGCCACAACATACTGGAGATCTTCTGATCTCAAGCTCGGGAAGCGGTGACCTCCTCCTCTTAGACCTCAGGCGGCTCCACTAGATCTACTAGCGGGAGTCTGACCAAACCCACTGGCACTCAGCCATCCATGACTCCTCTGCTTCCAGCTAAAGCCCTCAGTCTAGATGACCTCCACACAGTGGCAGCGGATATCATGGAAACACTCTCAGCAGCAATCTCAAACCTCAGCATGGGTATTCATGCTGTGGCAGCTAGATTGGAGAAGTTGTATGAAGTTACCACCCGCCATGATACAGCTTTACATGAGGAAAAAAATATCATTGATTCTTATACAGTACAGATGCGAGGCATCCTATAGAACACCTAGACAACTGGGGTCGTTGGCACAATCAGAGGCCTCCCTGAGTCAATAGAGACTGGACAACTAGCTAAAGCACTGTTGGACATTTTTAACGACCCTCTAGGCAGGCCTCTAGACATACCAATTTAAATGGAGCACTTTCACCGAGCCCTGTGGCTTAGGGTAGAGATAACGTCCCCCCCAGGGATATCATCTGCTACTTTGTGAAGTTCCAGCTTAAGGAAGAAATCTTGTGCAGATCCAGAGCCAGAGGGTGCATCCTATGTCATGGTACTCATGTCAAGCTATATCAGGAGTTATCCCAGATAACTCTGCAGAAGCACAAATATCTCCAGCCCCTGCTGGAACTCCTCAAGCAAAAAAGTATACCATATGGATGGAAGTTTCCTTTCTGACTGCCAGTGTGCTCAGCTGGTCACAACGCACAATTAAGGGTCAAAAAAGATCTCCCATCCTTCTGCAAATGCCTGGACCTTCCCTTGGTAGAGCTTCTAGAATGGTTCAGTGATCTCCACCTTCCAGACAGAATCAATGGAGGTACAACATCAAAATCGATTCTCTATCCATAGAAGATATTGACCTCCAACCCACACTTCACCTACACTGGCTAATTGACACTTACCTGGTGAGGGTAGTGTCCCTGCATCACCTGCTCACCGCAAAGCCAGACGTGAATAACCCTCAAGGAACCAACTCTACTGTTGAACCCAGCTATGATATCCGCACATTCTAAACATCTTTTCTTGAGCGTATAGGATGTGAGTATGATCACCATGTTCTGATATCGTCCATCGCTCATTTTCTTTTTCTTTTTCTCTTTTTTTACGCTTTTTCAAGTATCCTCAAGAACACTATACATGTTTTACTGTATACTTGCTTGGACCTTTCCAGGGGGAATAGGGGAAAAAAGGGGAACCCTACCATTATGATGCCTCATGGTCTTAGGCTGTCTTCATGATCACCATTAGCCACATGCCTATGGCCAATGAGAGAGGCCTTCTAAAAGTGTCAAATAGGCCATACATCCATAAGTTCTCCTTTGGTACACCGAAGGGATCGCTTACTATTGAACCCTTTACAATGATGTCTTTCCTTTTATATAGCTCTCCAACTCTGGGAGCAACTGAATTTAAAGTGGAGCTCCACCCAAAAGGGGAAGTTTTGCTTTAAGGACTGCTCCCCCGCTCACCATTAAGGATTGACACCTTTGGGGGACGGGTACCCGAATTTGACAGGTACCCACTCCCACTTCCCGTCCAATCGCCTAGGCGATCGGAAACTGAAGGTGTCCTCCCTTCCTGTAGTCTTTTGGGACATGTGACAGGTCCCAGAAGACTACAGGACCATTCATGAAGCGCAGCGCTACTCGCGAATGAGCAGTGGGTACCCGGCTGTGAAGCCACAAGCTATTACAGCCGGATGCCCACACTGAAGATGCCGGCCTCCTGGAATACAGGATAGCCAGTGAAACAGGCTGCGGGGAACACACCACGGGACTGAGGACCACGTAAGTGGTTGTTTTTTAAAAGTCAGCAGCTACAGTTTTTATAGCTGCTGACTTTTATTTTTTGACAGGGTGAGTGGAACTCTTCTTTAATCCATCTGTCCTCCATAAGATAATATTCTATTATATTGATCCAAAAAACTCAGCCTACCTACAGTATGTAACCAAGTACATCTACCTATTGACATCACTACCAGGGTTCTATTCTACCATACTTGATACATTAGAAGTATTACTTATCACCCCATCCACAGTATAGCTTCTATATCACTAACAGTATTATATACTTCTATACAGATAGTCTGAATTATCATTAATGTGATGGAGCTATGCTCCTTACCCACGCCACATTTTTTATATCTATATAGCTCATAATCCTTCAAAAACCCAATTCCCCCTTGCTTCCACATAGTCTTCTCCCCCCCCCCTTCTCATAACCCCCTATTACCCTTCTTCCCTTACCCCCCTCCCCCTTCCCTATTTCCTCTGCCTTCTATTCACCCTTCTTTCCCTCATTCATCTTCCCATCCCCACCCATTTAGATTCCATATGTATATGGTTACCCCCATACTGACACCCTTTGTCTCACGAAGAATATAATCTTCGTGAGACAAAGCATTATTATCAAACACAACTGAGCTGTAAATGCTATGCCTCACTTCCCTGGAAACTGGTTCACAATGAAATAACCCAGGGCATCCATTTTCATATCAGAAAGCAGTAGACAGTTCTGCAAAGGAAGAAAGATTGCTCCAGAAATGTTATTATATAGTGTACACAATGTCTGACTCTAACAGCGGCCAAGCATGTTTGTAGTGTGCCTAATATGACTTTCATGTTTTTGCGGGTTTACCCTCTGACTCCCTAAGGCAGGGGTCTCCAAACTTTCTAAAGAGAGAACCAGTTCACTGTCCTTCAAACGTTAGGAGGGCTGGACTGTGACCAGCAGGAGAAGAACATGGTATTAGGGGGGGAAGAGGTTCCCATTATTAATATCAGTGGGAGAAATAAAGCTCCATCATTGGCATCACTGGGAGGAATAGTGCCTTATCATTGGTATCAGTGGGAGGAACAGTACTCCATCCTTGATGTCAATAGGAGGAATAGTGCAAAAAAAAACCCCACAATGAAAGGATAAAGCACTTCAAAGGCTAAAGAACAGCATAAATGTATTATAGAATGTAAACAGTGAACAATTCAGTGCATAAAACCATCCATCCCCTACCCCACACACACAACAACCCCCACCCAAGAAGGCCCCCCAAGAAAAGCAGAACCCCCCCAAAATAGGACCTCACCCCCACCCTCCTCAGGTCACCCCCAACCCCCACAGAGATTCCCCCCTACAATCCCCCCTAAATCTCCCAAAAGTGAAAGGATAAGGGTGACACGGGCCAGCCCTCCACACCTCTCCCTGTCCTCCTTTACTGTGCTGATGGAAACTCCCTAGAGACCCTGCTGTGATATGTGCTAACGGCCAGGATGATAACCAGCGATTGTGTCAACTCCACAAGGTTATTCCTCTTAGAGCAGTGTTTCTCAACTCCAGTCCTCATGGACCCCCAACAGGTCATGTTTTCAGGATTTCCCTCAGATGAAACAGCTGTGGTAATTACTAAGGCAGTGAAACTGATCAAATCACCTGTGCAAAATAATGGAAATCCTGAAAACATGACCTGTTGGGGGTCCATGAGGACTGGAGTTGAGAAACACTGTCTTAGAGGAAGGCAATGAAGCAACAAGGTGCCAATAAAAGTTCACATGTATCTCTGTATATGAAATGCTCAATTGCTCCAGTGTTCACATCACCATAATCAGAGCTTCAGAAAGGACATATAATCGGCACTTGACAGGTCCAGCCTACACTCTGGTAGCTGATTGACTTTGTAGTCCATAGGCTGTAGGATTTGTCCATCACTCCAATGCAACAGGTAAATGGAACAGTCTCACCATGTGGATCTCAGGACATCTGTGCTGGTAGAGTTAACCAGATAATCATGCAGTCCCAGATAGGAATGTTCAAAGGATGAAACGGCACAGCTTGCAGCACAATGCAGTATGCACACAGCAGGTCAGGAGAGACGGATTTCAGGATTCCACAGGTATGAGAACATACTCTATTAACTCTTTCCTTAACTATTCATCATCATGGGTAATATATATATATATAATTGTATGCCCATGCAATAAGATTTATATTGGTAAGACTAAAAGAGAATTTAGACGTAGAATAGGTGAACATCTAGCCAGTATTATGAGTAAAGATGATGAGTCTTCATTAGCCTTTCACTTCGCACAATACCATAATTCATCCTTGAAAGGAATAAATTGTGCAGCCATTTTTCAGCTGTCTTTGTCAGAGGAGAGGTGATAAGGACAAGATCTTGTTACAAAAGGAAGCAAGATGGATTTTTTTTACTAAATACTATGAGCCCACTTGGATTTAACAATGATCTGTCCTTACAGCCATTTTTATAAAAAAGAGATTTTCACCTATCGATGTTAATGTGATGTTGGTGGATGTGTGGAGTTTGAGATATGGAGAAGAGATACACAAATACCTTTAGGGTTCCCATGTAGGGTATCAGGTATTTGATTTGTATCTGTTATATACTTAAGACTGGAGGATTTTCTTCCCCCTTTTAGGACTCCACATGTGGACCAACCAGGAGGGGGCACACTCACGGTTTATCCCAGGTGGCTGCTTTAATAGGTGGAACATAGAATGATGATGTAGATATATAGGAATGTCAGCCACCCAATCTATAGCTACACCCTGAAGAAGCCACGGTCAGTGGGAATGGCTAAACATGTAGGCAGAAGGGATCATGTTCCCCTTCCACATGCAGTCCCCTGCTGAGAAGCCGGAGTGCATGCCAGGTCTCCTGACCCACTGTGTGCATACTGCATTGTGCTGAAGCTGTGCTGTTTCATCCTTTGGACATTGCTATCTGGGACTGCATGATTATCCAGTTAACTCTACCAGCACAGATGTCCTGAGATCAACATGGTGAGGCTGTTTCATTTACCTATTGCATTTGAATGATGGACTTATCCTACAGCCTATGGACTACAGAGTCAATCATCTACCAGAGTGTAGGCTGGGCCTGACAAGTGCTGATTATATGTCCTTTCTAAAGCTCTGATTATGGTGATGTGAACACTGGTGCAATTGAGCATATCATATAAAGAGATACATGTGAACTTTTATTGGCACCTTGTTGCTTAATTGCCTTCCTCTAAGAGGAATAACCTTGTGGAGTTGACACAATTGCTGGTTATCATCCTGGCCGTTAGCACATATCACAGCAGGGTCTCTAGGGAGTTTCCATCAGCACAGTAAAGGAGGACAGGGAGAGGTGTGGAGGACTGGCCCATGTCACCCGGATCCCTCCACTTTTGGGGGATTTAGGGGGGATTGTAGGGGGGAGGGGGATGTCTCTGGGGGTTGGGGGTGTCCTATTTTGGGGGGGTTCTGAGTTTCTGGAGGGGTTGTTTTGGGTGGCGGTTGTTGTGCATAGGGGGGAGGGGATGGATTGGTTTATGCACTGAATTGTTTATTGTTTACGTCCTATAATAAATGTATTCTGTTCTTTAGCCTTTGAGGTGCTTTAACCTTTATATTGTAGGGTTTTTTTCTGCAGTGGGTTCTTTTTGGATGCGTCTCCCCCTTAATACATTGTGTAGTGGGGGTTTGGCATCAGCAGATGTACCACTCCCAGGATAGGCTCTAGAGCCATTGGGGGTGTTTCAATAGGAGGAATAGTGCCCCATCATTGGTGTCAGTGAGAGGAAAAGTGCCACATAAAGGGCCAGATAAAAGCAGGCAAAGGGCCACATCTGGCCCCAGGGCCGTAGTTTGGAGACCACTGCCCTAAGGAGAAGAGGAACAGGAGTCAAATACACCTTGTGCTCCTCACAACGCAATGAACATCTTTGGTCTGAGGCAACTTTCTACATAAATCTATTTGCCACTATGAGTAGCTCTCAAGCTCTTCTTGACTTTTGTGTGGCTAAATCGTAACTGTGTAATGGTTTGTTTGTTTGTTCTTCAATCCACCAGGAACAACTACCTCTTCTCTCAACCCTTGTTGCGTAAGGAATTGTATGACAGTAAGTGTTCCTGCTTACTATTCTCCGCCCATTATACACAATGGCTTACTATTTTCTGTTCATATCCTCTCTGCAACAGGGAAGGTGCTAATTTACCACACTTATAGACCTAACCACTCTAGAGGCCCCTATATCCAGCAGAATCTCCCCCAAATATGTGCCATGTGACATATACTCACAAACATTCCTAATCTAACACCTCACTAGAGTGTTACATACACCCTTCACACCTTATGCGCCACTCCTTAGGTCTCACTTTTGACCATGTGTAGGACCCCAGATATAGACCTTAGTCTGAGAACATTTTGTTAATATTTAGAAGGGACCACTCTAGCTCTTCCAATGAACGCACTCATCCAACTACAAACCATATGCATATACCCCTCCCTTGGCAAAGAGATCCAGCATAATTTCTCTTAATCGCTTTAGGACCTTTGGAGGGTAGCAATGGAAATATACTACAGTTTCTATGCCTTTGTCATGTACCTGGATAGTGAGCCTGACTTGAAGAGGCAAGCCTCCCATACAACTCTGGCTCAAGGACCGCTGATGGTGAGACAGCAGTCGCAGGGGCACGGTGGGGTATGAGTGCCTGTGATCAGTCCAGTAATAGCTGGTAAGGATTTGTAGGCAGGGAGCAGGGTTCTGATGCAGCCGTGCTGGATGGATGGATACCCGAGAGCAGCGTGCTGAGGATGCAGGGTCAGACAAGCCGGGTTTGGTATTGGTCAGGCAAATCAGGCTTAAAGCATCAGGAGGACGACAGTCGGGTCACAGGCCAGGTCAGCAACGGAGGATCAATCAGACAGGAGCAGAGACAGAAGGATAATCGAAGGCAAGCCAAAGGTCAGGGCAAGTAGCGATTAAGCTGAGGTCAAGAACAAGCTGGTTCGGTATCAGGAGACAATCACAGGAATCGGGGAACACGAGCAGGGATAAGACCATACGGCAATGGGACAACTACTGCAGCCAGTTTAAATATCCCTTTTGGTACCAGCATTAGTGTGCGCACCTATGTCCAAGTGCCTGAACATCTGCTTGGCTCGTAAGGACTTTGCCATGCGCCTATTTGTGCGGCGCGGAACTTCACCTGCACTATGGACAGGCCTTTCCTGACAGCCTTCTTTTCATTACATAAACCAATCTATAACATCCTCTCCCACCCAACTACCTCCCACCACAGCAAGGGCTACACACCTGTGCTGATTTACTCTAACACTCTTACAATTCAGGACAAGAGTGCGGGCCTCTCCTACCCGTTGGTCCACTCCTTCCTTTCTCATACGCTCCCTTCTTCACACACTACACACATTTATTTCCTTTTTATGAAAGTAGCTATCTTCAACAAACTCTTTCACCCTTCTCTTCCCTCCTCCACCCCCCTTTTTTTTTATTTTAACCACACAGGCGATAGTCTTATCCTGTTGCCACTATGTCCTCTGCACACCACACTTCTGCAAAGGCAAACCTTAAAATATCCTTTAACGCTAAAGGTCTCAAGCTACCTGAAAAAAGGTCCCATCTTTTACTCTATATGAAAACACTGTTGTCCTCTTGCAAAAAAAAAAAAAGATGTCTTCTTGCAGGAAACACACTTCCACTCTGACAACATCCCTAAACTGAAAAATGATTTCCCAATAATATACCACGCAACTAATAAACTAACTAAAACGACAGAGGTAACCATCCTGCTTTCCAAGAACCTTCCTTAAGTCATTGATTCATTATTCGATGAGGAAGGACGCTACCTATTTCTTAAGGGAACGATTTGGGGGAGGCCAATCACTGTAGCGAACATATATACCCTGAACACTTTCCAAGTTAGCTTCTTTCGCAAAATAACCATGTTTCTAGCCTCATTTCAGACCGGCATTCTCATAGTAGAAGGCGACTTGCCCTAAACCCACTCCAGGATACTTCCTCGGGCACTTCCTCCTTACCTTATGCCTTAAGTAATATTAAAATTCAACTACAAGAACTTCTCTTACATGACTCTTGGCACTCCCTCCATTCAGGGGAAAAAGATTAGATCTTCTATTCTTCACCACGTAATTGCTACTCCAGAATAGTTTACCTTTGGATCGCACAAAAAGACCTCCCTTTCCTCACATATGCAACACTCGAACCAACAAATATGTAATTAGGGGCTCCTTACTGGCTATGGCAGCAGAGTGGAGAGCTAACCAAGCCTCCATCGATGTCCTATTAAAACAAATACAAACCCTACAACAAGCCCATAAGCTGACAAGAGCGCAACAAACTCAAGTTAAATTGCTTCAAACTCGTCAGCTCTTAACAGAAAATTACACCTTATCACGAAAGCTTTTTTATAAGCATAGCAACAAAAGCTGCAAACTGCTAGCTAAAGCCCTACAATCCAAAAGAGCTACCATCACAATATAGTCAATCCACACACCACAGGGACAATATCTCTTCACTAGCGAGGACATCGCAAACCACTTTGCACAGTACTATTCCGGGTTATATAACCTACCTCCTGAGCAACAACCACTAAATGATTAACGGTCACACCAGTTAATCATTGAAGATTTTATAAACCATTATAGTCCAAAACCAATCTCCACATAACAAGCCCGCAAAATAGATAGACCATTTACACTAAAAGAGCTCACACTGGCATTAAGGCCAATGAAGTTAGGCAAAAGCCCATGTCCTGATGGATTCTCCCTGGCCTACTATAGAACATTCTCTGAAACTTTACTTCAACCCTTCCTTCAAGCGTTTAATCAATTGCCAGATACTTCAACCACATTTACTAATATGCTTGAAGCATATATCTTGGTTATCCCTAAACATGGCAAAGACCCAACCCTAGCTTCTAACTACAGACCAATATCTTACTGAACCTAAAGATCTTTACCAAGATCCATGAAAACCGCCTACTCCCTGTCACAGATCCAACCCACACGCACATGCCCACAGCGACTAGCTAACCAAGGCACGCACATGTGGCCGTGACTTGGGGTAAGAGGGAATAAGGGGGACTTAATCTGAATATATATAAGTATATAAGACTGGCCATGATATACTTTCACAGCCCGCACTACCTCTGGCCACCACTAGAGGGAGACTCCACTCCAATCCAGCTAGCTGACCACACACACAGGCAGATACAATCTGGTGCACTAATTAGGGTTGAGGAGCAGCCTAGTGATCGACACACCTTTCTAGGATTCCTCCAGCTATCCTACCAGCTAGAACCGTGGTGTTAATCACTCTTCCACTGTCCACACACCACCACACCAGACACACCACAAATGGTAGCTTGCACCACCCAACAGTTTTACTGGCCTGCTGGACCACCACACACACACAGATCTCCGTCTGGCAGACCTGTTACTTTTACAATCTGCATGCAATCTGCCAACATGCAGTGCAATTGCATACAGATTGGCAATGAACCTGACCGAGCATATAAAGACACTGCAATACAATACAATCTAATCTCTCTGGAGATATGAGCCTGAGCTTAAGTACCCAGAAGTCACTTTTATGATTTAATATCCTGTAAGTGGACAGTGCATAAAATATGTACAAAGTATAGAAAGTTACAGAAAATACAAGAAGAAACACAATTGGCTATTGACTATAAAATAAAAGGGAAATAAAAACAGAAATAAAATTTTTACCAAGAGTTATCCTGCGACTGGAGCAAGTCAGAGAAAGTCCGCAATCCGTCAGTCAATAGAACTGGCTCCATACGAATCACGACGTCCATATCTCAAGTCCTCAATTTATGGGAATATGGACGTAGGCTGGGCATTAGCCCTTGGCCAATCGACTCTGGGGGTGTTCCTGTACCAGCCCACAGGATGTTCTGGCTACTGAAATGGCCAAAGTCGATTGGACCAGGAACGGTTTGAATCACCAAGTCAGGAATTGAATTTCCGACACCAGTGCATCAGTCCGAGCGTGACGGTACCAATCACTGTTCAGCTGTCGCAATTAGGCGCCATATAACCATTTTCTGCATTTTTCTTGCATTCCATATAGGCTACAAATACAGTCTTACATGCAGGTGTAGCCTACAGTGTGTCTAATCAGAAGGAAGTATTTTCATCTCTCTGTAACTAATATTTTAGCTTTTATGAAAGATAAAATATATTCCTTTGATCTGCTGATATAATTTGTAGCTCCCAGACAGATCGGAGCCCCCCTGGTCTCCTGCAGCCGAAATGTCTGGCGTTCCTCTTTTAAACTTCAGGAAGGTGGCAAAGTCTGATTTTATTTATATATATATATATATATATGTGTGACAAATCTTATTGGCATCTAGGTGTCACTTCCAGCCTAGAAGCTGCTCTGTCTTTTCAGATGCTAATGGGTGAGCACATGTCTCTGAATATCTATGACTGAATATATAACAAGGAATTAAACTAAATTTACAATTACATATTGCTACAGATCACATCTCAGTCCAATCACTTAAATCCCACATCTACGTTACACTCCCATTACTCACAGGCTTAATATCAGAAGACCAAGTGGGCTTTATCCCAGGCAGAGAAGCCAGGGATAATACCCTGAAAGCCCTAAACATCCACCACTGGCTCACAAAACACAACTATCCTGGCTTTTTTCTATCCTTAGATGCTGAAAAAAGCATTTGTCAGACTGGCCTGGGACTATCTTGAAACTGTTTTAAGGGCCTTCGGTTTAGGGCCTATGCTTACTCTCTTCATAATGTCCTTATATACCAATCCTACAGCGAAAGTCAGATTTAACGGCCTCCTGTCAAACACATTTACTATCAGAAATGGCACCCAACAAGGTTGTCCCCTATCACCCATATTATTTATTTTAATCCTAGAACCCCTATACACCACATTTGTGACAATACAGATATTAGAGGTGTAAACATAGCTGGCAAACCATATAAATTGGCTGCTTTTGCAGATGATATCCTATTATTCCTCTCGGAACCCCTGGTCTCCAAACCCAATAATAAAGAATTTTCGCCTGTAACAATACATAGCAAATTTCAAAATTAACTTTTCCAAATCCCAAGCCCTCAATATATCATTATTGCCATCCAAAACATCACAGTGTCAGCACAACTTCCCCTTCAAATGGCAATCAGAAGCCATAACATACCTAGGAATCCAACTTCCCCATCATATCCTCAATTTATACACAAAAAATGATTTACCGATTCTCCGTGCTCTCACAGAAGGCCTTAAAAAATGGAGCAAACCCCACTTCTCCACAGACACGTACATGCATCAAAGTCTCCATCCAAGAGAACAATTACAAAATTCTGTCTCATTGGTATCAAACACCCTCCCATTTACACAAACTTGATGCTTCTATCTCAGACCATTGTTGGAGATGTCATCAAACAGTAGGTACCTTACTACACATATGGTAGGAATGCCCACTAATACAACCATTCTGAAGGGGATACACGATCCAATAACCAGAATCGCCACCTACTCTCTAGACTTTACGCCTGCACAATACCTCCTTCATCACCACTCATTTAGGAATATACCTTACTTTAAATAACTGACCATGCTGTTAGTAAACTCCACTAAAATGTGTATACCCAGGCTGTGGGGTACTCCTAGAATTCCCACTTTAACAGATTGGTATGCGTGCATCAATAACATTGCCGAGATGGAAGAAATAATTTCGATTGCCCACGACTCCCCCTCTAAATTCACTTCTACCTGGGCATGTTGGATCCATTTCCAGTCCTTTAATGACTATTCCTGGATAATGGGTCCCCACATATCTAAGTATACTTGATCTGATACTTAATTAGGACATTACATAACTTCCAAATACTCTTGACAGATCTAAAACATAACCCTCTCTTAACGAAGATTCGCTGTACTTATAAGACTGCTAATTGTTAATGCCAATAAACTTTTGTTTGGAAAAAAAAAAAGACTGTCCATAAGAGAGAAGGAACAAATCTGAGAAAAGGTTACTTTATTATCTACTTAATTGCATGCTCAAATGAATCATTTTATCAAGTTCAGGAAAAAATGTACACACCACTGGATCTCTTTTGTCGGTTCTGTTTAGATTTTTCCATACCCTCTTTTCATTTTTACATTTAATTTAAATCGGTGAAACTCCTCCTCTCAAACAATACCAGCCCACCAAAGCAAGGATAACCGCACTTTTGAAAGACATTGGATAAACATATGTAATTACTACACAAGTCCTTAAGAACTGTAATGCTATTGTAATAGATTCTCTATTTCAGTCCGCAGCTAGCTTTTATTTTTTTAAAACTACCAAGAGAATAAAATATAGCTACCCCACACACACACCCACATAATTTGTGTGCACAGTCCCTCACAATGCAAATACTAACCTATTTACCGTTTGGATGCTTCATGCTTTGAGTCTAAAAATAGTGATTGCGACTGACACATGAATGTATGTATGTTAGAAATTAACACACATACAAAGAATTAATAAAAATCTGGTAATAATCTTTGCACGTGGTGGGCAGGTTTATTTGCCAAGAAGCTCAACACAGAGGTTGTAAGATGAAAGACAGACAGAATATATTGAATATATTCATCTATCACAGAGACTTTATTTTGGATACAATGGGTTGGTTTAGTAAAACTGGAGACTGCTAAATCTGGTGTAGCTGTGCATGGTAGCCAATCAGCTTTTAACTTCAGCTTGTTTAGTTAAGCTTTGACAAAAAAAAACTGGAAGTTGAATGGTTTCTATGCAGAGCTGCACCAGATTTTGCACTCTCTAGTTTTAGTGAATCAACCCCAATGGTTCTTAAAGCAGAACTTCAGGCAAAAACTTCTTTACATGTCCTTGTTACTGATTTCCTACCTTCACTGAATATGTCATCCAATATGTCATCTGGTTCACTCGGTAGTTGCTCTGAAATAGCCTATTCATTTTCATATCAAACCATTAATTCTCTTTGGCTTTCTGATTGTAAGACCAGTAGATGCTATGCTTCCTATTCCCTCAGCCATTGGTCTTGGCACATCCCTCCTTCTTTCTCCAGGAAGCAGTGATGTAATTCAGCCCCAGTGGCGGGTAAACCAAGACTCATTCAACATGTACAGGTCTATTATATTAACCAGACTGCATACGTACCTCATCCCTAATATATCATACAAAGAGAACAAAAACTGATGGGATTTACTTGTACAAAAAACCAACAACCTCATGTTGTCATGTGAGTTTGCGGAGAAGGGTCTTTTCTGCAAGATTTTTGTAAAATTATAATTGTATGACTAATGAGAGATAGATAGATAGATAGAGATATATATATATATATATATATATACAGTATACCCATCTTCCAGTTAGGGCATCGGATTTCTTTGCCTCCAATGTTTGGGGTACTGAAGAAGCTAATAAGTGAAATGCATCAACCTCTGAATGACATACTGTAGATGCCACAATACATGATGCTGTAAAAAGTGTGATGTGAAGATCCTTCAAGAAACTGTATCTATGTAATACTGAAATAACTCCTATGGAATATGTACAAGAAAAGAGGTAATGACTTGTAAACAATGTAATAAACATGTAATATATTCTAGATTAACCACTTGACCTCCATAAGGTTTTACTCCCTTCATGATCAGGGCATTTTTTTCTACTCAGCACTGTGCTGTTTAACTGGCAACTGGTGCAGTCATGCAACATTGTACACAAATTAATTTTATATTGTTTGTGTGAAAGTTATAGCGTATACAAACTATGGCATGTGTGCTGGATTTTAAGCAGCTATGATGCTATACTGGTAATGGCAGTGATTATTGAATTATAGTGTGACTGTGATAGTGTGGCAGGGAATCTGCCACTAACATACACTGGTTAGGAGGTGACTTACTGACGTTGCAGGTAACACTAATACAGTGATCAGTGAAAAACTGTACACTGTACTAATGTCACTGGCTAGTTAGGTGTTAACATCTAAGGCCAATTGAGGGGGTAACTGTGTGTCTAACAAGTGTAATGTGTGTAATGTGTTCTGCTTTTGATTACTGATCTGCCTGCTTTTTCCCTACTTTTCAGAGAGAAGAAACAGATGGTGTGCTCTGTACACAGAGTTCTGTGTGTTTGCAAACACAGAACTCTGTGCTGTGATTGGATACAACCAATCAGGAGGTTTCAGCTGAAATCTGCTGCCAAACTTGTGCTCTGTCCAATGACAGCACTGGTTGGCAGGGAGCAATCGCATTCATGCCCCAAGCCTGAACGAAAGCTGGCAATGTACATATACGTTGCCGTGCCTGTAACTGCTGCTCACCGGTAGTATATTTGCTGTTAGCAGTCAGCTGGTGGTTAAGCAGAAAAAAGTACAATAGCAATATATTTTTTAATTCCTTATATGTTGCATGCATGCTTAGAATTTACTATCTAAAGTGATGGGAGTGAAATAAGAAATAGCAATTGCTTTGTCATAATTAAGCAAACTTTCTTCAACAGAATATTCAATAAGCCAAATGGGGCTCTCAGTATCACCAGAGTACCACATCCCGTAACAAGAAATTTCTAAAAAAACAATACACCTCAGGATTTTAAAGGTACCATGTACAGATATAAGTTTTTTTTTTTTTTTTTTTTGTTTTTTTTTTGTTTTTTTTTTTTTTTTTTTTTTTTTTAGATTTTTATAGGATAAAACGATAACATTTTATTAACCATTAATATAAAACATAATTAAAACTGTACAAACGCAGTAGAGGCCTCTTATATATTTCAGCTTCTGATAGATACTTTGACATGTTTTTCCATGTGTAGCTTTATCTGAAAGATTTATTTAACTACAAGAAATGTACACCACTTGAAAAGTCCTCATTTACATAGAAAGAATCCCCAGGTTGACTTTCTAGACCGCTATCTACTGTACACTCTGATCAGGTTAGTTTCCTCCCCCATCGGCAGGTGGCAGATCAAGTGTGTTGAGTGATAAATCTCACTATTGCGCTCCTGGGATGGGGAAGGCTCAAGACATGGGGTGCTCTAATCCCTTGACATACGAAAGGCATTTGATTACCTCTCGTGGTCCTACCTCTTTCGGATGTTGGAACAATGGAACTTTGGTCCCAAATTTATTGCTTCGCTTCATTCACTTTATAGTAATCCAACAGTGCAGATCTCTTTTCAAGGCCATATATTGGCACCATTCACTATCTCCTCCTGCCCCCACCAGAGGTGCCTGCTTTCTCCTTTACAATTCATCATAGTGATAGAGACCCTCGATATAGCAATCCGTCAGGACCCAAACATATTATGGATCACGAGTGGGGACCAAAATCATAAATATTTTTTACTTTTTTGTATCACTTTTTTTACAGATGACCTGCTTTTATTTGCTACCTCCCCACATACTACCTTGCCACACTTATTTTTCTTATTGGACTAGTTTGGTCAGATTTCAGGCCTGAGGGTCAGTTGTGCCAAATCAGAATGTTAACCTAGCTATGAATGTTAACCTACCAAGTACTGTGCACAGAAGCCTTCAGAATCTCAATACCCATTCATGTGGCAAACAACTTCACTCCCTTATCCTGGGGTTAAATTTACCTCCAAAATTATGTCATTTTATAAAGTAAATTACCCAGAACATTTTTATAAATTGTTGGAGGATGTGAGGACCTGGTCAGATGCAACCATGTCTTGGATGGGTAGAATCGCATCCATGAATGAGTGAAAATGACAGTATTGCCAAAGATATTATTTTATTTTAGAACCCTACCTATCTCATTGCCAATGAAGGACTTAAGACCGTTCCAAACAAAAATCTTCAATTTTATCTGGGGCACAAAGGGCAGTAGACTGGCTTGGAAGAACAATGTCCGCTCCAAAGGATCTGGGGGGTTTTGAGGGTCTGGGGGCCAAGATTTCTGGAAATACTACATTGCAGCTCAACTCACACAATCATGTCAATTGCATCATAAACACTATAGACCAGATTGGGTATCTATAGAGGCTCAAGGTTGCTCCCCAGTGCCAACAGGCTTGGTTCTTTAGCTCCCTTCAAAATACCGAAGGGCCATTCTGTGCCCTATATTTTCCCACGCTATAGGCTTATGGCAATCAACCTGCAGACAGTGACCTCTAAGTTCCCCCCACACCTTCGTAGCACCCCTTTTAAATAGACCACTATTTCCACCAGGCATGTCACCTGCTCATTCTGTTGGTGGATGAACCAATGTCTCTATCGTATAGGACAATTTATAGACCATGGGGTGTATGTCCCTTTTCATATTATATACAAGATCTGGAGATCTCCCCCTCTGCAAGCTTCCACATACAACAAATACACCATTTTCTCTGTTCTTTACAGAAGAAAAGTTCTGAGCTTGCAGTCCGAACACAGTTTGAAAACAGATGTATACAAGAGACCCTCCAGAGGGGTTGCATCTCCATGTTGTATAAATCTTTTGTCTTTCCCCCATTGAAACTTCCCCACCAAATTGCTTGGGAGAGGGACTTGGGCATTTCCCCTGATGTGGAGGAATGGTGGACTTGGTCTACACGCATACATAAGGGAATAATGAATGTAGCCCTGATCGAAACTGAGTGCTTGCAAGATGGTACTTAGTACCTGAGCATCTTTCAAAAATGTACCTAGGCTCGTCACCCTTCTGCTTTAGGGGCTGTGGCCAAGTTGGCTCCGCTCTCCATACGTGGTGAACCTGCCCCAAGGTCTGGCATTTTTGGATATGGGTTCATTCATTAATCTGCTCAGTAACTATGGTTAATATTACCAATGATCCTTTGATCACATTGCTAAATGAATCTGTAGACAATACTCCGCACTCCATGCACACTGTGATTTATTATATGTTTCTGGAGACCAAAATAGCTATTGCTACTGCTTGGAAAAGCCTCGTGATTGACTTAGCCTTAATGAAACAGAAGCTAAATATGGATCATGCTACATGAAAAACTTGTTAGTGTTCTGCGGGACAAACAACCCGTTTGAAAAAAATATGGCATCCCTGTTATCCTACCTGCAGGTACTGGATACTTAAGGTTGACATCAGCCTGGATGGCGGATTTCCCAGATGGGCGTATCTTCACTCTACCCTTCTCCCTTTTTTTTCTCTTTCTTCTTCTGCTTTCCTTCTCTTCTTTTATCCTCACTTGCTCTGTCTGTTTCATTTATTTTTGTGCAAGTTTGGTCCGCCTTTTGGATCTTTGCTTTGGGTTAAAGATTCTAGTATAGACTGTATAGGTGATACATCCCCATGAGGATGTGAAGATGATATATTTGAACCAACCAAATTTTTTTTTCCTTCCTTCTTTTGAGCCATTTCTGTCCGATAAACAAGTCTGCCATTTATTTATTTATTTCAGGTACTTGTATAGCGCTGTCAATTTACTCAGCACTTTACATATATATTGTACATTCACATCTGTCCCTAACCCTCAAGGGGTGTACAATCTAAGGTCCCTAACTTGCATTCATACATACACATACTAGGGCCAATTTAGACAGGAGCCAATTAACCTACCAGCATGTCTTTGGAGTGTGGGAGGAAACCCACACAAGCACAGGGAGAACATGCAAACTCAAGGCAGGTGGTGCTGTGGTTGGGATTTGAACCAGCGACCCTAGTACTGCCAGGCAGAAATGCTAACCATTTAACCACTGTGCCGCCATTTAGTACTAAAGTGGTTCCTGTATTGGCTAGGGCCAACTACACACCATGACGGTCTTCACCTGCCCTGTTGCTGGGATGGATGGGTGCATCCTTGCCCATCCTGTCTGCTGGGCAGACACTGTTGACCTGTATCGAGTCTCTTTTTGGTTAAAGTTTCTTCTGAAGCATAGTTTATACAATGTTACACAGACTTCTCTGACTTTGATGTAGATCCTCAAATACATAAGGACTCTGGGTTCTTTACTGAACCCTTTCTTTCTCTTTCTCATACCACTCATTTTGGATGTTCTTTTATTATTGTCACCAATGTATACATCTTGACTATGTAGACAATTCACTTTGCTATATAATTTGATAATCCTGTACTGTTTATTGACATTCAAAAACTCAATAAAAAGATTGAAACAGAAAAGTGCTCATTTATATCAGAATATACAATTGTAGTGATTGCCCCAAGAAGGGGAAACAAAAAATACACTGCTCAAAAACTTAAAGGAACACTTTTTAATCAGAGTATAGCATTAAGTCAGTTAAACTCCTGGGATATTGATCTGGTCAGTTAAGTTGCAGAGAGGGTTGTTAATCAGTTTCAGCTGCTTTGGTATTAATGAAATTAACAACAGGTGCACTAGATGGGCAACAATGAGATGATCCTCAAAACAGGAATGGTTTTACAGGTGAAGGCCACTGACAGTTTTACTCATCTTTTCTTACTGTTTTTCACAAATTTTGCATTTGGCTAGGGTCAGTGTCACTACTGGTAGCATGAGGCGATGCCCGGACCCTACAGAGTTAACACAGGCAGTCCAACTCCTCCAAGATGGCACATCATTGCGTACCATTGCCAGAAGGTTTTCTGTGTCTCCCAGCACAGTCTCAAGAGCATGGAGGAGATTCCAGGAGACAGGCAGATTCCAGGAGAGCTAGACATGGCTGTAGAAGGTTCTTAACCCATCAGCAGGACCGATATCTGCTCCTTTGTGCAAGGAAGAATGAGCACGGCCAAAGCCCTACAAAATGACCTCCAGCAGGTCACTGGTATGAATGTCTCTGACTAAACAATCAGAAACAGACTTCATGAGAGTGACCTGAGGGTCTGACGTCCTCTAGTGGGTCTTGTGCTCACTGCCCGGCACCATAGAGTTCGATTGGCTTTTTCCATTAAATACCAGAATTGGCAGGTCCACCACTGGTGCCCTGTGCTTTTTACAGATGAAAGCAGGTTCACCCTGAGCACATGTGACAGACATGAAAGGGTCTGGAGAAGCAGTCAAGAACATTATGCTTCCTGTAACATTGTTCAGCATGACCATTTTGGTGGTGGGTGAGTGATAGTCTGGGGAGACATATCCATGAAGGGACGCACAGACCTGTTCAGGCTAGTCAATGGCACCCTGGCTGATATTAGGTAACGGGATGAAATCCTTGGACCCATTGTAAGACCCTACAGTGGTGCAGTGTGTCCTAGTTTCCTGCTGGTACACGACAATGCCCAGCCTCATGTGGCAAGAGTATGCAGGCAGTTCCTGGAAAATTGACAAATTGATGCCATTGAATGGCCCCCATGCTTGCCTGACCTAAATCCAATAGAACACCTCATGGGTATCATGTTTCTGTCCATCCGACGATGCCAGGTTGCACCTCAGACTTTCCAGGAACTCAGTGATGCCCAGGTCCAGACCAGGGAGGAAATACCCAAGGACACCATCCGCCGTCTCATTAGGAGCATGACCCGATGTTGTCAGGCATGCATACAAGCATGTGGGAGCTATACAAACTACTGTGTACCATTTTGAGTTGCTGCAATGAAATTTCAGCAAAATGGATTAGCCTGCTGCATAATATTTTCACTTTAGTTTTCAGGGTGTCTTTGAATTCAGTCCTCTGTAGGTTGATCATTTTCATTTCCATCAAACAGTGGGGCATGCTTACGTTCCTAACATATTACTCAGTCCATATCAGTATAGATATCCAGCATGATATTTTTCCCCATTGAGATCTGATGTGTTTTCAAAGTGTTCCTTTAATTTTTTTGAGCAGTGTGGTAGGTTCTGGATTTTACTTTTATTGTTTCCAGGTGCAGATACAGGAGACATGTGGTGCACCGCAGGAGAGGCAGGGATTGAATGTTGCTGTAGGCAGTTTTATTTGTCAGTTTTTAAAGTAGAACTAAAGGTAAAACGTTTTTTCATATTGGATAGGGTAAAACACCTGCAAGGTTTATGTTTGCCATTTGTGTCCCGTTGGGAAATTTCCCTTCACTTCCTGCCCCATAGCCAAAACAGGAAGTGAGAGAAAATCCCTCTAAAATGAGAGAATCCCAGGTTGCCACCAGGGTCACCAGAACTGATGTCCCTATTATAAGATATCCTTACTATTCTGTTCTGGGGACAACCCAAAATTTGTGATTTTCTTTTACTTTTACTTTCACTTTCAATTTCTCAAGGGACATAGGGACCAAAATAGTCCACAAAATTGTTTCAATTGTTCTATTGCTCTCAGTCCTGCACCCAAGTATTATCAAAATGTGGTTATGTTTTTGTAAGTCTAACACACAAGCGCAACAGACTCTCTTCTATGAGATCACTTGCAGCCTACACCACCTGCAGTGTCACCAAATCACCTCCTCCTCTTTCAATCATATACCTTTTCAGGATTGTATAGATCTGCAACTATAAATATTTAATTACTATTTCCTTTTGTCCTGCAGGTGTTTGCCTGGTGTCAACACCCATAATTCCACAGCCCTTAATATCAACTTGCCTCCGGATGAGGTCATAGCCTTATTGAGCTCTATATGCTATCTTGGTGTTCACATTTCAGCGAACCTTCAGGATTTGTATGAGCTCAATTTCTCTCACTCTTACGGACCTCTCTGGCTAGGCTTCAGGACTGAACTAAACGTTGCCATTCCTGGTTTGGTAGGGTTGCCGTCTTCAAGATGTTTACTTGTTCCAGACCATCCTAATTTCTATCCCACCGTCTTTCTTTTCCACAATGAGGTCTGTTCCTATCAGACTGGGACCTCCCCTGAGTCTCTACTATAGTGTCCTGACCAGGGTCGGACTGACCATTTGAAAACTCGGGCACTGCCCGAGGGCCCAGGGTCAGTAGGGGGCCCCATGAGATGCCCCTGGTACCTTTTTCATAGGCTTTTTTGAGTTTGGGCAAGGACACAGGGGCCACATAATCCCCTATTGCCCGGGGGCCCCATGAGTTGTCAGTCCGCCCCTGGTCCTTACCCTAAGGAAGTCTGATATAGCCTCACCATAAACCAGCTCTTTTGGTCCATATTGTAGTTTGGATCTTTCCTGTCTCAAATGAACTTTGGCTGACCATGTTAAAATCACCCATGTCCATTCCCCCTGTAGCCCTGCCTTGGATGCCTCCAATTAAGTGACCTCATTCGACAACCAAGCCATTTTGTCTCCCTTTTATTCTCTGATGCTGGGACTCTTTAGTTTGGGGCCTGCGTCTTTCTACGCATGTAGGCCCTATGACCTACATTTTAGGCAACCCCATGTTGACCCGGGAATAGCAGTCCCAGCCTTTCTTAGGTGGACTCGAGACAAAGTGTCTCCCATTCATTCAGCAGTGCATTGTAATAGACTGCAACAACTGACCAACCTGCTATTAAACTGCCCCACACCCCTGGACAGTGGTGGCAATACTTCCAATCACGCAATTTTGTCACCTCTCTTGCCTGGCCACTCTTGACAAAATCCTAATCTATTTGAACACTTTTAGTACACGGTTATCCTGCTGAATTGCCTGAGATGTGGCCACCCTCGGGACTCCAAGCTCTACATCTGATGGGAATGTGCACCCATACAGGATTTTTGGCATGCAAATTTTGCATCTACTGTATGATGCTATGGTAGATGCTAACACTCCTATCTCCCGTTCTATTGCTCTTCTCTCTTTACTTACGAGTTCTCTGTCCTCTGCTAAAAAGGGGATACTGCGCTTCTTCCTAATCGCAGACAGGAATGTTATTGCCAGACATTGGAAGTTCGTGGATGCTCCTATGACTGAAGAATGAATGGCTGAACTCACTTCTTTTCAATGACTGGAGGAACTGGTAGTACAACAAACAAGACTCTTCTTGTTTTCATACTGTACTTTCAGAATTCAGGCTACGGTGGTATTCCCCTTGCCCACATCCGGATTTTCTCTCACTTTTCTCTCGACTTCTTTTCCTCTTTCTTTCTTTTCTCTATTTTCCTTCCTCTCCCTTAGCTTCATAAGGAAGAGTGTTTTTTTTCATATTTGGTCCATCATCCTCCTGGTGGTGTTGAGTGTCTACTGACTCTCTGCCTTGAAGTAACTTTCCCTTTTTTTGATTTTTTTTTTTTTTGTTATGCTTTTCTTTTCTGAGAGAACCGTCTTTTTGTCCATATTGGCTGATGTTTACTATCCAAAACTCTGGCCGAGACCTCTGCGATACACCTACTGACAACATCTACCAACCTACTTGGTTTATGTCCTTTTTATGAAGAATACTAGATGGATATAATATGTTCCTGTCAGGAACCACCGCGGTGTGTTGCTCGGCGCAGGGTGCCGATTTGCACTGGCGTGTGGGCACTAGGTCCTGGGTGGCAGCGGTGACGGCGGAACTCGCACATGCACACTCGGACCGCGGGCGTGCACCTGGCACTAATGACAGTGCAGGGCGCGGTATTTAAATCCGCTCTGCACTGACACTGGTTGCCGTATGGACTTATCTGCTGTTCCTGCTCCTGTTATCTGTGCTGATTGATTGCTGCCGACCCTGATTGATCCTGACCATGCTGTCTTCTCCTGCCCTGACCCCTGGCTTGCCTGACCTCTCTCTGGATGCCCTTTATTGGATTTGACCTCCCGTTGCTGATCCTACGAGTGACCCGACTATTCTCTGCCTGCTGCCTTGTTCCGCGCTTTCCCCACGGTTACCGACCCAGCCTGTCTGACCATGCTTCTGCTCAGCCATCCATCCATCCATCCGTCCTGCTCGGACCCATCCGCCTCTTCACATCAGGCGCTTATCCTGCAGATACCTCTGGCGGATCCCTCTACCACGGGTGGGTGTACTCAGGGGCCGCGATCTGGTCTCAGTCTGCTCCAAGCCCATCCCCACCATCAGGGGCCCTGGTGAACAAGCAGACTGAGACTTAGACTCCGCGCTCTGGGGGATCCTATCCCGTGGGTTGCTAGAGGTACCGCCAGGCGGTACATTACAGTTCCCCTTTTCTTTTATCATTTTGGTTTGCATATATTGTTAGATGCACTTTTAGCCTTTTAGTTTTTCTCCCATTGCTTTTATACATGCAAGTCCTCAGGCTACTATGGACTGGATTAGTACATTAACTATTGTACTCAATCCTCTTTTTTAAACACCTCGATGAGGTGTTTCTCTTCTGTACGCTCTGTACTTATTTCTTTGAAAATGAATAAAGTCTTATTCTTTAAGCACAAAAGTATGTGAACTTCTTAGGATTACGTAGAGTTTTGCATGAATTGGGCATAAAATGTGCTCTGAACGTCATCTAAGGCACAACAATAGAAGAACACAGTCTGCTGAACATAATATTACACAAACATTAGATGTTGCCATGGTTTAATTGCACATAACATGTAAACATTCACAGTGCAGGGAGGAAAAAGTATGTGAACCTTTGGACTTAATAACTGGTTGACCCTCCTTTTGGCAGCAATAACCTCAACCAAACGTTTCCTGTAGTTGCAGATCAGACCTGCACAACGATCTGGAGTAATTTTGGACCACTCCTCTTCACAAAACTGTTTCAGTGTAGCAATATTCTTGGGATGTCTGGTGTGAATCGCTCTCTTAAGGTCATGCCACAGCATTTCAATCGGGTTGAGGTCAGGACTCTGACTGGGCCACTCCAGCAGGCGTATTCTGTGCTGTTGCAGCCATTGTTTTGTTGAATTGTATGCTTTGGGTCATTGTCCTGTTGCATCACCCATCCTCTGCGGAGCTTCAGTTGGCAGACAGATGGTCGTACGTTCTCCTGCAAAATGTCTTGATAAACTCTGGAATTCATTTTACCATCAATGGCAACAATCCGTCCAGGCCCTGAGGCAGCAAAGCAGCCCCAAACCATGATGCTCCCCCCGCCATGTTTTACAGTGGGGATGAGGTTTTGATGTTGGTGTGCTGTGCCTTTTTTTTTTTTCTCCACACATAGTTTGTGTGTTCTTCCCAAACAACTCAATCTTGGTTTCATCTGTCCACAGTATATTTTGCCAGCAGTGCTGTGGAACATTCAGGTGCTCTTTTGCAAACTTCAAACGTGCTGCAATATTCTTTTTGGACAGCAATGGCTTCCTCCGTGGTGTCCTCCCATGTACTCCATTCTTGTTTAATGTTTTCCTTATTGTAGATGTGTCAACAAAAATGTTAGCATGTGCCAGAGATTTCTGTAGGTCTTTAGCTGACACTCTGGGTGTCTTCTTTACCTCATGCAGCATTCTGCGCTTTCCAGCTTCATGCAAGTCAACAATTCTTGATCGTAGGTCTTCTGAGAGCTCTTTTCTACGAGGCATGGTTCACATCAGACAGTGCTTCTTGAAACTAGTAAACCCAAAACAGGTGTGTGTTTTTTAAGGGCAGGACAGCTGTCAGCAACACATCCAATATCATCACACTGATTGGAGTCAAGGTTGGCTCACTCCTGGCTCCAATTAGCTCTGGGAGAAGTCATTAAGCTAGGGCCTCACATACTTTTTCCTCCCTGCACTGTGAACGTTTACATGTTATGTGCAATTAAACCATGGCAACATCTAATGTTTGTGTAGTATTATGTTCAGCAGACTGTGTTCTTCTATTGTTGTGACTTAGATGACGTTCAGAGCACATTTTATGCCCAATTCATGCAAAACTCCACGTAATCCCAAGGGGTTCACATACTTTTTCTTGCAACTGTAAGTGCTCTTATTTGAGAGAAGTACACACTTCTCTCAATTTGTTCATATTTCATGTCTGAGATCTACAATCACTTTAAAGTAGTTTTAAAGGCTGAAGGTTTAATTTACCTTCATGCATTTTATTCATAAAGGTAAAAGACCTTCAGAGTGCAGCTCCCCCAGCAGCCCCCCATACTCACCAGAGCCCCATTTCCGATCCAGCACTGTGCACGAGAGCAGAGGGTCTCTCCCTCCTCATTGGCTGAGACACAGCAGCTGAAGCCATGGACTCCCACTGCTGTCAAGCACAGTCAATGAGGAGGGAGAGGTACAGTATGCCTGACTTATTACCTAATATACCAAAATAAACATATTAAAGAAATCTGTATTTCATTTACACAAAAATGTACTATAAAAATATATTAAGAAACCAGTTGCAACTAAAATTATTATAGACTAAAAGATAAACTTTAGTATGGGCTTTAAGATGACTATACAACAATGCAACACAGCTGAATTCAACAAAGAAGGAACTTGTTTTGCCAAATGTACAGCTTTCTGAAAATGGATATACTGTACCTCTGGGCAAGAAAACAGGCTTTTGGTTTATCTCTGCTTGCCAGTTTCATTACAAGCATGTTATTTCTATGTTATGTACCAGATGTTGAAATATTAAAATGCATGTAATTTATGAAATCCTATATCTGATCTTGAAAACAATTCATATTTCAATTTTATTTTCTAGGAAATGAATGATCTGTCCTTAATTTACCAACTAATATCTATAGCTATCATGGGTTATAAACAAAATGAATATAAGTATGATTTCTTAACTCCAACTGCAAAGTGAATGTACATAATTTAAATCTTATTTATTTGTTAACCTGCTGGAAGACTTGAATCATGAAGAAAAATTAGGTGAGCATCTCCCTGGAGTACAACAACCGTGGATGTTGGGTTTCATTTCAGGAATAAACAGATGGCTCAACAACAGATAAAATTTTTAAATAAATAGCAATGCACACGGGGATATTATTTTTTAAGAATGCAAATTTAATCATATTAACTGTTAGTGAGGTTATAGCTACATGGATTATGATTAATGTAAAATGTTATTTAAAACAGAGTAATATGGATGAGTGCTATTAATCATATTACTGGTTACAGTAACAATAAAGTTGTGCTTATGAACATTATTCCAGTTAAACTGTGACATATAAACATGCTTTTCTGCTCACGTAATGGCACTATTTAAATCAAAGTGAATCTTATGAGAAAATACAAACAAGTATGTAGTAGTGCAGTGCACCACTTTACCTACTATGCAGTAAAGGGCGCTCAATAAATAGAAAAGCAGTTGCATCTGCCACATTTACATTCTGGGTGGGACTGGAATTATTTTGCACAGATCAGTTAAGTCCATCATTTAAGGGGTTAATTAGCAGTTAGTGATTAAGGTTAATAGTTAAAGTATAACTAAAGGTAAAACTTTTCTTTTTAGTTTTGGATAGAGTGGAGATGGATTAGAATTTGTCTTGTGTACCATTATCATTGAAAATGAAAAGTAAAAGAAACTCCCAAATTTTAGGTTGTCCCCAGAAAAGTAATGGGGGGAAATCTTCCAATAGGGACACTAGTTCTTGTGACCTCAGGGTCCCCAAGGAATTCCTTTAATTTTCAGGGATTTCCTCTCATTTCCTGTTTGGCTATGGGACAGGAAGTGAAGGGAAATCTCAGCAATGGGACTCAGATAATGGAAAAAAAATATTACAAGGGTTATAACCCTCCATTGCTCTATCCAAGATAAAAAAATTGTTTTGCCTATCGTTCTGCTTTAAGGTTGAGGTTAGGTTTTAGGGTTATAAGTGTTAATTTCAACAGTTATGTTGAGGGTGAAATTTAATGGTTAAGCTACTGTGCAGTAGAGGAAATTTTGCAAAATAATTAAGTAGATGGATTGGGCACTCCTTTTTGGGTACTTCTGTTTGAGACTAGCATTATTTGAAACTGATCAGATAAGTCCAGCATTTTAGGCATTAGTTAGTGTAACGGAACCGGAACCCAGACCGCACTGAGTTTTTCCGTTATAGCACAACTTCCCCTGTCCGAACACCATCCACGGACCACACCCTCGAAATCCCTCAGGAAAAAAAAACAACACCCAGCTCTTACTAAAACAGGAAGTCAACTACCTTTATTTTACACAAAACACAGAATATATACAGAGGGCGGGGAAACACCACCAGGAACAGGAAATACATCATCAGCCCACCCTCTCAGTGGGAAGGGCTACAGTATAGGCAGGAAACACCTCATCACCCCTCCCCATCCAACCAGACACAGAACAATGAGATGCAACCATGTGGCAAAGGACATTGACCAACCCCCACACCAATACAAACAGTACATCCCATAATAGTTCTCTGGACAGGAAGACACAGCACAATGGGGGGTAGCACATGGTAGTAGATAATGGACAGCCATGTGGCCTAGACAAAGGGACACACACTATACACAGGACTCAGACATTCACATACACACCCTGTAACCCTTAACAGGCACAGGGTGGGTTAAACATAATGATTTGGGGAGATGATACAGAGGTCCCCCCACCCCCAAAAGTCGCTCCCGTCACAGTTAGGGAATAGGATATGGAGTATCTGCCACTTATGACAAAAGTCTGATTCAGGTAGAAGGAAATCATTTGTCCAGTATCCCCTTCACAATGATAACTTGCAGGGCAAAACAACAAGTTCACTTGAACGTCCTTTATAGCCTCACAGTGTAATCATACTTACTTTCTTTTTCTCCCATCTTTCTGTTTATTTGTAGGTAAAAAAAAAGAAAATTCTGTATGAGCTATGGGTAACCAGAATTGTAGCGTACACAATATTTTGGACAGCACTTATTAAATCAGTGCCAGAAGTACCAAGTTTTTCCTTCAGTTCCCAGTACTGAATAGAATGGCAGGGGAATATAGCAAGGTAAGTAAGTGCTAGGGAATAATGAATAGACAAAGCACAAGTTTTATTTAAAGAAGAATTCCAGGCGTGGTACATTTTTCTTTTCCAATACTTTTTATTCAATTATCATGAAAACATGAAAAACATGATTCTGCGATACAGTTGCTGGTAAACAGATATCACAAGTAGAAGGAAAAAGGGAGGGGGAAAGGCAAATAAAAGGTCCATCCTCTGATATATTTTGGTGCTGGAGTATAACCAATACAGTGCAACTAAAAGGGAAAATCAAGCATTATACCCTGAGTATGAGTCTCTATAAGTAAGGTCACCCATTTACATAAAAAAGGAGAAATCAATTAACATCATTCTGAGGGACTGCCACATAGAGGGTGAAGTAAGGGTAAGGAAAAAAGGGAGAGTGTCAGGGCAGGGCTGTGGAACGGACAGGTAGGCCTAGTGGCAGGGTAACGCACTGGCTGACGACAACCACCACCAACAGACTGAAGTCCCTCAGGGCGCGGAGTCTAAGTCCCAGGCTGCCCTTCACCAGGGCCCCTGATGGTGGGGATGGACTTGACGCAACCAGGGACCAGGTCGCGGCCCCCGAGACACCCCAGCTGCGGTAATGGCCGCCGCCAATGGCGTGTAGTTGGTGAGAATGACAATAGCGTAGTCAGACAAGCCGGGTCAATAACAACGGGACAAAACAGTACAGAACAGTAGACAGAGAATCACAGGTCACGGGCCGGGTTCAGCAACAGAAGGTCAGATCAAAGGGAAACGCAGAGAATGGTCTTAGTCACAAGCCGAGTCAGAATACCAGAAGAGTCACGAGCGTATACACAGAGCTGTAGCAAGACAAAGACACAAGACACAAGTGCAAAGAGCATGTGCAGATCCCAGGCTTATATGTACTCAGCCACACCCCTCTGGGGGATGGACCTCAGAGACCTGAAGGCATAAAAGATTCCCATCATGCTCAGCAGAAATCCAAGATGGATGCTAGCACATGGAGTAACATAACCTCTGGGAAAAGGTAGGACCTTGACAGTACCTCCTCCTCAAGGGCCCTTCCCCCTCCGCGGCTCAACAAAAGGTTTCCGAGGAAAGCGGGTATGAAACGCGCGGAGGAGGGCAGGAGCATGGATATCCGCGGAAGGAACCCAGGAACGCTCCTCGGGACCATAACCGCGCCAATGAACCAGGAACTGTAATCGGCCGCGCACCAATCGAGAGTCCAGGATCCGGCTCACCTCATACTCCTCATGACCGTCAACCCGAATGGGACGGGGCCGAGGCAGAGAGGTAGTGAAGCGATTGCAGATCAGAGGTTTCAACAGTGATACATGAAAGATATTGGAGATCCGCATCCCAGGTGGAAGGGCAAGGGCATAGGCCACCGGATTCACCTTGCGGAGAATGCGAAAAGGACCGACAAAACGGGGAGCTAGTTTGGGTGTGGGCACCCGAAGCTTGA